>NC_133576.1:88761781-89078584 GCF_964106895.1 Numenius arquata | reverse complement strand
ACAATAGAGGTGTGGATCTGGCCAGATTGCTTAGCAGTAGTCTATCTATTCCAATAATTTCAGTCTATTGTTTTCTTGCAATAACCACATATCGAGTCAAAATACTTGAAGTGTTACAATGTTACATTGACTAGTTCATCTGAAACATACCAACAGCCCTATGATAATTTCCACCCTCTACTCTACCTGTCACATAGAACAAACCTGTGCATGATTTGTTTTCAGAACTTTTGTCTCCCTGAGTCTGTTTTACAGTACAGTAAAGTTTTAAAACATCTTCCCCACAATTTTTTTTTTTTTTAAAGCTCCAGAGCTTAAATGTGTAACAGGGTGAAAAAAAATTAAGAAATAAAAATGAGATCCCTACCTGCTTAGGCAGTAAAATCAAGACAAGCAGGAATGTAATTTTAAATATTTTAAGCAATTTTTATCTCTCTTTATGAATGTAAGAACTTCTCACAGTTTTCTTCCCTCTCTGACAGTCAAAACCATTAGATTTTATTGCACAATGTTGAAGGATTACAGTTCTGAATTTGGAAGGTGCTTTTCACACCTTTCTGAAATGGAACATTACTTTTTAAACAACCTTTAAAAAACTTCATGTAAAAAGATTCACCATGACTTTCTACAACTCTGGAAATTTACTACAAATAAAAAACTGGCCAGTGTTTTCAGAGACTTGTGCTGGTCTTCAGTAACCACCAGCACTGTAAAGCGTTCAGTCTTATTTATATGGATGTCTAAGGAAACACTGCCTAAGCTGCATGTTATTGAAAATGCTGTGTCCAGAGTTTTAACTCACTCCAAGCAATTCAGCATGTCACTCCAGTCTTGAGGGAGAGTCAAAAAGCAACTGCTTGTCAAATATCAGATTTAATTTAAAATTGCTTTAATGACTTCTACAACAACATACTGTTTTGGATTTATAACCAGGGCACAGGAGTGGTATTTGGGGCGGGGGTGGGGAGGGGAGTAAACCCGCTGCTGTAACAGAAATAGATCAGTCTAATAAAGAAGCTTGAGTCGTACTTCATCCATACAACAAAATTAAAAACGGATTTTTTAAAGAGATATTCATAGCCTTCATCTCCTTTTTACATGGCTGAACCACAAAAAGGGTTATTTTCGAGGTTATGTTTGCTAGGGTTTCTGAGTATGGTCCTAAGGAATAAGAAGTGCCTTTGGTCCTATATCACAGAATACATCATTCCTTTACTAGGAAACACCTCAAGGAACAGCCATGTTTCCTGAAGAAACAGACAAGTGTAAATTATATGAATATATAAAAAAGGATATGATATCTTGTTAAGAGTATATATATAACATATATATATGTATATGTACATACATGTGAACAAATATACATACATATATGCACATAACGGCATGTATATTAAAAAAACTCCATAGATGCTGTTATTTCTTCTATTTCTTCATGTTTTTATAGTGTCAGTTCTTATAGTTCTTACTTGTTTGTCCTTTTTCACTGTTCCTCTTTCCAATGACTATAGTATCATCATGTACCTTCTGTACATCATTATCCCTGTTTTTGTTGATGTGCAGACATTAGTTCTCTTTCAAATGAAGAAAATATTATCTTACTTTCTCAAATACCTTGCACTGAAATATATTAATTCCTGAGAATCATATAGCTATCTCATCTCAAATTATTTCAATTTAGTGATAGCATTGAAATACATAATTTTGCCTTTATAGTGTAGAAGGGGCATTCGGAGATAATTTTCTATGTTAGAAACCTGGTCCTTTTTTTTTTTTTTTTTTGGTCTTAATAATACACTGAACCAAGATTGAAAAGTCACTCAACAGGGGTTGTATAATGGATTATATGTAATATATTTTGCATACATTTAACTAAAGCTCAGCCATAAGCTGCCACAAAATTGTGGCTGTTTATGGTATGTCATCAGTCAATTTGTAGAATATTATCCTTGAGCTTAAGTTATTGATGACTTTTTCTTTGTTAATTTGCTGCAAGGTGTCCTAGCAATAGCATGTTAATGACAACAGAGTAACTGACATACTGTACACTCATTCTTTAATCTCTCAATAGCTTGTTTTGTTGAACACTCCCTTCGTTCTTGACCCCATTTTGCTACGGAGTGAATGCTAATATGAAGTTGAATGAAACAGTCAGAGAGCAATCAGAGACATACGAGCCAAGAAGCTAGGGCAGGCTAACAGGAAAGGGTAACTGCACCAGAGCTGTGATCAGTTCCACAGAATGAAGAAGATAAAGGAGAAAGATCAAAAAAGTTTATATTAAATGTGGGATTTTCATTTTGTTGTAGTTATACTATTGAAAATACTACGTCCAGAATTTTAACTCACTCCAAGCAGCTTTGTCTGTCCCTTGACTTTTTGATTTCACATGGCTTCAGAAATCCTTTCAACAGCATTAACACCAAGGTGTTGTCTACATTTAGGAATAAAACCTTCTGTCATGTCTATTGTAATTCCAGCTGATGGATCATAGTGCCATTCTGAGTGAGAAACACAGGTTTAACTAAGCATCAGCAATAACCTGTGCCATAACTAAGCTTATACTTTCACTGATGTTTATATAATCAAGTGATTTAGAAAGTGTTTGCGTTGTTTGTGTTTTGCTTTTATATCTGAACTGAACAAGTCAAAATAAATTAAAAATACTGCAGAAGTCATCGACCTGTTACATACAAAAATCTGGAAAATGACATTTGAAAAACTCACTGAGAACTCCATATCCATCTGCATTTGCTTTTCATTCTTCTTGTCTCTACAAATGACCTGGCTTCTATGTCCTACTAAGTGGGAATGATTCCACCGGGGTGGGGGTGGGGTGGGAGAAGTTTTAAGTTTAGATGAGGTATCTAAAAATACCATTGTCATACACCAACACTAAATTGTTTCAACATTTGAACCATATAGACACCATGAAATGAGGTTTTTTATTCCAGTCCTGACATATGAAGATCTGAAATAACTTTCTTTAAATCTATTTTAAAATGCCAAGATTAGAAGGATTTTTGTTCATTTAAAAATTTCATTGAATACCTGTAGTGCACTTTCTTAAGGTAATAAAGATTAAATTATACTGGGAAAGCCAGTATTAGACTCTGCAACACAGAAAACCTGCCATTATCATTCTCTCTTACTTTTCTTTCTTAGATACCTTTGTTTACATTTAGCTGGTTTCCACAGCTTCCCCTAAGCTTGTTCATGAATAACTTCTGGGCCCATTTTGTCTTAATTTCCATCTTTTTGTTTTTACTCAGTTGCTTTATCATAGTTGAGGGATACATTTCGTTCATCCATTACTACATTCCAAACGGTTCCAGTGTGAAGTATATATATTTCATCACTGACTCAATTCAACCTTAATCTAAAAATTAACACAATTTATATCAGTTCTAGTGAGATTATACAACTATTTAAATATAGTGTTCTATTAGCTGAAACCTAAGTATTCATTCTAACACTGTCTCCAGTGATATATAAGTTTTCTCTGTTAAGAATAGGAAAACCCAGATAAGCAAAATGACTTAATTACAACCAATGTGAGTTAAGGTTAGAATGACCATTGCAGTTACCATGCATTTTTTAGGTTGTGTTAATCAAAAGGACTCATGCTTTGTTTGGTTTTGTATGGCACTGTCCTAATCTGTGGTATTTTATTTTAAAGTTACATTAGTAAAGATGTCTTCAAGTGATTTCATATTAATGCATAATATGACATGGCAAAAAACCTAAACTATTTTCTTGAAAGCACTGAACAGCTTTTCCAACAAGCAAAGTAAAGTTTTTGTGGTATTAGTGAGGAAACAATGGCAGACAATGTGGTTTAAAGACTCATCTATTAATGATTTGGTATAGATTCTTCATTTGTGATGTTTTTTGACTGGCATTTGGTGAAAATTACTGAACTGTACACAATTAAGGTACTAGTCATTCCTTTTGCATATAGTTTTATTTTAGCTGACACAATCTCCCTTTTTCTTTATTCAAGAAATATTTAGAGTTCTTTAATGTTTACAAGTAGCTGAAAATAATATTTTGATGATGATCTGTAACACTGGTTTTGTATTTCAATAGAAAGTACATGTCATGTTTTGATTAGATTCTCCTGGACTGTGCTTTTGATTCTCAAGTGTTTCAAAATCTAAACATGTTAATTGGACTCAAGATCAAATTCCATCTCCAGTCTCAAAAGTCAAGCCAAGTCAACCATCAGAAGTAACTGAAGTAGGTTATGTATAGCTTATCTTGCTTTAGGAGACAGAAACATTTCAGTGTCCCATCAAGCTCTGTATTATTTTTCTCTAAAACTTAATTTTATTGAATTTCATTTATTGTGCCACTTTCAAAATAAATAACTATACCCAAAAAACCGACATATTATCAACATACGATGTTTCAAACATTTCTATTTTCTGTATTTCAGAATGCAAGTGACAGTTACATGATTAAAGGCATTTCATGGTTTCTGTGTTGTTGGGTTTTTTTCCCCTCCATCAGTGCTACCAAGACATTATAAAAGCAATAAGATAATGAAACTGTTCCAATGATGTAACTGCTCTGATCCTAAATAATATAAAAGGTAGTCCAGCTTACGGTATAGCCTTCACTAACTGTTTCAGCACCCCTGATTTTTTTCTTAAATTGACAGAGTTGCTATATGCTTTCTTCTGATGGTCTGTCCTTTGTTTCTGTAGCTTTATGTAAATGACATTTTCTGCATCCAAAGTAATCTTGATTCTAGAAAATTTACTACAACTGTAAATAATCTTAGATACAGTGTAAAATCATAAACAGACACATATATTGCAGAAGAACTGTCTGTGCAATGTGCAACTTGATTTGAATAGTGTTGACAAAGAAAGATATTGATTAAAAAATGCATTAGTTTAAAACAGTTCAAGAGCATACATGATGTTAAGAACATTATTTGGTATTTAAAATACTTTTTGATTTGCATGAAATCAATTGTAAAATTTTGATAATGAACTATGGTTGGTGTAAACTTTCAATGAAATTATGTAAAACAGAAACCCAGGAATAATGTTACTAGCATTTGAAATAATATTACTCTAAAACATTTGCAATTCTAAAGGAGAAAAGTGCCTAGATCTGGGATTCCACTTATTTTATAAAATGGTACCTACTCTCGGAGAAGAAGGAAAGGGAGGATTTTCCACAATTTTATTTAGTATGACATGAAATTATAAACACATACATGGGTGTGAGAAACCGACAGAAAAACAGGATGTCTGAATGGGATAGCTATAAAGAAATTACATATATATTCTAATCTGGTAGAATTATAAGGCTGTGTGTGCAATCAGGATACCACAAGAATTTTGGATTTTGTACATAGATTCATAGCTTGGTCCAGCCCAGAAGGGACCTCCAAAGGTCATCTAGTCCAACCTCCCCACAGTCAGCAGGGACACCCCCAACTAGACCAGGTTGCCCAGGGCCTCATCGAGCTTCACCTTGAACATCTCAAGGGAAGGGGCCTCAACCACCTCCCTGGGCAACCTGTTCCAGTGTTCCACCACCCTCATGGTAAAGAATTTTTTCCTAATATCCAATCTAAATCTCCCCTTCTCCAACTTAAAACCATTGCCCCTCGTCCTGTCACTGCAGGCCTTTGTAAACAGACCCTCCCCAGCCTTCCTGTAGGCCCCCCTCAGGTACTGGAAGGCTGCTATGAGGTCTCCCTGGAGCCTCCTTTTCTCCAAGCTAAACAACCCCAGCTCCCTCTGTCTGTCCTCATAGGAGAGGTGCTCCAGCCCCCTGATCATTTTGATGGCCCTCCTCTGGACCCGCTCCATCAGGTCCATGTCCTTTCTATATTGAGGGCTCCAGACCTGCACACAGTACTCCAGGTGAGGTCTCACCAGAGCAGAGTAAAGTGGCAGAATCACCTCTCTGGATCTGCTGGCAACACTTCTTTTGATGCAGCCCAGGATGTGATTGGCCTTCTGGGCTGCGAGAGCACATTGCCTGCTCATGTCCAGCTTCTCGTCCATCAGCACCCCAAAGTCCCTTTCCTCAGGGCTGCTTTCTAATACCTCATCCCCCAGTCCGTATTTATACTGAGGATTGTTTCTTCCCAGGTGCAGAATCCTGCACTTGCTTTTGTTGAACCTCATGAGGTTCAACTGGGCCCACTCTCCAGCCTGTCCAGGTCCCTCTGAATGACATCCTGTCCCTCTGGTGTATCGACAACACCACACAGCTTGGTGTCATCTGCAAACTTGCTGATGGTGCTCTCAATCCCTCTGTCTATGTCTTTGATAAAAATGTTAAACAGTACTGGTCCCAGCATGGACCCTTGAGGGACACCACTTGTCACTGCTCTCCATCTGGACTTCAAGCCATTGAGTACCACCCTCTGGGTGCGACCATTCAGCCAATTCCTTATCCACCGAACTGTCCACCCATCAAATCCGTATCCCTCCAATTTGGCAAGTAGAATGTTGTGAGGAACCGTGTCAAAGGCCTTACAGAAGTCCAGATAGATCACATCCATAGGTCGCCCCTTGTCTACTGACCTAGTCACTTCATCATAGAAGGCCACTAGGTTAGTCAGGCAGGACTTGCCCCTAGTAAAGCCATATTGGCTGTCCTGAATCATCCCCCTGTCCTCTATGTGCCCAAGCGTGGCATCCAGAAGGATCTGCTCCATGATCTTCCCAGGCACAGAGGTGAGGCTGACAGGTCGGTAGTTCCCAGGGTCCTCCTTTCTACCCTTTTTAAAAATGGGTGTGATGTTTCCTTTCTTCCAGTCTGCAGGGACTTCACCTGACTGCCATGACTTTTCGAATATCATGGAAAGTGGCTTTGCATAATGTCATTATCTACAGAATCTTCTATTATTCTGTGTGGGACAAGGAACGAGTGATAAAATTATATAAAACTCCTTTGACATGTGTACCTTTTATGTGTTTGAAAAAAAACTTTGAAAGGAAAAGGTTAGGGAAGGTTTAGGACAATAGAAAAAATACATAAAGAGACAAAAGATACCTTATATGATCTAAAGTTCCATTAAAATTTACTACATCTGAACAAAATTAGCCTTCTGATGTGAAGTCCATTCTAATCTAATCCTTTTGCCCAAAGAAAAGTGGCAGTTTCAAACTGTTACCTTCATACGTTAAAGCCCATTAACCTCTGATACCAATAATGATAGTGGGTTTAATTTTACATCTGAGCGTTAGGCTCTGAAATGCTACTAGCATTTGGAGGATCAAAAACAAGCTTACCCTTTCTTAGCTTTAAGTTTACCGCACCAACTTCCATGTATGGAAAACATGGCTCTAGGCAATAAAAATTGATTATACACCATTTATTGCTATTCCTTCTCCTCTGTCATTTTCCCTAGACATGCTAGGATGTGTTTATATTAAAGTTGAACAAATTTGAGAAACTATGAATTTATTCACATAATAAGGCACCAAACCACATCTGTGTCGAGTGGTTGCTTCTTGTTGTGATTTCATTGCTGCCTACCTGAAGAATCAATAATGGATAATAATCTGAGGGACGTACTAGGGTAGGAAGCTTTCTCTTCACATCTTTAAGCTGGACCTCAGGGAGGCAGCAGAATTACCTAAGATGTGGACCCAGTTTGCATATTGGGCCTTCTGTTCCCCTCAGGAGAAAGACTTCTAAGACAGTGACCTGTCACTTTTTTCTTTCTGGAAGCGGTTTTGATGCAGGGCGTAGGCCAACTTAACCTCCAAGCTAGAGGAACCATCGCCATTATTGTTTGGTTCCGTTTGCAGAGCCTTGTACCTATTATGTGAAGGGCACCTGGGAAAGTGGGGTAGTCACAGAGGAGATGTGCCTGCTGCACCAGGCAGGAACTGGTCGCCATTGCCTCCTATACCTTAAGTCACAACATTCAGCCAAGTGGCTATAGGATAGGGAACCCTCCCTATTATGTGTCCTGTATGCCTCTTGAGCCTCTCCCAGGGAAGGCAGGGTGCGATTCCAGTAGCCTGTCTCTCTCCTGGACTCTGTGATACTCTTCAACCTACTCACCTCCTTCTAGAGCTCTGCCACTAAGAGGAGGAGTTCCTCTACCTGGGCACACCTCCCACAGGTATGTTCACTGCTGCTGGTACTGGCATGAGACTAGGGCACACCCTGCAGCCTGACACCTGGGTAGACAGCATGTTCCCATCGGAGCTCTTTCTGGGAAGCTGTGGGAGCAGAGTTTAGAGTGGTTGTAGCCTTCTGCCAGGTAGATACCATTGCTCCCTGATTGATCCAGCAGAGCTTCACTCTCTTCCTGCATACCCTTCCACGCAAACTGCCATGCCCTTGCTGACGCATCACACCCTGTTTGCCCACCCTGTTAGCAGTGCTCCTGGTTACTAGCACTCTCTAAAGGCTTCTTTTATACATTGCAGGTGGAACTTGGCCACTGGCCCTGCCATGGTCTCATCAGCTGCTGTCGCATGAGCTGCAGGATACTGGCAGGTGTCTCAGTTCCCCCTAAGATCTCCCTGGTTTGGGAAACGTCCTTGTGCACTGTGCTAGATCTGCCCACTGCAGATCGTGCTGGCACCAGAACTGTTCACCTCTGTGACTGCTGAGACTTTCTTAAACATCATACTGCCCAGACAGTAAACTAAACTGGGAAAAGCAGAAAAGTAATAATTATGTGTAAAGCCATTTTGGATTCAGGACCTTGTGGTAATAGGGGTACTGCCAGCATCCTCTGCAAAGGGAAATCTTTGAAGTGTACACACAAGCCAGCACAAGAACTGGATGCAAGCCATTTCCCAAAGCTTAAGGACTGATTTCTGTTCCTCTTGCATTAGCAGACAGACAGGGCCAACAGGAGCAGACTATATTAAAAACTATTTTCATTTTAGACTTATTTGACTTCTGTAATTTGGCATAAAGTTTTGGTAAGAAAAATTATAGATTAGACTGTAAATTCAAAACAAATAACTTTTATCTAGAAAGAAATGTTAATGAAATGTACTTAAAGTTGTTGGCAGTGCTTCAACTTTAACACAGTTGTTGATAAAGTAACAAAATTCCCCCCCCCCCCCCCATATTTGGATAGATCTATATTATTCTTAAAAAATAATAATAATAATTGTATATTGCCATGTGTATAGAACACCATCTAAGAAATTCTGTGATTTTAAGATTTAGGTTAGAGACAAAGGAGAAATGCAGGTTGTCCTGAGGGTGCCGATAAACCTAAATGTCCCTGATAAGCCTCACCTGGGACCTCCACCTACATGGGCCCAGGAGCCCCATTTCAGTCTGGGTCTTCAGCTATCTAAGCTGAGTTGCAGTCTTGGTCGTCTACAGCTCAGCTGCAGGAGTACTTGATCCAGTTGATCTTGGCCTGTTGACTGTTTTCCTGGCTTGACCTCGGTGCAGCCTCATCACTGTGGTCCTGCCTGAACACCCTGGGGCTGTGACTGATCCTGGTTTCCCTCACCAGGCTCGACCCTATGTACTCTAAGCCTGATCATTGCTATAAACGTGTCTTTTTCAAGTGTCCCACACAAAAGATCTAAATCTAAACTGATTTTCATTGTACAGATTTTGTTTGCCTTTCTACTTTCTTGATCATTTACTTGCATAATAATTTTATGCAGAAACTCTATTCTTTGACTGAAATCAATTGGGAGATATTTAAGCAAATGACTACCAGTAGTTATCAGACCAGGAAAGCCTGGAAAATTTAATGGGAGGTTACAAAGTGTGTAGCATGACAAGGGTGGTGAAGTATGTTCAGACTAAGTAAAACTGACAGGATAAATAGCTTTTAAATGGATGTATAACCTTTATAAAGGTTAGCTGTTCATTCTCCCTCTTTCACTTTTCTCTGACTGAAATAAATGCCTCCATAATTCCAATGAGATCTGAGATACTGTGGGAAATTCACTGAAAACACAAAAGAAAAGGAGTGCATTCCTAAGTACCAGAAAAAGACTTTAGACATCTGAAGTATTGTTCAGATGTCTAAGACATTCATTGATTCTCCTTCTCATCCCATTCTTTTTTTCTTTCATATGAGTACCTACTCACACCGTGTATATTCTTTGAACTTGACCCATTTTCAATGTGATTCTGACCTCCGTGGCTCTCATACAACCAAACACTCCCAAAACTTCGACTTGCCTTCACATCTAAGTAACTAGGTAAATTATTACCTTGTTTTACAAAACATTTCATTTTTAAAATGAAATTCATTTTTAAAACTATGAACTTAAATAAAAATAATCTTCTTTCTGTATTTATAGACATGGAGTTATGTATCACTTTTCAAATTGTTCTTCTATATACAGTTGCGATTTCCTAATCCATGCTGTGGATGAGATCTGGGGGTGAGATCAGAATATGCACCATACCACCATCCTCTCCATCATTCTCTTTCCATCTTCTCAGCTTTTTCCTCTCTTCCTGCTAAGTTCTGGTTTCCTTCATAGCAAACTTAACATCAGTTTTGGTCTCTATATGTGTTGATTCATTATCATAATTCATATATGTTTGGTATACCTGAAAATATTTTACAAATGCTAAATTGGCAGCAGCTTTCTTCTCCATTCTATTGGCTACATATATAATTATATTGACTATATATATTATTTATATTATCTAGTTCTTTATATGCTCTAATTATGCTGGCATTACAGGACTCTACAGCATAAAACTTTGCTGGGAAGGAGAATAGTCTTAAGTCTGTACAACAAAAAAGTTTCTAAGGGGCTGGTTTTTGTTGGTTTAGATATATGAAAGATGTAACCAGGGAGACCATTTGCATAAATCTATGGATGTGTACTATGAAAAATGAAAGCATCTTAGGAATCTGGTTATTTAATTAGATTTGATGATGTAAGAACCTTAGGGCTAGCAATCTGGAGAAACAAGAGTAAAAGTCTCATCACATGATCATTTCCAAATGTGACATGACAGTATTCAAATTTTCATGACTGAGATGAGTATAAAATTATTATATGAATGCACCATGTGGCATTGTATGTTAACAGACGCTATAAATGTCCTAAAGAAAACACTTTATTCACAGGGAGGTACTGAAGACATAATACAAAACTTTTTCCATTACTATTCTGTCTCAATCCTGAAGCAATATTAGGTGACTGTATTCCTTTTATAAAATTGTATTATGCAGATCAAAAATAATATCTTAACAATCATTCTATTTTATATACATTAAGAAAGAATAGAACCGTAGATTTTTTCACTTAACAATCTTCTCTATTCAAAAAAATGTAGATGATGTCACTTGATAAAACTAATGCTGATCACAGTACCATTGATCTGCTTCATCATGGTAGTTTCATGGATATCATATTATCCCACGGTTGACACGCAGGAATGAATTTTGACTACAGTTAAAAGCTTAGTTAAATAAATCTGATTTTTGTGATCTTATGCTTCAATGCTCTTCAGTGACGGCACCAAAACTATTTGTGTTGACATCGTCAAGTGTCATTAGTCAATATCCAGACCTTGCATTTTATGCCATGTTGAATCCCTTTTAGACTTTAACAATTCGCTTTCACCACCTTTTCTGCATCCAGAACTGCAACAATACTGAAGACTGGTTTTTTTCAAAGGTGTGTAATTTATACTTTGTATGTATCTGAGAACTTATCATTTTAGAAGGTCATGAGGGAGCCTTGTCATTGGCTTGCTGCAAAACAAGATATGAATTTGAATATGTATATTCTCAACCTTATTTTATAAGGGTTTATCCTGTAGCTGTAGTTGGTATTAAAAATTTCCAGAGGACTTAAAGACTGAATTTTGCATGTGGACATAATTGTTTGACGATATTTTCTGGAGTTAGCCCTAGATATAAATGTTAATTATTATTAGGAGAAGCTGTTTGTTGTAGCAAGTTTAGGAAAGACTACTTTAGTTCAAATACAAACATAAGGATATGTTAATGGAAGCCTGATAAACATTTTCAATAAAGCTATAGATCATTGAAACCACAATTAGCATAGAGGATTGATTAACATTTGGATTTCCAGACTTAAGGTAAAAATCTTTCATGTAACAAGTAAGAATGTATTTTAGGACCAGTTTATCAACTCTAGCATTTAGAATATTTAACTTTTTATCTGAGTTTCAGGAAGAAAGAAAAGCATTCCATTATAATCCCTCACTGAGTTATCATGTCTTTAATTATGCTCAAATACACAGCAAGGAGGATGCATCTTAAAAGTATAAACCATTTTTTTTTTAGCTAACAGATAGACAGGATTAATGTGATAAAGAGTAATGTAAAAACCTAGACAAAACAAGTGAAAGAAGGTTACAGCTCTAGGCTTATTCACAGGGATTGACCCTTCTCCATAAAAAAGCGGTATGTATACTAAATTCTATCCATACTAAATATCTATATTTCCCCAGAAATTCATGAACATCTGCACTGTCTTCCACCATCTAATCTGTCCTAAACTCCTTCTACACAAAAATAGCACTGTTAAGGCAATAACTGGCTTTATTGGCTGGTGGTAAAGTCCTGAAAATGATCTTAACCCAATTATTCCTATGAAAATTGAGTTAACTAGGAAATTTGGAAAAAAACAAACAAACAAGTCCTATGGGGTAACAGGGAATGTTTGAAGCAACAGGTATATTTCTGAAAGAAGTAAGCAAGAGTAGTAAATAATGTTATCAATGGAAGAAGGCTGGTTGCAGGTGGAGTTCCACAAAAAACTATTTGTGTCTTGTCCTGAATCATAAAATACATAGTATTGGAATAGTGTTCTGGAATTAAGTCATTATATATTTACAGTTTTCTCTAGGTATCCATTGTTGGCCTGTGTGGAAAAACATGACCAATCTTGGTATTATTTGATATAGCTTGTTTTATATATGTTACATTTTGCAAAAGATTGCACAATGTTTTGTTATCAGTAGCCAAATAGCAGAGTCTATTTTTTCAGCAAGTATGTACTATAAATGCTAGTGTTTGTTTTAGAGGGGCACATATTGAAACCCCTAAAAATCACCATAAGTTCAGTTACACATGAAATTATTTTATTGAACATCCAAAGTATTTTTCTCTTTTAAGACTGTAACACAAATGTATAATCTTCTTATACTACAGGTGATTGCTAGTTATTGTATTCTTATGTTCAGGAATTGAAGTGCAACATTAAGCTGAAATCAGTCTAAAATAAACTGGTTTGGAGGTGCGAACCCTGATAAAAAGAAGTTGCTTTGTCAACTTTTACGAATGGTTTACTTGCAGATTATTGATAACTACACAATAGTAATATCTCTTTACTTATCTGTACTTTATGCAAATGTTCTAGTCTGCCTATAACTGTACAAATACTTAGGTATCCAACATTAGGCACACTGGAGAGATGGTGTAAATCCAGACATGATGGCCAACTATTCAATTAATGGCTAGCGTTTTACCGAACAGCTGAATACCCTATAGTTACTTGGTGGTCACAATTCACCCACTTCAATGTTTCTGCTCTGCCATCTGAGGGTTAAAGAAGCAGAATATGGGATGGTATAGGACGGTCTCAATTTTCCTTGGTTGTTAAGCTGTGCATCCCTGCTTAGGCTGCTCCATTTTTGGTCCTACTTTGTTCAGCTTAAGTGTGCTATACACAATGTACAGACTGTGAATAATACCTGTAAGATTCTGAAGTTCAATGAAGCAGCCAGGTACCAAAGATTATCCAAGCACATTAAAAATTTATCCTTTTATTTTTCTAAATTCCAAAGAAAGAATTTTCTCTATATTTCACTATAGTCCCTCTCATTGGCTCTTGGCCTCAGCTCTTGGAAAAAAACTACTTCCTATAAAATCATAGCCATCCCTGGTTTATTGTCTTTCCTTAAAAAGCTACATGCTACTACTAGTAAGAACTTCAGTTACAAAAAAAAAAAAAAAAAAAAAAAAAGAGAGAGAAAGAAAAAAAGGTAGTATTATCAAGATTTGTTTTGGTTTTATAGAGAGCATTTTTAAAAACTGCACAGGAGAATTGGTTGAAAAAATTAACCATTTTATATGAAAAATTTATAGATTTATACATATATGTGTATATAGAGATTATACATATTATAAATAATATATATTTTATTAGAGATTATTATATAGGTATTATATATTAATATATAATTATATTAATATATGTACAGATATTAATTTTATTATTACAATTCCATCAAATACTATTGCTTAGAGTAATGGTATGCAATGTTTTTATTTTAATCATTACTGCAACATCATTAATACCGTCAATGAATATATCCTTTCCAAATATGCTCAATAATAAAAAAGAATGCTATCTATTCCCTTTTATTTTAATAAGAATTTTAGAAATTTAAGCAAAAATAGATTAGATTTATGTAACCAATAAAAATAGCAAATTCTTTAAAAATATTTTGAAATAAGTCATTGCATATTCTATTACATGTAAAAAAAAATAAAGAAAAGTAAATTAAGTAAGTAAAGGTCACATATCATGCTTTGAGGTTTGTTTACCTATCTAGAGCTGCATAAATTATGAGATTGTTGCCAGGACAGTGTGTAAACATCTTCTCTTCATTTGGAAGCAGGTCAGAATTTCTAATGAGCACACTAATTATAAATAGGCTTAGAAATAAATCTTACCATGCCAAAAAACCCAAACCAAACCAAAAATCTGAAACCAAAATCTGAGATTTTAATGGCATTAGTGAGTCTATTTTGAAATTGATATAGCACTTAACCCAATAATGATTACAAATGATTGAGGCAGCAAAGAATTTCTGCCCTAGATAAAATCAAAACAACACAAAAGAAATCGCTGTTAACTGTGTTGTGAATTTGGTAGAGTAAGGGAGGAGAGAGAAAGAAAGAGTATATTTTGGGTGTGTGGGAGAGAGAGCATGAAGAGAAAGAAACAGTGCTGGAATTAAAGAATTGAGTAAAGAAGACGTAGGCAGAGGTAAGTGTAGACTGAGTCCCAGTTATGTAATATTTGCACCAAACGTTTTATTCAAAGGCAAATGATAGCTGCAGCAGCAAAATAATAACAAAAACTTCTCTAGAAGCTGAGGGGAGTATTAGAAAACGTAGATGTTGATACCTTTGAAGCTCTTAGCTAGGAAAAAAAGATATCATAGGATGAGACGATAACATACATAGCAGCTGAGGTAAATAAAAAAGGACATTAAGCCCAGCGTGTTTAATTACTTTTAACTGAAACTTATATGACCCTGAAGTAGAAACAATTTAGATTCTGCATTTAGTCACCTTCTACCATGGAGTGACTACATCAGTGGATGAGGGAAGAGCTACAGATGTCATCTATCTGGACTCCTGTAAGGCCTTTGAAGTGGTCCCCCACAATATCTTTCTCTCTAAATTAGAGAGGTATGGATTCGATGGGTGGACTGTTCGATGGATGAGGATGGTTGCATCCAGAAGCCAGTGATCAATGGCTTAATGTCCAGATGGAGATTGGTGACAAGTGGTGTCTCTCTGGGGTCAATATTGGGACCAGTACTGTTTAATATATTTATCAATGACATAGACAGTGGGATCGAATAACCTCCAGCAAGTTTATGGATGACACTAAGCTAAATGGTGAAGTTAACATGCCTGAGGGACCTGGACAGCATTGACAAGTGGGTACATGTGAGTCTCATGAAGTTCAACAAGGTCAAGCTCAGGGTTCCGCACCTGGGTTGGGGCAATCTCCGGAATTCATATGCGCTGGAGCAAAGCGATTGAAAGCAGCCCTGCCAAGAAGTAGTTGGCAGTACTGGTAGATGAAAAGCTGGACATGAGCCAACAATGTGCGCTCACAGCCCAGAAGGCCAACTGTATTCTGGGCTGCATCAAAAGAAGCATGGTCAGCAGGTTGAGGGAGGTGATTCTGCCCCTCTACTCTGCTCTTGTGAGACCCCACCTGGAGTACTGTGTGCACCTCTGAAGCCCTCAGCACGGGAAAGACATGGGCCTGCTGGAGCAGGTTCTGAGAAGGTTCCAGTCCAGTCTTCCCCTTCTCTCCCTGAGATAGGTAGCTGAAGATGAAAATTAGATCTCCCTTAGTTTTCTCTCTCCAGGCAGATCCCTGAGTGACTTCAACTCTGTAGACATCTTAATTTAGGAGTCTGGAAACCAGCCTAGGTCATGAGAGCGGGAGGAGCAAAAGACAAAACCAACCAAATAAAAAAACAAACTACAAATACTAGTAATGTTATACCTCTATGTAGCGCTACATCTGGAAAATTCCCTGGTTAACTATGTTGGCCTTGATGAAAATTCAGTCTCAGGTAGAGGGTCATTGAAAACTTACACGAACTTTTCCAGGTTGGCCCGAGATTCATTCATTCCTCATTCAACAAAGGCACTCTGTAAATTCAAAGATAAATTTTGCTTTCCCCTGATTTTAGACGGTTTATATTGAATCAGAGATTATTTTCTGGTACATAATTTATACAATCTCATCAATTTTGTACATACATAGTATTTTAAGAGGTCTTTCCAACTGCATAATGTATTTTCACACATCAATGACAATTATTGTGCACCTTGAAACAAACGAGAACAAGTCTGTGATGACTGAAAGCACAATGAGGGGAATAAATAACACAGTTTACAGTTTACCATGGTTACAGTTTAAAAAACAGTTTTCGTTTTGGTTAAGGTCCCTAACACGAAGGTCCTGTTTTATAGCATAACATTGCAATCATGTTCAGCATTCATCATTGATCTTCTTTTTCCAGGCAGAAGACTTGCTAGTGACAGAAGCTACAAAATGTTGCATAACTAGACAACAGCTATACCAGCATAAAAACTGGGCATGGCTATATGAGGACACATATCCTCTCCTTCTTGCTGGAAACCTGGTCCAAATACACATATTGTTCAAATTGCATTTTAGAAATTTTTCACAAGCACCTCTTTCCCTCAGTTTCCTAATAAAAAATGATTACGTTCTTGCATCTTATAAAGTAGTGAGACTATGAACAATCTCATTGTTTACTTTCTTACTTCACCCTATCAAACTGGTGTAAAGTATTTTATTTTAAATAATTTATATAATTTATTTATTTAAATAATTTTGCAGTCAGAAACCTAACAGATATGACTAAAAAAAATCAAGTCCTGCTAAAGTTTGAGATTTGCCAATTGACTGACCGCTAGACATAAAGGGTCAACATAGAATATTCTTGATTCACTAGAGAACAACTAGGCCAGCCTGCATAGTCTGAAGAAGCTGTACTTAATTCCTCAGGATATAAAGATCCTTATAGAAGGTAGTAAACAGACATCAGCAAACAGCACATTGAGGAATTTGTCTGTAGTTCATGCATCAGTCCAGAATCTGCTGTGCTTTCAATAGGTGGCAGAGGTTTTTTGTATGGAGGATGAAAATGACCAAATAGTAGAATACAACAGGAAGAAAAGGTTTGTAAACAGATCAAGGACTGCAGCTTCTAGTTGTACACACATATCATATCTGTTGAACAAGGAAAAGTCTTATGGTGTGTTTTTGGAGGCCCTCCGATAATTTGCATAGGACTTTCACTTCTGAGGTCAACAGTGGTCAGCAGTATAAGACTTAGGAGAAAAGCATCACAGAAGATTATGTTGATCAAAACTCCACAGAAAAATTCTGTATGTTCAAGAAGCTGTGACATTTCCCATCTTCCCTTTTCCATTTTTCATACATATTTTCAATGCCAGATTCTTATGACAGATTCAGGTGCTGAAGGCCTGCATGAAATAATATTCTGATGCTAATCTGGAAATACAGAGAAAAACTGTTCACACAAGATTTGGTTTTAAACCCAGGAGACACAATATAAAGTTCAAATAAGAATCTAGGCCACCAAGTTTACTAATCATTACTGGGCAAGAAAAGAAAATGACTAATAATATGATTAGGTAATAGCAATGATGCGTAAATGAAAGTACTGGGTTTGACAAAGAGGGGTTCAGCATAAAGCAGAATAGAATGTCTTGGAAGGTACTTTATTATTTTTTTTTTCCACCTTAGTTTGTTGCATATTTCTGAGGTGAGCTTAAATTCATGCACATTTTTATTTCATTCTGTCCATATGTGGGAGTTAATTAAGGTTGATTGTTGTCTTTTCATTTGAATGGAAATGTGATTTAGAATGTGTTTAATGCACTAATTTCTGTACATAGGCAGCTCTGTCACTTCCACTGCAAACACTGCTTTGGAAAGAAGCTCTTTCACTTTGGTTTTTCTGCTAGTCTTTGTTCTGGCCTGCTGATAGCATAGTTGTTACCCTGCTTTGATATTTTATTTGCTAATCAGGTTTTTAAATTTTAAGCTGAAACCTCTCTGTCAGATATTCCCTTGTCCTTACCATACTTAGTGCTTCTCAGGCATGACTTATCTTTTTTTCAGCAGTGCATTAATAGTTCCCGTGCCGGCTCTGCCAGTTGTCGTTCTGTTCAGATATTAACAGTTAGTATTAATATGGAAAAACATATTTGAACTGAAGTTTGTTTATGGAAGTCAGGGTCATATGCTAATTTTGTCTTTTTTCCTCATATTGTAGGACAGTCCTACAATGAAAAAAGATTTTTTAAAAAGTTTCCCTCATGCAATATCCCTCATGCTCTATTTGGCCATTATGTCTACCCTTCCTCCTATTAGTTAAAAATCACATTCCCCTCTTAGCTAAAGAAAGGCATCTGATGTTTTTACATTCTAAAAATTGTATTTCTTGGGAAAATAACTAATGTTAGGTGTTCTGCAGTTGCCAAATATTTAATTTTAAACCCTTGTTATTCTTGGAGACTAATGTAGAGAATCATGACATCACAGAAACAAATGTTTTGCATCTTTTGCAGATAATGCTCTCAGCAGACAACTCCTTCCTGAGGTGTGCATAAGGAAATTGCAAAGTTTATTCACAACTTTTTAATAGCATAATATTTCTATGTTCATTCCTGAAAGTTTGTAGCCACTCACTGGATCTTTTGAGATTATATTTTCACTCTCAATTAATTTGTCTTTCTGAAAGCCAAATTATTGTTATGGAATAAGAAAAGAGGCAGCATGATACTTATTTCATCTAGTAGATGAGATAATACAGCTCCTTAGTTTGTGACCCAAATTGTTTTAAATCTAGTCCAAACATCATTTCTGAGATAAAGACTCAGGAAATAAAATAGACACAAGTTCAGGCAGTTGGGTGTATTTGTACATTTGGCCAGCATTTTATCTTATTTCTCAAAGGCAAATCTAATAAAGGGAAGGTCAGGTGGCTCTTCAGATGTGCTATTATTTTAGAGTAACTGGGTGCCACTTCTCTAATCTTCAAAGGCAATAAATAAATAATGTGTTGCATGCATTAATCCAATAAACATTTTTTAAAGTATTTTCATATTATATAATCATAAAGAAAAAGCTTAGTTGTGAGCATTTCTTGGAATAGAGGGGAAAGAAGTCTGAGACATTACAATCCATTAACAAAATATTTAGGAAACTAGTTATTAAGTGTCTGTTTACCATCTGGGCAGATGAGACATGCACCACTTATATTAGCATTTTCAAACTGGGAGAAGTGAGTCAATAGTGAGAGGAAAGGCTGTATCATTTTGACAGTTAGGATTAACGTAAACTGGTTTTTAGATGCCAAAAAGTTAAATGTGTAAGTCTAAGAGTTATCCTAGTCTTTCTCTGTATTTAATAAGATCTGAGAGAGATGAGTTGAATTCCTCTCTGAAAAAAACATTTTTCTTCATTGGCAACATAGAAACTGAGCGAAGGCAATGTTAGTCTCCAGCATAAATCTTCTAGGCACCTAGGTCAGGGCAGATTAATTCCACCTTTCCTATTTTAATTCTTCAATTATAAAATGAGATAATTGTTGAGATTTTGAGAATTAGGATTATCAAAGGAAACAGAAGAATATGAACCATAGAATTCCAGATTCTGTCATGAACACAAGAGAATATCAAGTTGAGTGAAAATCAAATATTTCAACCTTAAAAGCTGTTAGATCTATATCAATTTAGTTGTTTGACCACATAGGGTCTGTAAGGTTTATATATGTAAGGTTTATATGTAAGGCTTTATATGTAAGGTTTCTTACAAACCTTAGGAAATAAGGTAGAGTCTTGATAGACATTTTCTTTCTATTTCTGTTCACCACTTACTATAGGAAGTAGGATTCATCTCACTCAGCTTCAGTATCTCATAGCTAATGTAGGTTGTCATTTGTGTTTCTTTGTAGTCAATGTAGAGATGAACTTCTCTTTGAAGGTAAGTCCACAGGGTGGATTAGCCTTTCTCACTCACTGTTGAGTTAGTTGGCAAAGAAGCTTGAGAATTATTAAAAAGTCACAGAAGGAAGACAGATCTATTAGCTAGCTCTGAGTGGCTCCATATATTATTCAGATTGTGTTGGATTCCATTTTATGGAGATGTTTAATTTTACATCTGGATCATATATGAATTACATATTTGCAACTGTAGATTCTCAATTCTGTTTGGGAGGGCAGGCAGCTAAAGTTGGGGATTACAAAGTCATTTTTTTAAAGCACTTCAGTTACTAGACTTTCTTGAAAAAAATGTTAAGGAGAATTAATCTCATATGCACAAAGACTGTTTCTAAAATATCCTGAAATTGTTGTATCTTGTACTTCATGCTTGATGTGCAATGTGAGATATATTTTATATGCTTAATATAAGATGAACTGCACAAGCAATCTATTGCTTTGTCAAGAGTGAGCAATGTGACCATGTTCAACTTGCACGAATAAATCTTTATATAACAGTACAACAAAATGTACCTAATTTGTATTACAAGCCTACTAGAAACTATATTGCTATTGCTGTTATTGTAAATCTCTTACCAATTGCTTAGTGTAATGAAACCTTAACATTAATTCGGAAGCTTTTAGGCTTGTGTACTGACACCTGTCTTGCAAGAGCATTATGTATCAGGAAAAATTGTTTTCTTTTTTGAGAAATGCTGACCAAGAACGACAACGTGAACAACTTTTCAGTCCCCTGAGCAGCACTCTTGCTGATCAGCTGGTACATAGCATACTATTCTCCTTCATGTTCCTCCAGAGATGCCTCTGTTGTAATCTCTTCAAAACATTTGCTTACAGTTAGACAATTGGTGTCCTATGTTTTTTGTTTAGGTTATGGATTAATTACGTTTTGGGGGTCTTGGGGGTTTGCTTGCATTCTTTTTTTTAATCCACTCAGTTGTTGTCTCTTGCTTTATATGTTAGTTACAGATTGTCTTGTGGTCTTTTTGTTCTCTGCCTGCATAACACCAAATACTGCAGAGATCCAGAGGGGGGATTTTTCTTTCGCTTGGCTTTTGAAGAGGTTGCACATGAAAGAAAAAAAATTAGTAACAAACTCAACAATCAGGTTTATGGACAGATGGACTAAATCTACCATAAAGAAAACTGATGACTTCATTATATCCTGGTTTGAGTTCTAATAGCACTGTCAGCTTAGTGAAGATAAAAAGCTTTATTTTGATAATTCTATGATGAAAAATCATGTAATTTTATTATCTACTTTTTTCTTTAAAATGGTGATTTATCTTAGAAATATCTTCTGTTCATCAGCCTCCGAGTCTCTGTGTTCAGTCCTTTCATTAGAACTTTCAATATTTCTTTCCTGTGTTTAAAACTGTGATGCGGGATTTTCTGTCTGCTACATATTAATCACAGGTACAGAGTGCATATATCATTACTGTTCTTTCCAGTGGAAAATATAAATGGCACAAAGTTCTTTCACTGGATCTGAAATATTTCTATGGCATTTAGAAATTGTGTATTTGATAAATGCTTGTAAGTTTTCTTTACCTACTACAGGAAGAGAAAAGGAGCCACAAGCCAGATGATACATGATGTGTGAATTGAGAGTTCTTATAAGATGATCATCCTACAGAGAATTCAGAAAGAATAAACAATGTGAATGATGAATGAAATCAGTTGTGAGGAAAGACTACTTCTTACCTGTTCTAATTTACTGATGCTGAAGAGTTGTCACATTAAAAATTAGCATTGCATTATCCTCATTTGAAGTAAGTCTGTGCTGTCATTAAATGCAGTGGTTCTCATCTCTGCCCTCCTCTCTTCACTCAGGCTATGTAGGGGAGGAGAGGACAATCTTTAGCAGATGAATTTCCAGTTTCCAATTCACCACATGACTGAACCAAAAATAGTGAGGACCAAAAGATATGAGAACAAAGAGAGGAGAAGGTGTTCTTGCCCTTTATGAAATCAGCAAAGACATGCTGAATTAAAGTATATTGGGTGTAGGTTTTTGGTAGCGGGGGGCTGCAGACATGGCCTCTGTGAGGAGAGTTTGGGGCTGCCCCATGATAGACATAGCCAGTTCCACCCAGCTTCAATAGACCTACCACAGGACATAGCTGAGCCTTTTCAGGCAAATTGGTGGCACCTCAGAGAACACATGTTTAAGAAAGGGTAAAAATGCTGTGGAGAGAGAAGACGGTGGAATAATAACAGTGAGAAAGAGCAGATGAAAGACCAAAGCCTGAAGAGGAGGAGGAGCTTCACGGTGGAGCAGATATTTCCTGCTGTCTGTGGAGAGCCCAGGCAACCCTGGAGAAAAGTGTGAGGATGGAGCAGCAGAGAGGAGGCGTTACAAACTGACCACAACCCACATTTTCCATCCTCCCCCATGCTGCTCTGGGTATGAAGGTGTGAAATTGATCCTCGGAATAGGAGGAGGAAAGGTTCTGCTTTAATATTTTTTGTTTCTTGCTACCCTTAATTGGCAATAAATTATTTTTTCCCATGTTGAGTCTGCTTTTCTGCTTTGCCCATGATGGTGATTGGTAAATGATCTTCCTGACTTTATCTCAAGCCATGAGCTTTCGTGTTCTTTTTTTTTTTTTTTGCCCTCTTCCCACTGGGGAGGAGGAGGGAGGAAGCAGCTTGATGGAAGTTTGATTGTTGGCCAAGGCTCATTCACCACATAAAGTAAATTAGAAGCACAAGTTTAGATAAAACAGATTTAATGAGTCAACTTTTTCAAAAGGCTTCTTCATCAAGTACATCTTCTGTATAGCATTTTGTTGTGTATCTGTCTTGTCTTCTTGTCAGTCTTTCTGTATTTGAATGATTTTACAGATTTCGATTTGTAGAATGGTACTTTAATTAGTATGATTGTGGAAGCTTAAAATTTTGACCAAAAAAAGGAACCATGATTTTAAAAGGAAAATAAGTTTTATGTTGCTTATCCTGCAATACAAAAGGATTTTTAGAAGGATTTTATTGCAAATTTTGAAACAATAGATTCTCTTGTAGATTAAAGCATTACAAATCTAGAAAAGCTGTACTGAAATTAATGTAATGTCTCCATTTTACACAAGAAAAACTTCTATTAACTTCAGTTGTGGGTACAGGGGGGAAAAAAGTCTCAAAATTTTACCTTCCATGTACAAAATGTGTTTTAAAATAGTTGCATAAATGGGTTGAGTGTCCCTTTGTTATTTTATAGCTATATAGAAACAATTAAATTCAGAACATGGGAATGCATACTTTTGCATGCATATTGGTAGTGGAGGAATCTGCATGGCTGATTGGTGCTGAAATCTGACAGAAATAAATATGTAAACTGTACCTTTAAGAAGACGAGTACAGAAAGGAAAGTAACTATTGAGCTGTGTTCATTGAAACTAACACCACTAATGCACACACTGCCAGAAATGGTTACCAACTGGATAAAATCCTGGCAAGATGACCCACATGAGGCCACCAAAGTCAGCACAAGCCATGGCAGGCTGTGTTTAAGAACATTCCTTCACACATCCCAGAGGAGACCCACCCCTGGGCCAGACCACAGGCCAGAGAAAAGAAGATGACCCTGCTTTTGTTGTGTACCCACAGCAAAAAAAAAGCTGTGTGTGTACACTGTGGTCAGCATCAGAAAGGGAGCAGGCCTCAGTGGGTGGCAGGTACCCACTACCATAAGCATGAGTACCCTCTCAGAGCAACACTGCTATCCCTTGCACTGTATCCTGGGTTGAGTGACACAGGACTAACTTTTCTTCTAATGCTGGGGAAAAATGCACTTTTAGAAGACTCTACTGTCTGAATTCATAAAAATATTTACTTTATAGCCAGCCAGGCTCTGTGGGATTCAAGGTCTTAGTGTTTTCGAGCCTTGCCGGGTGCAGGGACAAGGAGGAGCAAGGCCTGGGCATTTGACCAGGCCAACAGGATTATTTCATACCATAAATGTCATATTCAATATAAATTAGAAAAGTTTGCTGCATAGCTCTCTCTCCCTTGATGGCTGTGGTCCGCCATCTCCTCCTCCAAGACAACTCCTTGCCCCAGTGCCGGACCCCTGAGGCCTTCCTTTCCTCCTGAAGCCGTTGCACTCACAGTGCCGGACATTTGCCGTCCACTGTTTCTACTGATAGAATTGGCTGAGTATAATTCTTGTATATCTTATATCAGTATTGGGATTAATACTGGTTCTTTAGTATTATTGTTAATGATTTAGTCTTATTCTATTAAATCTATTTATATTTCAACCCTCTTGTTTCTTTGTGTTCCCCAATTCCCCTTTCCAGGTCGGGAGGGGTGAACAGGTGATAGAATAATTGTCTAAATGACAATAAATTGTTAGGGGTTTTCTCAAACCAAAACACGCTGTCACACTGGGTCTTCAGTGGGTGATGGTGCTGTAGTTAATGTGTTAAAGCATGGAATGCCAACAT
Organism: Numenius arquata; assembly: GCF_964106895.1. Classification (NCBI taxonomy): domain Eukaryota; kingdom Metazoa; phylum Chordata; class Aves; order Charadriiformes; family Scolopacidae; genus Numenius; species Numenius arquata. The sequence continues at coordinate 89,053,852 of NC_133576.1, read as the reverse complement.
CCTTTGTGTCTGTGTCGTGGTTTTGACCGAATTTACGAAAACCAGACTGACAGATGGCCCTTCCCCCTCCCCCAAAAGAGAGGAGAGGAAGAGATAAGGAGATTTAGAAGTTTAGAGTGAACTAAACTACTTTAATGGAGAATTAATATTAAAATCAAAAAGAAGAAAATAATGAAATAAATACAATATATACAAAACCATATCAAGCTCCCAGGATGACAGTCACATCACCGGCAGGCACTGGGGAAGTCCCAGACTGGACTCAGCGACGAATGGGAACTGGGTTCCAGCTCTGGACTCAGGAACACACGGATTGGGATCAAAGGCAGATGAACAGACAGAGTCCTCTCTGGATGTCGGCCATCGAAGAAAAAGAGACGACCCTTTGATCCCTCAGCTTTTATACTGAGCATGGGGCAGATGGGATGGAATACCCCAGTTGGTCAGGTTTGGGTCACCTGTCCTGTCCGCTCCTCCCCACTGATGTGACCCCTCTACGTTTTTTCATTTCCAACCCTCTGATGGGGCAAATAATTAAATTGGCTGACCTTGGTTGTTATAGCAATAAGGATATACAAGGGCCTCTCTGCATACCGTTCCTTGGCATGGAGCACTGTCCTGGGTTGAGAGACACAGGACTAACTTTTCTTCTAATGCTGGGGAAAATTGCACTTTTAGAAGACTCTAGGGTCTGAATTTGTGAAAATATTTACTTTATAGCCAGCCAGGCTCTGTGGGATTCAAGGTTAGTGTTTTTGAGCCTTGACAGGTTCAGGGACAAGGAGGAGCAAGGCCTGGGCATTTGACCCAGGCTGGCCAACAGGAGTATTTCATACCATGAACGTCACACCCAATATAAATTAGAAAAGTTTGCTGTGTAGCAGGCTCTCTCCCTGATGGCGGCGGGTCCAGACAACTCCTTGCCCCGGTGCCGGAGCCCTGAGGCCTTCCCTTCCTCCTGAAGCCATTGCGCTCGCAGTGTCTGATACTTGCTATCCACTGCTGGGAGTGCACAGCTTCCTACTGATATAGATGGCTGAGTATAATTTCTGTATATCTTATATCAGTATTGGGATTAATACTGGTTCTTTAGTGTTATTGTTAATTATTTAGTCTTAGTCTATTAAATCTATTTATACTTCAACCCTTGTGTTTTCTTTGTGTTCCCCGATTCCCCTTTCTGGGTGGGGAGGGGTCATCAGGTGATAGAATAATTGTCTAACGACAATAGATTGTTATGGGTTCTCTCAAACCATAACAAGCACAAACACTGCTCTTACCATTCTGAGAATGAGAAGTTTTATCCACAATATGCCATTAATTTCAGAGAGTTAGAAGAGGCCTAGCTAAAACGTAAAATTACTGAACAGAAAATTGGTTCTGTTTTACCTCAAACTGGGACAGTCTGTATGACCACGTGTGCTGCCATTGCAAGTGTTAGGTTAGGTTTTGTTTCTGTGTAATTGCAGTTTTAGTAATAAAACCACTCAACCACTTCCCTGGGCAGCCTATTCCAACGCTTGACAATCGTTATGGAGAAGAAACTTTTCCTAATATACATCCTAAACTTCCCTTGGTGCAACTTAAGGCCATTTTTTCTTGTCCTATCACTTGCTACTTGGGAGAAGAGACCGACCCCCACCTTGCTACAACCTCCTTTCAGGTTGTTGTAGAGAGCGATAAGGTCTCCCCTCAGCTTCCTTTTTTCCAGACTAAACAATCCCAGTTCCGTCAGCTGCTCCTCACAAGACTTGTGCTGTAGACCTCTCACCTGCTTTGTTGCTCTTCTCTGGACATGATCCAGCACCTCAATGTCTTTCTTGTAGTGAGGGCCCCAAAACTGAACATAGTATTCCCGGTGCAACCTCACCAGTGCCGAGTACAGGGGGACGATCACTTTCCTCATCCTGCTGGCCACACTGTTTCTGATACGGGCCAGGATGCTGTTGGCTGCCTTGGCCACCTGGGCACACTACCAGCTCATATTCAGACAGCTGTTGACCAATATACCCAGGTCCTTTTCCACCAGGCAGCTTTCCAGCCACTCTTCCCCAAGCCTGTAGTGCTGCATAGGGTCGTTGTGACCCAAGCACAGGACCTGGCACTTGGCCTTGTTGAATTTCATGCAATTGGCCTCGGCCCATCAATCCATCCTGTCCAGATCTCTCAGTAGATCCTTCCTACCCTCAAGCATATCAACACTCCTGCTCAGCTTGGTGTGATATGTAAATTTACTGAGGATGCACACTAATCAAACAAGCCAAGCAGCTAAAGCCTCTGGTATCGAAGATGATGGGTGAAATATCAATATGAGGAAGTCTGACAGAATAATTATATCACACTACCACAAACCCACCAAGGCAAGCACAATGTGCAATGGTGAATGTGACTACCAGATGGTTAGATATACCCGCTTCTGTAGCGCGGAGGGGTAGAACTGAGTGAGCGGCTGCCTGGTCCTAGCTCCCAGCTGGGGTTTAAGCACAACAAGTGCACATAAGAAACTGAATGGGACAGGCAGTCTGGGTTATTCCTTCCTCAGGAAAACACAAACCCATTTGTGGGACTGCTTTTTCTCAAGGACCTGGGTGTACTTGGCAGTAATGTGTAAGGATGGAGAATTCTCATGCAAACCCCAAGGAGATTTAATCTTGGGTGAAAATATCCCATTATTTCAGTTGTATGATGCCATTGCTGTATGATGCCAGTATTATATGATGCTGTATATGTCACTGCTGAGATTGGTATATGTCAAATGCATTACAGCAGGGGTCACCTGGACCAATGAAGAATGAATCTCATAAGGAACCAGGCATGTGCAGTGGTGACACAACCTGAGCTGGCTTTGGTGTGCAGCAATCCAACACAGCACACCAACTTTGCTGTCCTGATTGACCACCATAGCAGATGGAGATAAAAGTCATGGACTAAATGAACATAATGGACATTTTATAGAAATTTCATGGACATTTTATAGAGGTGGTCCAGAGACTAAGGAAATGCTGTCTGTGTATATATCAAAGGATGAGGAGGGGAGCAGTGAGTAATGAGGATGTACTGGATAGTGTGGGACCAGAGCATGATGTAAATGGTACGGAATAAGAGGTGGAGGTTCTACTGATTTTGGTTGGGATTGAGTTAATTTTTTTCATAGTAGCTTGTATAGTGCTATGTTTTGGATTTGTGATAAAAATAGCGTTGATAACACACTCATGTTTTAGCTATTACTGAACAGTGCTTGCACAGTATCAAGGCCTTTTCTACCTACAATTCCTCACCAGCCAGTAGGCTTGGGGTGCACAAGAAGTTGGGAGGGGACACAGCCAGGACAGCTGGCCCCAACTGACCAAAGGGATATCCCATACCATATAACGTTGCTCTCAGCAATAAAAGCTCAGGGAAGCAGAAGGAAGGTTGGGGCAGGGGGGCGGGCATTCAGTGTTACAGTGTTTGTCTTCCAAGTAATGGTTACATGTGAGGGAGCCTTACCTTCCTGGAAATAGCTAAACATCTGCCTGCTGATGGGAAGAAGTGAATGAGTTCCTCATTTTGCTTTGCGTACATGTGTAGCTTTTGCTTTACCTATTAAAATATCTTCATCTCAGCCCACAAGTTTTCTCACTTGTACCCTTCTGCTTTTCTCCCACATCTCACTAGTGGGGAGTAAGTGAGCTTAGCTGCCTACCAGGTTTAAAATACACCGCTACATTACGTAAGAGGAATCCCAGCCTCAACTATTTAAACAAAAATGTAGTCTGTACTGAAACTGACCTTTGTGAAACTATTTTCATGAAACTGACTTTCACATAGAACAAAACAAGAGAAATATGCAGTTGCATTACTTTAAAAGCAGCTTAGACAGCTCCATAAAGCAAAGTCATGCCTTCCTCTAGGACAAAAGCTGAGTTGAAATCTACTGGGTTACTGCAGCACCAGCCTGAAATTCAATGTACCAATGCCTGTTTGTGAATTATCAGCTCCACCCTCTGGCTGCTTCCTCAGTGGCCATCTCAAAGCAGTACCATACATTTTGTTGCATGTTCTTGCTCACGAGCAGAAATACAAAAGCGTATTTATATCTGTCTTTATTTCCAGTTTATGTACAGTCCAACAAAAAATCCAGTTCTCCATATTTACTAAAATGAACTCATACCAATTTATAAAAACTGAAAGATAGATTTCACAGAATCACAGAAGCACATGGGGTTGGAAGGGACCTCTGGAGATCATCTAGTCCAACACCACTCCCAAAGCAGGGCCACCTAGAGCAGGTTGCACAGGAACATGTCCAGGCAGGTTTTGAATGTCTCCAGAGATTGAGACTCCACCACCTCTCTGGGCAGCCTATTCCAGGGCTCTGCCACCCTCAAAGGAAAGAAATTCCTCCTCATGTTTAGGTGGAACTTCTTATATTCAAGTTTGTGCCCATTTCCTCTTGTCCTGTCACTGCGCACCACTGAAAAAAGACTGGCCCCGTCCTCTTGACACCCACCCTTTAAGTATTTATAGGCATTGATCAGATCCCCCCTCAGTCTTCTCTTCTTTAGACTAAAAAGACCCAAGTCCCTCAGCCTTTCCTCATAAGTGAGATGCTCCAGGCCCCTAATCATCTTTGTAGCCCTCTGCTGTACCCTCTCCAGAAGTTGCCTGTCCTTCTTGAACTGGGGAGCCCAGAACTGGACACAGTACTCCAGATAGGGCCTCACCAGGACAGAGTAGAGGGGCGGGATAACCTTTCTCGACCTGCTGGTCACACTCTTCCTGATGCACCCCAGGCTGCCATTGGCCTTCTTGGCCACAAGGGCACATTGTTGGCTCATGGCCATCCTGTTGTCCACCAGGACTCTTAGGTCTTTCTCCTCAGAGCTGCTCTCCAGCAGGTCAGCCCCCAGCCTGTACTGGTGCATGGGGGTATTCCTCCCCAGGTGCAGCACCCTACACTTGCCTTTATTGAAGTTCATCAGGTTCCTCTCTGCCCAACTTTTCGGCCTGTCCAGGTCTCGCTGTATGGCAGCACAGCCCTCTGGTGTGTGAACCACCCCTCCCAGTTTTGTATTGTCAGCAAGCTTGCTGAGGGTACACTCCATCCCTTCATCCAGGTCATTGATGAAAATATTGAAGAGGACTGGACCCAGTACTGACCCCTGGGGGACTCCGCTTGATACGGACCTCCTACTAGATTCTGTGCCCCTAATAACAACCCTCTGAGCTCTGTCTTTCAGCCAGTTTTCAATCCACCTCAGTGTCCATTCATCTAACCCACACTTCCTAAGCTTACCTGAGGATGCTGTGGGAGACTGTGTCAAAAGCCTTGCTGAAGTCAAGGTAGACAACATCCACTGCCCTCCCCTCATCTATCCAACCAGTCATGCCATCATAGGAGGCTATCAGGTTAGTCAGACATGACTTCCCCTTGGTGAATCCGTGTTGACTACTTCTGATAGCTTTCTTTTCCTCCATATGCTTTGAGATGATGCCCAACTCATACAACTTCATACAATTTCATACAACTATATCTAGATATAAATAAATACAAAACCCACATAAATAAATAATTCTCAGTCAGGCAAAACGTGAAAAGCTTTTATATTTTGATACCCCAAAAGGAAGTTGATGAGGAAAAAAAATAATCAAGGTCTGTTTTAGAAGTAATTCTGATAGTAGAAATAAAAATCAAAACAATTGAGTTATGATGGAAGTTCCATTGCAGTCTTAAGTGTATCTCCAGTTACCCCAAAGTCACGATGCACATATTATAAATAGAGCTTATGGTATAATGCAATATGAAGTCCAATATCATAGATGGTGTATTGTTGACTTTTTCATTACTCAAGTGCTCTCATGATGCAGCTGCTGCTATTTGTATGCACCAGTGCTAATAAAATTACCCATGGTGAAATTTTTATGGTAAAGTATGGTAATTTTCTAAGTGAAAAATAGAGTATTACTACACTATATATCACTGTTAGTAATGTGGTGACTTTTACTGTGGGTGTCTGAACCCTTCCAGTAACTATTTGATGAATATGTCCCCAAAGAAAGTGTGAAGTATCACTGAATTATTGCCGTGAAAACTAACAGAGGCTTTGTATTGCAAAGTCTGTCCTAAAACAAAAATAAAAATAAAAAAATAAAAAAAATTGTATCAGGCAGAGAAAAGAAAAAAAAAAAAAACACCCTCAAACAAAAACCCAAACCAAACCCACAGTTCCTATACAAGATTTTTTCTCTTTTTTTTTTTTTTTCCAGTAAATCTTCCTTTTTTTTTCATTTGAATCTCAAACATTATATTGGATTTTATTAACTTTAGTTTTTCTGTCTTCAGTTTATTTCTTCTTTCCTTACCAACCTCTCTAGAGATGACTTGCTTCATTCTAACAGTTTTTTTAAAAAAGTAATAACACTTTACAGGTGCTGTTTTCACAGCCACAACCAGACTTGTTATAATTGTGCTTACACTGAAGCTGATGGGATACATACTGACCAGTACTGGCAGCTGTTGAAAAGCCTCCTCTATATTATGATAAATTAGTAATAATTCACAACTGAAAATTTAGTTTAAAGATAGAAGCTGGGTCACACAAAAGAGTGTGAAACTACTGAAAAATTTAGTTCACTTCTGTCACAAGACCATGAAATACAGAAAAAGACTATAAATTATTAAGAACTTATAAAAAAGAGAGGTATTTACATAGCTGATTTGGTTCTCTTTTTCCTTTTTGAAAGCATACTCCAACAAAACCACTACTGATAGGAATGCTCAAATGCAAAACGCAAAATAATATGTGGGGCTGAATACTTTAATATTGTGTCCATATATATATGAAGAAATATGCATTTAGGAGTCTGAAAACACGTATGGATTTCTCTTTAAAAAGTTCATATTTTAAAATAGAAGTTTTCAGATTCTGAGCCTTATTAAGAAAAACTGAGGTTAGAGGGTTGGGGTTTTGGTGACTTTTTTAGACGAAAGATCTGAAAGGAAATGAAAGTTTCAACAGCTCTACTTATACGATATGTATTTTGTATTAATATTGTAACTCTCGACTGAATTAGACTATGGAGAATCTAATACAATAACCTGGCAAAACAAAATGTCATAGATTTAGTTTGTGTGTATATGTATGCGTTGGCTTCTCGTTTGCTTTTTTTTTTCCTGTTCAAGCACTCATGTGCCCTAAGGCTATCCCCAACACAGGCAAGACATATCCTTACTTTCATTCTGTAAAAACACCGTTCTGCTGAATTGCAAAACAAACCTGACATTATTTTAGAAGCACTGCACAGACCAACAGCAGAAACTAACACATATAAGAAATATTTATATTTTTGATACAAAGGTACATAACTGCAACCCTGTACTAGATGGGTGTGCTTGTTTATCTCTGGCATATAAGAAGGTCTTTGGATGAGTAGCTCAGCCTCAGAAAACTAACTTGCTAAAGCCTAAGTTAGAGAAGACAAATTACATTTATAGAATCTTAGATATTCAGAGAGAATTCAGCTGGGCAAGCACATTGAAGATTCATGGGCAGAAGGGAAACAAAAGGCTACCTTCAGAGAAAAGTTCACTGGAGGTAGGAAAACCTCAAATGAAGAAGCAAAATAATGAGCAGAAGATGGTACAAAAGCTATGCACAAGTGATGAGATCTTAAATTCTGTAAGACTTCAGAAGACACCTAAGAACAAACACTAGTATAGCACTGCAACACAGCAGATGTAGTGTTTTCACAGTTGTTAGCCCACCACAGTTCTTTTACTAACTTAGCAATAAAAGGTCTAACGGCTTTTCAGGCCTTTATGGACCTGCCTGGAATTGACTTTGTTTCAGCTTAGTTTTAGCTGCAACACCACATTACCCAACAATCTGATGACTGTCTTCTAACTTGCCTGTAGTTTCAGCTTAGTTTTATGCAAATGTTCCAAGGAATTGTGCTACATGTGGTACAAGTTTAACAAAACTTCATAATCATTGAAACTGAATTTGTGCATCAAACAAAAAGAGGTGTTAGCAACAGACTGTTGGGAAACACAAAAAGGACCTCCACATGCAAGACTGAAGAGGAAAGAAAGCGAACTACCACCACTACTGACATGATACTTCTCTTGACAAATGACTCTGGATACTGGCAACCCACAACAGCATCCCATGGTAGGAAAAATGCCCCTTGACCTTTGACTGAAGGTGCTTAGAAAGGTGAGTACAACAATGGAGAACATGGGAAGACATTGGAAAATCTGTGTGCACAATACTTTTAACTGAATTATTAATGGGAATTGGGAATAATTTAACAATTTGAATGGAAACTTGATATTGTAATTAGATTAATGATATCTGCTGCTTGTATTTTGGTTAGACTGTTAAAATATTACTTAGACTATCAATAAATTCTTGTGTCTGCATAAAGATGTCTGCATCTTGTGTCTGTTCCCTTTTTGCTCATAAGAAAATTTTGACTGTGATAAAAGTTGATTCAGGTACACATGTACAGCCTCTCACTATTTTGTACAGGTTTGTATATGTCTTGTACAGACTGAAAGCCAGTGTGATTGGTCTTTAAACTCCCTCAGAATCACAGCAGAAACAGATAAAATATTTATGTGACTCTGAGTGCCTGGAAGGACATACTAGATATATTTATGCTATCTAATTTAGAAATTTATCTTTTTTTTTTTTTTTAAAGTTACTTCTGATGTATGAAATACGGGATCTATTTCCATGTTGCACACTAGATATGCACCCCAGTTTTGTATACACTGGCACCTGAATGCAAAACTCCTCCTTCTTTCTTTCCAGTTTTCTTTGGATAAAAAAGGCCAGGTGCATGATATGGAGGCAACTGTTATGTTCTCCAGCAGTCCTCAACTTGGGGTGATCAGATGAGATTCTGTTCCAAAGCTTTGATACTGAGTTGTGATCAAGTAGTATCTATTTCTCTGCAGCGATTAAATAGAGAGCATATGCTCCTAACTTAGAAGTGAAACAACATGCCTAGAGATATTTATGCTAAAAACTCTTCTGTTTCTCTATTCTGCTGGCAGTAATGTTATGAGACTTGTTAGGCTAACAAAACAGAAAGGCAAATTCATGGAAAAATATCTAAATCTATTTAAGGGAAAAGTTGCTTACAGAAAAGGGATAAAATAACTTAGAAGCAAAGTATGCTAGCATTTCTGAATTGCTTGAAAGAATAAGAATTTTTAGAGGCATTCCAGGACAAAGGTTAAAAAAGAGCATGGAGAAAAAAAGTAATGGTGAGAACTTTAAAAAACAGTTCAATTTAGTGAAGCACACCAGTCCAATAGTTCAATATAACAATGTGTGCTGAAATAGCCAGGTATGATGTGTCATACACAGAAAGCTTCATAAAGATACATCATGTTCCAAAGATGTTTAAAAATCTATGTGATAATAATTAATGATTATGATTCACTCCTTTGGTATGCTAGAGGAAGTTGAGAAGCAAACCCATATATCTTATCACCCATAAATCCTATCAGGTAATGGGTAGTTTGTACACACATCGTTCTGTATAATTTTAAAGTGAAAATAGGAAAACAAAACATACCAAGAAGATGCAGAGTATGAGACTTTGTAACATTGCCAGTTTGTGTTTCAAGGACAGCAATCATGTTTTCAGAGATGTGCAAAATAAACAATAATTAAAATATGCATCAAATTGCGCTTCGTCTTTCTGAGACCTACTCAAAACAAGGATCTATGACTCAGAATTGTAATTTATCCAACTCCAGTCATTCAGGTGTATGTGATTATGTATTCTGAATCTCATAGCCACTGCCATTAATGTCACAGGATGCCAATTGCAGGATCCCAAATACAATATGTGACTATTGGTGTTGCTTAGTGAGCACAATACCACATTATAATGAGGGTTGTTTGGTGTTTCTTTTTTTTTCCTTTGGATGTTTTCGTTTTCAGTTATTCACTGAGCTTGGGGCTCATCTCTCCTAACTTCAAACCAGTGTTAGTTTACAGCTGAACTAGTCACCTCAAAATCCTTTACAGTCAATGGAGAGAAACAGAGCAGTACATGTGCTCTATAATTTCCATATGATAATTTTTTAGTAATTACTATGACATTTTTATCATTGCATCAAACGTCATATAGACATAATACATGATTAAATGTGTGAAAGATAGACATTTGGAAGGGCAGACTGTTCCTCTTGGCTGACCCCATAACTTGTTTGTTTTTCCTGTGCTGTCTGGTGTTTGTTTGTAGGACTGTTTAGAAGTCTTCTGGAACTGTCTAATCTGTATTCCCTAAGGAGTTTTAAATAGAAATGCTGTTTCTTCTACTTTGATCCTTAAAATTTTTAAAGCAAGAAAGGTAGTATCAATTTTGTTGTTAAGCATTAATTTGTTTGCAGATAAAAATTTGGTTTTCATAGGTACTGTTGTTTCCTTTTGAATGCTTGAAATAATAAAAAGCACAGTATCTTTAAGCAAGAACTATGTTTTCCTACATGTTTCCCTATATGCTACAGTTTTCCATCAGATGTTTCTCCACTCACTATTGATTACTCGGACTGTGTAAGAGTTCTCAGTGAGACATCAAATGCCCTTTTCTGCACTTCAGAAACTTTAGTTGGTCAGAACTGATTGCACCGGACACAGAAAAAAGAAAGTGTTTGGATTCTGTCCAAAACCACCCTTCATTCACAAGAAAGATCTCAATAATTTCAATGCAAGACTTCTGTCTTATTCCAGGGAGCACTAAAAGGCTATAAAGAAGACTATGAAGAAGTGAAATCAATGGAAAAGCTTATGTAGCTTTCAGTAGGGGTAGGTTTTAGCCATAGAGGAGTTAAGAAGGATGTCTTTTCCTTTCTTGTTTTTCCTTTCAGCAGATACGGTAAATTGTGTTCCCGCTCGTTTCCACCTTCAGACAGTAAAAGCTGTATATCTTTTCCCTTGATTTCTTAAATTCAGGCAAATTTAAAGCTGTAAGAGATATGTAGGATCATTAAGATGTGCATCACCAGAACAGAATAGGAAATGAGATTTCAAGAGATTGAAGACGTCTTTGGTTTTCAATGAAAACAGTCATTAATATCTCCTTACATTCTGGAAATAAATGGAGGGAAAAAATTACTTTTTTTTTTTTTTTTTTTTTTTTTTTTTTAATGATAGGCAGAAATATACCAAATGGATTTTAAACTTTAGAGAGGGAGAAGACAGAGGGGGAGGGAAGAATTTCTAATGTAATTCTTTACTTGCCTCAAGAATTGTGCTGTGATAGGAAATACACTAAATAAATGTATCTATATATCTGTTAAATATTTCAAAGATTTCTTCTTCTGACTGTGCTAATAACTAATCATCCATAAAATTTGTTCTTCGTTATTTTCTCTGTTATTAATTATAGGAAGATATTAATGTATTTTTGAGGTGCTGCTAGGGAAGCACTGGAAATGTGCACACTAGTACAATTTATGAGAAATACAAACCATATAATTAACTGTACTTAAGTATAAATTTTTTGAGGGGAGAGTTTATAAAAATTATACTTTAAAAAATGTATTTATTAAAATGTATTTTGTAGTTTTCAGATATTTCTAAGGATTTGCCTCTCAAAATTATAAACTATATTCTGAATGTCATCTTAACTTAGAGATTTAACGGCTAAATCAGCATATCTATATTTTCTGTACGTAGCCTCAAACTTCAAAAATATGTTATCAGGTGTTGAACTTAAAGTGCACATATAGATTTACCAAGGTTAATGAATAATAGGGTAATTTAGCACATACTGCATTCACTGTGAATAACAATGCTGAATTTTACAATGTTCTGTTCCTTGTTGATTTGCTTTGTTTTTACTTAATCTAAAATATTCCTAATCAAATTAAGATCTGGTTCTTAATATATCTTTAAAGATATATTTAATTTTTAAAAACTTCAAAATTAAGTTAATGTTTCGCTGCATCTTGAATAAGACCATCAGTCAGGGTCTGAGCTACAAATTCAAATTTTGGAAAATGAATTAGTAATGTTCTACTTAGTTTAAAATCTAACCTCAATTAAAAAAGGGGTGGGTGTAATAGTGTTGCAATTTTCATAAGCAAATAATTATGTATTACTAACAATAAACTTTGATTGAAAATTAAGTCACATAGCTCCATGAAAGAGCAATCTTTCAGTTAGCAAACATATTTCAGCATGACTGTGTAGTAACCGATCTTTTTGCTGTGACAACTGTTATAGATTAATGTTTTATTAGGGTAAAAAGGTGAGAGTCTGGGAACTCCATGAAGATAGCCTATGTTTCAATTATAGTGCATAATAATGTGAATGTCTTTTTCTTAAATCAAATTTTACTGAAAAAAAAATCAACTTTTTCACTTCCATATGAAATGAAGAAGTGAAAAATCTGAAGCTCTGAAAGAAATTGTTTTATACTGGTTTTAGATGAAAGAGACAGCTGTCATGAGAGCTTGCTTGCAATTTAAGTATGTGAGCATTTGAAAAGTTAATGTTAATTGTGGTTTTCTGTGAAAAGGAAAAAGCCTAGTAAAACTCACAGATTATAGCAACACGGTGCAAAGAATAGGAATTAAGAGCAGTGAATGAACAAATTACAAAATGACCTGCTGTTGTCATAGATAAGATGGTTTTTAGACAGTAGAGTGTTGCAACACAACTTTTGACAGTACTTAAGCAAAGAGATGAGTGATAAAAAAGATGATTAGACAGAACAGCTATCTTTCTCCATTCAGCAGAGAAAAGCACATGGCTGTTTCTGGGAAACCTTTTACTGTGACTAAGAAAGGCTTAGAAGTGGTGGCTGCAGACCTACAGAAAGATTTTATTGGTAGTTGAGCTTAATATTTATCTTCATTCTTCCATCAAGATAGTACAATAACGGACAAATAGTCACACCGATATCTTCATTTCAGTTTTTATACTGCAACCCAGATATCTAATCGGGAGTCCCTTGCATGATATTTTTATGGTCATTAAAATAATTAATTCCTTAGTTGATATTCTTTTTGCAATGGATGTCCAGAAGCCAACTAGTCCTACCTCCTCAAAAGATCAGGTTGTTCAGGAGCTTGTTTACTTGAGTCCTGAACAGCTCTGAGGATGGAGATCTCACCGCCTCTTTGAGTAACTGGTTGTTTGACTTCCTCATGGTAATTTTTTTTTTTTTTTAATCATCTAAATAGTCCACCTGGCTTAGAATTCCATGGATGCAACTAGCATGAGATGGGATTGATAAGAAAGAAGGTTACCCTGAAGTGTGAGAATCTTCTGTTTCTTGGGATTTATTTCTTGGTTTGATTCAGATCATAAGTATGTACATAAATCAACCAGAAAACTTCATACAGCATAAACCCTGATTTTCAGACAACTCTACAGAGAAGTATATTGTAGAAAGGACACTTTATGTTGTTCAGTAAAGTACAAACCACTTTTATCTCATAAGGGTTGTTATGAACATTTTCCAATATTTTTTTTTTAATCAAAGTGAATCACACTTAAGAAAATCTTTATAATTCTTACTGAAAAATATGCTGATTCATACACAGAAAGTAAAAGGTATTATCTTGTACTTAATATACTGGCTATTTGTGACTGTACAAAGGAAGGAACTAAAAGTAATTATCTAGAATTGCAAGCATTACTTTTTTTTTAATCTGATCTACCTTTTTCTCTGCACTCCTGTGGAGTAATATTTTAATGATCTTGCCAAGCAGAGGATTTTTGAAAAAATTTTAAATATATTTTGCAATATGGTACAGCTGATTCTGACACAAGCAGTATTATTTCACAATTGTCTGTATAAACTAATCAACCCTGGTTAAAAACTGGCTTTTTCTGGCACTATTTACACAACAGAAAGGCTGAAGAAGGACTGCACTTTATTGAGTATTAGACCTCAGAGTCCTAATCTACATTTGAAATTGCATTGGGTGTAGGTGTCCAGGTGTTGGCAACAGGGTGCTGCAGAGGTGACCTCTGTGAGGCGAGCCCATGGGTGCCCCATTTCAGACACCAGCACCCATGGGGGCATTCAGACATCTGGGCCTGCCTGTGCCACCCTGACTACAGCTGGGAACCCAAGTGACCTGCACACCAGGGAATCTGGGAGACCCACAGTACTCCCACCACCTATGGGGATCCAGGCATCCAGGTGTCCCAAGGCAAGTCTGTTTTTCTCGTGATGGTAACCAGTAAGTGATCTCCCTGTCTTTATCTCGATCCATGAATTTTTCCACCTTATCCCTCCTTCCCTGTCCTGTTGGGGAGGGAGAGTGAGAGAGCAGTTAGGTGGACTGGAGTCAAAGGTCAACCCACCACACTCCTTTGTGGCTGGCTAATTTTTTCCCCAGCTAACAGAATTGAAAAACATATGCAGGACACTAATGGTGTTTAACTTCCTAATGTATTTATGGTCTTAGCCACTCTTTGTTTTGTTAGACTGAAAAGAGCAAACTCTTAGAGAACAAGGAATAGTAGAAATATGCACATATTTTGAAATTAATATGCACATTTTTTTAATAAAAGAACAAACTTGTTGGACATAGTGTTCTAATGGAGGAACAAAAAATCCTCCAACCATACTAAAATACACATGTGAGCAAACAGAAAACAGCTGTCTGCAACACTGAAAAATGCCTTTAAAATAGACAGGTAGTATAAGTGCATATCAAGTTGTCTGTCCATTAAATTCAGTTGAATGTGGGCATTTGACTCCTACAAATAAATTTTATTCATGTCTAGGTTCTTTTATTCCCAAGATAAGTAAATTATACACAGTAGAACCATGAATTAAGTTTTTAGGACTGAGGCTTTTAAAATATTTTGAATTTACTTTACATTTTATTTCTTCTCTGGTTTTGTGCAAAGTTAGTGTTGCCTTCTAACTTTCCTGAAAGTATCTTTGTATATTAATATGCTTTTTTATAAAAATAAAATACTTTAGAAAAATAAGATTTTTAAACCGGCTTCCACAGAAAATAAGTCAAGATCAAAATTTGTCAGGACCCTGAGCCCACTCCCACCTTCCATGAGTTTGTTAGCTGAGTCCAAACTCAGCTCCTTTGCTGAGAAAAGCTTTCATGAAGAAACTTAGAAGATACCTGAGCAATGGTTACTCCTCTGGGGAATTGCTTTTAAGCAGAGGTCTCACCTTTGGTGCCCAACAGAGCTGCAGTGTCACAGGGATGCTTATGTCTGGCCATGGACTCCATTGGTCTGGACACGGACCCTGGCAGCAATCTGTAGGCCAAGCTCCCATTGCATCCTTGACCTGTCTCCTAGGAGGGCTGGAGCAATAGGACAGGCCTTGGCCACATGGCCCTGACATTATGGCCCCATGAGGAGCCCCTGCTGCTTCCAGCCTCCAGCTCCAGGGAGCTGGTGAGCCATACAGAGCCCTGGCAAAACTGTTCTATCAGAAAACTAAACTGACATTCTGTAGAGAAGTGGATCATCAAAGAAGTAATAACAGATGAGCTCACTATATAGTCACAGGGAAGAAGGAGTATGAATTGTGAAACTTCCTAAGATTTTATTATTTGATTTCATGTTAATGTTCTGTTGACCTTTGGGGTTTTATTATCATTTCCACCTTTAATTTCTATATTATCCCTCAAATTCTCCCTCTCTCCAGAAATAAACTCAATGTTTTTTTGATATTCTTTTTTAAGTTGTGTGGGTTTTGTGTAGGGGTTCTTTTTGGGTGGGTTTTCTTTTTTTTTTTTTTTCCATTTTAGCTTTTGACTTTGGTTGGTTGGTTGTTTTAAAATCCAAATCTGAATATTGTGTCAAATATAAGGGAAATGGCAACGCTTCATTTTTTCACAGCTATCTATTCAACAGCATTCCAGTGTGAGTCAGGAACAGTAATAATTCTGATAATAACATGTCTAGAGTCAAGTAAAACTCAAATGTGACAGTGAGATACCCACAGGAAAAGTAATCTTGCAGTCCTCAGCTTCTCACCTAAGCCTCCCTCCTTCCTCCTGTAAAACTACTCTGACACAAATCCCAAGATGAATGTCTAGCTATAAGTACATGTTGCCTTGAAGAAGCAAGCAAAGGAAAAGGCAAGGAGTAATTTAGCAGTTTGTCTTCATGCCAATACCATGACCTCTGTCATGAAGGTGGTTTAAAGCCAAAATCACAGCTAGATTCTCCCTCTGCTTACTTCTCTCTGGGGGCATGCAGTCACAAGCAACAATCATTCTTGAAGTATTCATCCTAGTGCTCTCCTAATAGTTAATATAACAATAAATTTATATCGAGAATCTTGGTATAACAGAGTACATTTACCAGGTTTTAATATTAGAGGGCTAACAGGAATGCTAACAATTAATTTAGTAGCTAAGTAGTTATAGGGATTTTCAGTTCACAAATGAACTGAATATTCTTTAATTAATTAAACTTTTTTAACAAAAAATAGACAAACAATAAAAGTAGAAAAGCCTAGTCCTGCTTAAAAGAAATGCAGTAGAATAACCACCTTGAAAATTGTCTAAAGTATTTATACGTTACAAATTTGATTAATACAATACGTGCTATAAATTCAAATGTATTATCTATAAACGTATAAAGATGGAACTTCCTGTGTTCCGGTTTGTGGAACCTGCTTCAAATAGTTATCATCAGTACTCTACAGAAACCTCCTGGACTGTGTGTGCCTGGCTGCGTTGCCTTTCCAGCAAATATCAGGGTGGTTGACATCCCCCATGAAAACCAGGGCCTGGTTGAGGCTACTTTCAGCTGTCTGTAGAAGGCTTCATCAACTTCATCTTCCTGATCAGGTGGCCTGTAGTAAAAACCCACAACAGTGTCAACCATATTAGCCTGCCCCTTAATTCTTACCCATAAGCTCTTGAGTCATTCTTCATCCCTAGGCAGAGCTCAATAGATTCCACTTGCTCTCTCACATAAAGAGCAACTCCACCTCTCCTTGCTGGCCTGTCTTTCCTAAACAGTATGTAGCCAATTTGTCTCCATTTCAGAGACAAAGAGGTTCAACACACAATTAAAAATGCTGCATTTAACATAACAGTATAAGTTAATATGAAAGTGTAGCAGATATTAATTATATATAGCTGAATAATGAATATCACAGAATCACAGAATTGCCTAGGTTGGAAGGGACCTTTAAGATCATCTTGTCCAACCTTAAAAAAAAACAACAAAAAACCCCAAACAAACAAACAAAAACAAAACAAAACAACAAAACAACAACAACAACAACAAAAACAAAAACCAAACCAAACCAAAACAAAAAAACCAAACCCAAAAGCCCACCAACACTAAACCATATTCCCGAGCACCATGTCAACTCGGCTTTTGAATATCTCCAGGGATGGTGCCTCAACCACTTCCCTGGGCAGCCCATTCCAATGCTTGATAACCCTTTCAGTGAAGAAATTTTTCCTAATATCCAACCTGAACCTCCCCCGGCACAACTTGAGGCCATTTCCTCTTGTCCTATCACCTGTGACTTGGGAGAAGAGACTGACCCCCGCCTCTCTACAACCTCCTTTCAGGTAGTTGTAGAGAGTGATAAGGTCTCCCCTCAGCCTCCTCTTCTCTAGACTGAGCAACCCCAGCTCCCTCGGCCTTTCCTCATAAGACTTATTCTCCAGACCCCTCACCAGCTTCGTTGCCCTTCTCTGGACCCGCTCCAGCACCTCAATGTTTTTTTTGTGGTAAGGGGCCCAAAACTGGACACAGTACTCGAGGTGGGGCCTCACCAGTGCCGAGTACAGAGGTACAATCACCTCTCAAGTCCTACTCACCACGCTGTTCCTGATACAGGCTAGGATGCCGTTGGCCTTCTTGGCCACCTGGGCACACTGCTGGCTCATGTTAAGCTGGCTGTCCACCAACACCCCCAGGTCCTTTTCTGCTGGGAAGCTTTCCAGCGACTCTTCCCAAGCCTGTAGTGCTGCATGGGGTTGTTGTGACCCAAGTGCAGGACCCGGCACTTGGCCTCATTGAAACTCATCCTATTGGTCTCAGCCCATCGATCCAGCCTGTTCAGATCCGTCTGCAAGACCTTTCTACCCTCCAGCAGGTCGATACTCCCACCCAACTTGGTGTCATCTGCAAATTTACTGAGGGTGCACTCGATCCCCTCGCCCAGATCATTGATAAAGATGTTAAAGAGAACTGGCCCCAATACCGAGCCCTGTGGGACACTACTCGTGACCGGCTGCCAACTGGATTTAACTCCACTCACCACTACTCTCTGGGCCCGGCCCTCCAGCCAGTTTTTAACCCAGTGGAGAGTATTCTCATCTAAGCCATGGGCAGCCAGTTTCTCCCGGAGGATACTGTGGGACACTGTATTGAAGGCCTTGCTAAAGTCCAGGTAAACAACATCCACCTCCTTTCCTTCATCCACCAAGTGGGTCACTTTGTCATAGAAGGAGATCAGGTTTGTCAAGCAGGACCTGCTCCTCATGAACCCGTGCTGGCTGGGCCTGATCACCAAGCGTCCTTCATGCGCTGCATAATGGCACTCAGGATGATCTGTTCCATGACCTTCCCAGGCACTGAGGTCAGACTGACAGGCCTGTAGTTCCCAGGATCATCCTTCTGAACCTTCTTGTGGACGGGCATCACATTTGCTAGATGCCAGTCAGCTGGGACCAATATATATATATATATATATTGCCCTTTACAGTAAATCCATAGAGTAAATAACATTGACACTTGCTCTATAGTAGGGATGTGTTACTATTTGCTTATATATTTTGTGAAATAAGCATGTCTTCAAGCTTTTGTGTAAATGGGACTTTGCTGAAGCAGGAGCTATTAAATAATTTTTCATGCTGGTTTGTTTTTAATAAGGAAAATAGAGCAAAATGAAACAGATTAAATTAAATCCACTTAATGTTGCAGAAAATCCAGAATCTTTATTGTCTATTTCTAACTACTCAATTTTGTTGCGTTAATGTCAAACTACTGCATCTGTGTTGATATAAGTAATGTAAACCTGTAGGTCCTTGTGTGTTTATATCCATACTAATATGTTTGCTGAAGTGTTTCACAAAAAGAGCTCCTGATCCTTTTATACATATTGATATTGACTACTCAGGACAGAAGTTTTCTAGCATCATCAGGGAAATCATTAGTATTTCATCCAGAGCCGGAGTCCTCAGCACAGGAAAAACCCGGACCTGTTGGAATGGGTCCAGCAGAGAGCCACAAAGATGATCAAAGGGCTGGAGCATCTATGCTAGAAGGACAGGCTGAAGGAATTGGGGTTGTTCAGCCTGAAGAAGAGAAGGCTCTGGGGAGACCTTATAGCAGCCTTCCAGTACCTAAATGGGACCTAGAGGAGATACGGGGAGGGACTCTTTATCAGGCAGTGGAATGATAGGATGAGAGGTAATGGTTTTAAACTGAAAGAGAGGAGATTTAGATTAGATATTTGGAAGAAATTCTTTACTGTGAGTGTGGTGAGACACTGGAACAGGTTGCCCAGGGAAGTTGTGGATGCCCCATCCCTGGAAGTGTTTAAGGCCAGGCTGGATGGGGCTTTGAGCAACCTGCTATAGTGGGAGATGTCCTTGCCTATGGCAGGGGAGTTGGAACTCGATGATCTTTAAGGTCCCTTCCAACCCAAACCATCCTATGATTCTAAGATTCTAAAAAAAGCTCCTAATATAGAATTTTAATTTATGGCCTGCAAGGATTTGCAAACTGTCCTGGAAATATAAAAAGTGGCAAGCACACCTTCTTACAATGTTCAGTTGACATTTTAAGTGTCTTAAACATAGGTTCTTTGCTCAAGCAATGTGAATCCGAAAGTTCAAGTTTGAGGGTCTAGGTAGTACCAATTGGTGGTGGTAGATGCCTACAAAGAGCACTTCTGGCTATCCAGGAGTACTTGGCACACAGTAGTGCAATTCACTGCTCTTGCAGGAGTAATGTAGAGAAGTTCAGAGCAGGAGAGAGAAAACAACAAGCAAATGCAGTGGGAGGAAGAATCTGGAGAGCAGGTGTCTCCATGAATTCAGAACAATGGGCAGTCTCCTGAGGGCAGTGACAACTGTTCTTCTTTAAATAGTATCTCTTATTTATTGTACTCCTCCAGGCAGCACAGACTTGTCTCTAAGCCCTCTTCAGCTTGGAGAGGGGTTGCAGGCAAACTAATTTTCCAGAAAAGGACCTTAACCAGAAAGCTCTCGGCAATGTTGGGTAGAGCTAAATTCCCTCCTTCTTCTAGCAGCTCTTCAAAGTAACTGCAAAGGATTTTGACTACATAGGAGATTGGTTTAAGTGAAAAGCATTTTAACTTTATCATATAGCACTGATTTGATTTTTTTTATTGCAAGGATTATGCACATATTCATAGTTTGAGTTTCTGCTAATGTCTTATGTACATAAATTGAACATAATATAAACAAATTGTGGTTTATTAGTTATGGTATCACATTTAGATTCACTGTAACAAAGACTAAATGAATTAACAAAACAACAGAGCATGGCCATTATGCTTATGAATGGGAGCTGCCTGATCCCATGTTTTCCTTGAGATTTTACTGATTTTTTTAAGCTATATTCATATATTAAAAGGAAAATCATGCTTCATTGATGTAATTACTAAAAATCTGAATTAACTCAGTGGGCCCCTAATTTACCCCTCAGGTACTATTCTAGTAGATAAAGTATCTACCATAGTGGCTGGTTATTAGCTTGCACTACTAACATTACCAGGGCTTGAAAACATACTTTTACCTAACTAAGAAAGCTTCAAATGTTTACTTGATTTATAATATAATAGACCGTTTTAAACTTCACAGAGCTGTTTGATTTTTATATAGCATATTTGCAGTTAAATAATGTACATAGTTTAAAAAATATTTATATTTCAGAATAGTATTTACATTTATGGTGTGATTCTAAATTCAAGAGTAATCCTTTATATTTTTTTTTGCATTTCAATAGAGCAGATATTGCCTAATTACAACAGTTGCAAACTGTGTTGATATATAAAAAATTTGATCAGTCTTCGGAACTACTGATTTATTTTTCTACATAAAAGGAAGTATTTCATTATGGAAAAAACCCCAATTGGATTCTTTAAAGATCTGTCTTTCCCGAGATTAATGCTTCATTTTTGTAGTCTGTATGTTTATGAGCATCAACTTTTCCTACACAAAAATTGAATTTGTTTGCAGGAAGCTTTGCAAATTACCAGTAAAACATTTTTGAAAGTTTGGCATATTTTTTTCTGAAATTATACAGCATTTTTAGTGTAAACCTTACCTAAAAGAGGAACACTGAGACCATGCTTCTGATTACTGATTTTTCAAAGCTTTGATACATGCAGCAGACAGAAAGTAAGGAAAATATTTTCTTAAAGAAGGCAGTTCTACACTTTTTTCTCTCTGATCATCCTGAAATGGCATGTAGACATAAAATTTTAATCAGTCCTTAATGAAATTCATCTTCTTCAGCAAAACAGCATCATTAGAGATAATTTGCCTGTTTCAGTCTCAGTTCAACAAATACATATATTCTTTCTTCATTTCAGTCATTCAAAATGTTTAAATTAAGAAGTATCCTGTATGATTGAGAAATAGGAGTACTGGTTGTATTAGACCTCACTGAAAACTCTCACAATGTCTTAGCTATAGGTCAGAAAATGATACTTTTTCATTCTCTGTGATCTTTTAGCCATCTGTGGGACAATCAATGACATTCTACCTCTTGATTGTTTGGACTTTCTTGGTTTCCTTATTCTTTAAGATTCTCTGATTCCTTCCTCTGATTTAAGAGGGTTCTGTGGGTTTCTTCTGTATGTTCTGTGTTTCTCTTCATCAGGCAGTTGTCTCACTTCTCAAACTTTACTAGCAAGTGATCTACAACAAGAACAGTTTGTGTTTTCAGTGTTGAGCTAGCAATACTCGAATCCTAAACCTTGGGGATAACTTCATTTACAACCACATTATCATTTTAAAGCATTTCAGAAATATCCTTTCTGCAAATTACTTTAAAAATATTCATCAGCATTTCTTAAATGATTATGTTTTAAAGACTTAAAATAAAAGCTTATCTTAACAAATTGACATTTGGGGACATCTTTCTTTTTTTTTTTCCCTTTACCATCATTTTGTATGATAGATGACAAGCAAGAGAAAATTCCACATTGACGATGCATATCTTCCTTGGCTGCATTTGCACTTTGTACTTTATATAGATTCTACAGGAGTGTTTGGAAGACAGATGTCTATTTGTACAGACACTTGTTTATGTATATAGATGTTTGGAAGGTGGTCAATCAAACTTTCAAAGTAAATGTATTAAATGATCTTCTACTAAGCTCTGTAAGGTCCCTTCTGTTTTCATTGGCTAGGTTTTGTCCTGCCTTCATATGAATTGATAAAATAGAGTTAATCTGTAAATTACTACTACTCTTATACCACAGGCACTCAAAATTATCATCCTCTGTATGCATGCATTTTTCTAGTAAACCATTTATTTAAGAATGTCATATTTGCAATACTATGCACCATAAAACTAGCAGACCATATCCATACTGACTTACCATAATTGTTATCTCACAACACAATTATCTCACAATTATCTCACGTAATTGTTAACTCACCCAATTACACTAACATGTATGTGTATATATGCTATACACCCATACACAGATTTATTTCTATGTTTTTCTTTGCACATAAGAAAATGTAATTGAGACAATTCCAGAGTAGGTTTTCTCAGGTACTCTTCTCTGAAATTTGGGGGGAAAAAACCCACCAAATTTAGTCTGACTCAGGAAGATTGTACTTGAACATAGAAAACATGCTAACAGTGATATCTAGGCCATCTAAAACATTCTTCTTTCCCCAACATTATAACAGGTATGTACACATCATTCTAGAAAGATATTTATCCACTATTTTCTTCAAAATACCCTGTGCTGGCAACCACAACTTTCTCCTTCTTTTTGGTGAACACTGGTTTCAAAGTAAGGAAAACTGTGGCTTGTTCTTCCTTTCCCTACTGGTTAACCGAGATTAAGCGTCATTTAAGATAGTTGATTCCTGTCCTCTTCTAGGTAGCAATCCATCATTGACGTCTTTGTGACATATATGACTGGGTATTTTTCAACTATCAGCTGTCTGTTTTAAAGATTAAACAAACAAAGCTATTTCAACATATTTTTCATCTATTTTCATTGTACTTCTTAGATTACATGTGTCCTTGACAGGTACCACTGTCTGAGTACCACTCCCTTTGCAAACTTTCTAACATAAAGCAGAGAGAAAACACTGTTCTGTGTGCCTTCATATTGTACATTTTGGCCTAACTAATGTTAAAAGTTCTATATGCCACTTGGTAAGAATTTTCAAACAGAAAAGTGAAGTTTCTTAAGCTGTTCTGATGTACAGCTCTGTGCTGTGTTTGAAATTGGCTTATATATCTAGAGGTGAAGACTGGAAAAAATTAGTAATTCAACTGATCTAGCTAAACTTGAAGATTTCAAAACAGTGGTGAAAGTAGTTTTGTGGTATGGGTATCAGAAGTAAGATTATATGTTTTAAACATGAGAATGAGACACAACTAATTCTGAAATTTATAATAAAATAAAAAGGAATCACTATTGTGTAAAAGGGAAGTCTGAACTCACAGCCTAAGGATAGCAGTTGATCTCTGCTGGTGGTTTGACAAGAAATAGGCAGCAACTGTGATGTTTACCAAATTGCCTGAGCTAAATAAAACTTACGTAAAATCTTTGGTAACAAACGGAGGTTTGGATCTCTGATTGACACTCCCATCATTGACAGAAATGTCACAGAAAGAGCCAATATAAGTATCACTGTATAACCTCTGATTTTTTGCAAGAGTGTGTTACTATTTTACTTATGCGTATGTGTGCAAACTGTAACTCAGAGATCCTTTTCTACAAAGCAGCTGGCTCGTGTGCTGTTCCTCATTCTTTATCTGCATATTTCATTAATCCTAAGTGTAGTGCTTGATATACCATATGGGATATTTTTTTAAAGTCAATTGATTTCTGTCCAATTTTCCACATTTTTAAAAACTTACAGGTAAAAAGAAAGGCCTGTTGCACCCATAAAGTAGAAACATGCCAATGAGATTTAATATTTGATTGTTTTGAACAAAACAATTATACAAATATATATTATTATTTATGCAGGGATGCGTTATCTGTGAGCTCAGACAGGACGGAAGAATAAGCAGGGTGATGATGGTTGTTTAGATTTGCCAGCTGAACTAAAACCAAAATAATTATGCAAATATAACTACATGAGCATTTCTGCATTCAGAAGCCCAGTAAGATAGTATTATCATTCGCAATAACAGTCCACAACTCTTTTGCTAGCTGTAGTTTACATATCTTTTAAATGCTCCCATCAAAGTGATCTCTAACTGGGGTGTAGATATTCAATTGCAAAAACAAAAATGGATGAAATATAAAGGCCAGAAAATTTAACAGGATCTGAGTTGAAGAAGTTTTCATGATTGTGTCATTAAAGGAAAACTAATTATGGGTGCAGGACTCAAGGAACAAAAGAACTCTGTTTACACATGCAATTTCTACATAATATTCAGTGTCCTACTCTCTCCTTTCAAATCACTTCCTTTAGTCAACAAGTCTTTTACACAGAAAAACAGATTATTTGCTTTCTTGTAACTTGTCTTACTAAATGAAACAGGGGGAGAAACTGGTGAGTCTATGAAGGTCTAATATTCCTTACTTATAATTATATTGTCCTTCATAGTTTCACCCATCCCCAATGGCCAAATAACTATTAAGCTATAAAGCTAACAGGAAAACAGCAAAAGAAAGGATTAGTGAAATTTTTAAATGAGGAGCTCTACTGTATGAGCTGTTCACAGAATAAGGAAATAAGCAAATTGGAGAGGGTTGCAAGTAAAGCTAAAGGTAAATTTGAATTTTCTTACACCATCTGGGAAATAGTGGAATAAGTATAAAAGTATAGTCTTTATTAAAGGTTAAAACTTTACATTTATGTTTCATGAAGTTTTTACCCAACTGAAATTCTATTGCAAAATGGCTAAATATCTTCAATGCGTGTTTTTGAGCATGTATAGAACTTAAATTTGTTTATGTTTGTCATTTTATTTATTTCTTAATTTTTGTTTAACTAGACATTTTTGTGCAATTCTAAGAGACCTTCAGGAAGCTGTCTTTTAACAACTGGTCATTATGAATTGCTGCAGTATAAAATCTAAAGGAAATTGAAGTCTTAAAGCAAAATTAGATTAATTTTAATTAATTAATTTTATTTAATTTTAATTTATTTTTTTATTTTTAACTACTTTAATTTTAATTGATTTAATCAATAAATAATAATAATAAATACATTAAATTATTGATCATTTAGTTTTAATCTAAAAGAATAAGGACAAGGGAAGGACACAGTGTTCAGAAAAGTATTCAAATAAAAGCAAACAGTTCTCTTATTATGTGATGAAAGCTACAGCCAAATGGTAGGCATTTTGTTACATTCATATATAAAATACAGATATATGTATGTGGACATACGGACATTTATGAAACACAGTTAAGAAGAAGATAAAAATGAAATCTACGAAGTCAAAAATGACAACATTCATTTGGTTGCATGAGAGGGATCTTCCAAACCTAATAACCTTGTATGCTAGAGAAGTGCAGGCTTCATATTCCTTGAGGCGATAAGCCTTGGGTAGCTGAGGAACTCTATACCATGCTCCCAGTAAACATCACATATCTCAGATAACTAGCTCCCTCTGAAATTTTTTGTACCTATAAATTATTTAAATGAAACAGATAATCTGCTGTAGAGGCTGAAGTAACCAGAGATAGGAGAACTACTGGGGTAGAGGGGAATGACTATGAGAGATCAGCACTGCAGGAGCTACTGTGAAGAATACAATTCTCCTGTTATTTCCCACATCCCATTATCATCTTTTCTACTTACTCTCTATTCTACTTGTTCGCAGATAGTCCATAGAAAGGACTGAAGATTAAATATTTTGGGAGCTCCTTATCAGAGGGATTCATATTTTGATTATTTGTAAATTTCAATTTTTTCAAGGAAATTCAATTATACTTTTTAATAAGAATTAAAAGCAGGTTCAAAGTGAAAAAAGTAAAGAAATATAACAATAAAACTGAACAACTTCATACTGAGCAATAAAACTCAAAACCAAAACACCAAAAAAAGCCAATTGCAAACCTTTGAGAAGTGTCACCCACACCACAGATAATCATGAAGAAATTTGTTCTCGAAAGTATATGAATAATTCCATTTTTTTGTACCATGTGTAGCAAAAGGCATGGATAAATAACAGCAGAGAGTGAGAAACTCGTAACATATGCCTGACGCATTTGTGTGTCTTGAGCAACAGTTGTCTGGTGGTTATGACTTCTTCACCTGCTCAAAGTTAATCTGTCAAATTTGGGGTCAGGAAAGAGTTTTGACGTCTGCACCAATTGACAGGGACTGTTTTAGGTGGTGTTTTTTTAATTCACGACACAGATATAATCCAGGTCCAAGAACATATTGGCGTTTCCATGCAATTTCAGAGACCAGTAATACTGCCAGTATTTGATCTTTCATACTTCATTGCTGGGACATATTATTAATGGGATTTCCTGGGCGTTTTTTTGGTTGTTTTTTTTGGGGGGTGTTATGTTTGGATTTTTTTGTCTTCAGTTTTTTAGACGGTAATTTAAGAAAAGATTTCATGGCCCAAGAGGTATAATGACATTTAGATGTTCTACAGATTTTTTTGAAAGAGATCTTTAGTAACTTATGGAAAAGAACTTCAGTGTGTCTTCTGTCTTGGCAGAGGTAGAAAACAGACCAAAAGTCTTTTATGTGAAACAGTACACTGTGAAGAAACATAGAGAAGGTAAATTGTAACCTCTTGAAAGAAATATGAGAAGAAAAAAAAAAAAGTAAAATATATTGGCCAACTACGGAATCTTCCCTAAAAGTTACATTTCTTTGCAAAAAGAAAATTAAATACATGACAGTTGTCTGTTACTGTCAAATATTTGATATATTACTAGAACTACTATCTGATTTTATCAGAAACCTGGAACCCCATTAATAATAGTTGTTTTGTTCTAGAAAGACTCAGCTCCCACACTTATTTTTATTTCTCTGAATGTTTTCTTTCAACAGTTATTTATACAGAACATTTTTGTACGTGAAATCAGTCTCTTGTTGCTTCTCACCTATAATTAAATATGTTGGTCATGTGGGAGACAGCTGCAGCATCTGATATTGGATCAGTAATTGGGACCTTTAGTTGCTGTTACTACAGAGCCTGAAAAAAACCTAAACCTCCAGTAGCTAGAGTTCTGTTACTGACACTTTCACACTGTCACACTAAATTTAATTGGAATTGGAGAATACACAATGAGTTCTGAGCTAAATCTTTTATATCTACTTTCTCTGTAAGCAGAACACCAAGATTTTGCAAGTGGGCAGAATAAGCTCCCTACTCTGTCTAAATCAGAACAGTAATTTAATCTTTTATTCAGAAAAAAATAAACTTCAGTTTTGCTCTTCAGGATGAGTGTAAAGTTAACCAAGCCTACAGACTGCCAGGACCATAGATGAGTCTACATCCATCTTATTTGATAGTTCCATTATTTAATACATAGTACTTTTATGTCCTTACACATTTACCTCAAAAATAATTATAAATTTAGGTAAACAGTCAATCAAATATGAAGAAAAAATCAATATAAAATTATTTTAACCAGATCACACTAAAAATATGATCTGAATGCTGAAATCTTGCTAAGATTATTAAGGTAAAATTGAAAGAAAAAAAAAAAAAAAGGAGAAGAAATTGTTACTTAGAATGTTAAGGAGGCCGGACCATTGCCTCCAGACATTTCCATTGATACTAGGGAAGAACCCCAGGTCTCTGTCACTAGCACGCCCACTCTGTTGCCTCAGTGTTCCTTCCCCAGCATGATGTAGGGCACTCCAGCTCCTTTGACTGCAAAATTCAGGCTCATTTATGGTCAGCAAGAACAGGTTTATTGTCCTGTTGTGGTGTGTTGATCAGGCTGATCAACAGGTAACACCCAGATCACGTGATTTGCTAGCACTTGTCAGTCCATGTCTCTTTTCTAAGCATGTGAATTTTGTAACGGAGTAAAAAAAAAGTATTTTTTTATTTATGTTTCATTGAATTGTAAATTGATTTGCATACTGTTTTTAAGACAGTATTTAATATGAGCTTGCATTTCCTACTTATACTGAATTAAGCCATGTTCGTGGAGCCAGAAAAGATTTTACTATTATGTAAAGTTTGTTGCCATGGGCCCAATTGTATGTACGATTTCACAAGTTAAGAAAATATGTGCTTTAAGTATTCAACCTCTGGGGCTGCAGAATATTTATACAGTTCAGATACAAGGTGTGCTGTGCTGTCTAGGTGATAGTCTGGCATTACAAATATATTTGGGCAGGTCTGGCATTCTTGACAGAACAGGAAGGCAACATTATTAGAAGCCTATATAATGTAAGTAATTTCAAGTGTGGTGTAGAAACATTTATTTCCTTAAGGTTTCCAGTTTTGTCAAATGTTTATGAAAAGAAGTCTTTGCTTTTAGCTAGTTAGATTAGTTAATTCAGACTGGAGCCATTTTTGAAGAATGTACCTCTGAAGACATACACATTTTATTTGCAATTTATCTGTTTTCTTTCTGTGAAGAAGCTTGTTATTAAACTAAATATGTAAACTTTCCATTTTTGTTATAGCAGTCAGCAGATGACATTTGCCATCAGCAAAAGAAAAGTTGTTAAGAAAAAAAAGGAATACAACACTTGAATTCTAAGATAAAGTCTGTTTGGAATGTAAAATATATAGAGAACAGGTTAAAAGTGAGACACTTTACTCTGAGGATAATCTGAGGGCAAAAATTTCAATTTTAGTTTGAATCAGCTGTGTGTTTCTTGAAGAAAAACTCGTATTGTTCCCTACTAACTACACCTTAGTTCAGAGTATGATCCTGGAGTACATTAATTAGATTCCTTTCAGATGAAACCAAAGCAGAAGACATGCTGGTGGTGGTCCTTCAGGGCACTCCAACTGCGAATGGACCTTCAGCTCCCAAAATCCAAAGCCAACCTCCCTGACTGCTTTACACTCCACATCTGCTTCTCCTGCACTGAGCTATCTGTCTGTGTAGACACCGTGGGTGTATAACATTTTATCACAGCTACAATTCTATGCTATTGTGCATGTTATACTTGAAATATGCCACGATTAATTTTATTTCATTGTAACTTTATGTTTTATATTAGGAGTTGCCACATAAGTATGCAAGTGTATGATTCAACAACATAATATATGCTGATGTTTTAATGCTGTTCACTCAGTAGCTTTAATGGTATCTGAAGAATTTATGGGAGGAGTATATAAGCAAAACCATGCAAAACCTTATCTCAAAATTATTGGATTACCTTGGAGTGAGAGAAGTCTGAGTGGTCTTTTGTATATATTTATGTTTTCTCTTGTACATCAGTACTTTTAATTTTAGTTACTGTAGCAGTTTCTTCCAACCAAAAATTATTATACAGCTTATTCTTATAAGAGTTACAGCTTGATTTTCAAACCAAAAAGATCTAAAAAGTTCAAACAAATCTTTTTCCTAAGGATCTTAAAAGTTTGGGGTTTAATAGCCTTTGGTCTCTAAGAAATTCGTTATGTACTTGGATTTAATTGATTGTTTTCAATTAGGAGAGAATGATGTTCACAACTCTGCAAGAAGATAAGTAAGTATTATCATGATTTTTCTGAACAAGAAACTGGATCATAAAAGAGTAAACCAAGTTTACAAGGTCATTCAGTAGATTGGTGCAATTACTGTATTCTTACATAACCACAGTCTCCAGCTCTCAGACCGAAAAGGCTTTGTTTTTTTCTTCCTTTGTTTTGCATTCATTTTCTCTCAAGGTTTCAGTTTAACATTATGGTTCTTAGAGATGAAGAAACAAAAGTTATGTCTTGGTATGTGGTTTAGCCTATTCTCAAAAGCCAAACAAGTGAGTCTGAGTGGGTTGAAAGCACACATAAGGGTCATTAATTCACTAAAAAATTAAACTGAATGTTTGAACTCCAGTTTTCTGGAAATACAGGAGTAGCATCAAGACCAAAGTCCTAGGTCTCCAGAGGTCATTGTAATGAGTAAACAGAGTTTGAGATTTGACTAGGAGAATGCCAGCCTAGTTTACAACAATTCAGAACAAAAGTATTTCAGATAATACAGTTTCATATTAGTTGAAGGGTTGCTCTGCAGTCACATTGCAGATTCCTTTTAAGTTCTCTGCAGTGAATTTTTTTTAAAAATACTCAACATGTATTTGATTTGTTTTAATTTTAGAAGATAATTAGGAATGCATTGGCAATTCTCTGTGGGGATAATGTGGATGGTACGTAATAAAATATTTTACATTATCTGGATGAGTTTAATGGACCAGCTATAGACACAAATTTGTGATGGTTATTCCATCCATTTAGACACCTCTGTTAAGGTGTCTAAATTTAGGTGGGAAATTTTCAGGTGGATTTCTATGGCCAATTAATCTTCAGTTTTCCTTCCAGACCAGTTCTGATGGAGTCATACTTAAACAATAAATGTTTTTGCTTACTTTTAAGCAGTTTTAAGTATTTAGCTGAACAGTGAAAACAGCACAACTGGAAGATAAAAGTCAAGCCAGAAACCATAACAAGGCCAGCTGTCAGGGCTAGCCAGCAATGACAAGATACAGCTTATTTTGCAGACATCACCAGTTTCTTTAACTGAAATAGTCAGGGTTGTCTCAAAGGCACAATACCTTGGAGAAGGGCTTTAGATGGGTCAGATGTCATTGAGTAAATAGAGTTAGAGATTTAGGGTGATTTTTTTGTAGTACTGCTACAGATAAAAGTACAGTCATAGGCTATTTCTCAATCATGAACTCTCTGAAGGGTGCTGAAATTGGTTGTCCATGTGCACTTCTCAGATTTCATTAGTGCAGTGAGAATGAAGTAAATGTAGTGTATAGGTGGGTTTGTTATTTTCCAGTAGAAGTTTAACCAGAAAAGTCAGCAAACTGTCCCTTACGTAAAATTTATGGAATATCTAAAAGACTGCTTCAGGTAAAAAACTGTCTGATAGGTACTTTTCCGACAAGGAGGCAATTTAATAACTATTTGAAATAGTTTATTAAAATTTTATTTTCTTGAAAAAGAAAGTTGCAAATTGACTATGTGCACCAATGCCCAGATTCAAGTTATAAATTTTGAGAGGTTACAAAATTAAGTCTCCTTTAGACAACAAAGGAAAGCAGATCAAATCTTTGATGGATTGTATCATTATACAGAATTCTTCCTCACTTGCATTAACTGTGTGGGATGCCTATAGAAATGTTGTTCCTTCTTTTACAGAAAATTAAGAAGGATATGAAACATGTAGAGGGACTAGATCCTCACCTTTCTCTAAGTGATTTCCACAATAAAAAGTGTACACACTGAAAAAAAAAAATAAATTAGTTAATACATGTTTTTCTATAAATTGTAAACCTTATAAGTTTCATTGAATTTTCCTAGGATGGCCATACAGCAATTCCAGTAATTTGTTTTCCACTCTTTCCCAATTTAAAAATCCTGATATCTCATAATGTTTGTCATATTTTTAAATTAGTGTCATAACACATTTAAGAACTGATATTATGAGTAAAAAGTCATTTACTAATCAGAGCTTTCCAGAAACATCATATAAGCCTTCAAGGCACAAAGACACTGTTAACATTTCTTAATAGTTTTTGAATTATTTTTTCAAATCCAAAAGAAATAGAATTTTTCTGCAGGCTTTTAAAAAAGTACCATTTCAGAGCACTTACTTAAACAATGACATTTTTAAGACATGATGGAAAATGAACAATATGTGTGTTATTTTTTTCTTGTATGTGAAAAATAGTGACTGGCTTCAGAATTTCTGCCTTTTTTAATGTAAGCAAAATATC
The DNA here is from genome assembly GCF_964106895.1 of Numenius arquata. NCBI lineage: Eukaryota > Metazoa > Chordata > Aves > Charadriiformes > Scolopacidae > Numenius > Numenius arquata. Next base: position 89,021,838 of record NC_133576.1, on the reverse strand, counting down.
TAGAAATACATTTTTTTTAAAGTTTCATATAAATAACTTTGACACAGATCATGGAAGTTACTGTATAAGTAGACCTACTGTTATAAACTCCACACCTAGACTATATGAGGAAAAAATTCTTCTCGGTGAGGGTGACAGAGCACTGGAACGGGCTGCCCAGGGAGGTTGTGCAGTCCCCTTCTCTGGAGATTTTCAAGACCCGCCTGGATGCAGTCCTGAGTAATGTTCTCTAGGCAATCCTGCTTTAGCAGGGCAGTTGGACTAGATGGTCCCTAGAGGTCCCTTCCAACTCTGACAATTCCACGATTCTGTGATTCCATTTCCAAACAGATGCATACCTAATGTTTCAGAGATTAATCTCTAATATGGCTAGAGAGCAGCTCTGAGGAGAAGGACTTGGGAGTGCTCATGGATGAGAAGCTCAACATGAGCCGGCAGTGTGCACTGACAGCCCAGAAAGCCAACCGCATCCTGGGCTGCATCAAGAGAAGTGTGGCCAGCAGATCCAGAGAGGTGATTCTACCCCTCTACTCTGCGCTCATGAGACCCCACCTGGAATACTGTGTCCAGCTTTGGAGTCCTCAACACATGAAGGACATGGACCTGTTGGAAAAGGTCCAGCAGAGGGCCACAAAAATGATCAGAGGGATGGAGAACCTCTCCTATGAAGACAGGCTGAGAGAGCTGGGATTGTTCAGCCTGGAGAAGAGAAGGCTCCGGGGACACCTCATAGCAGCCTTCCAATATCTGAAGGGAGCCTACAGGAGAGGCGGAGAGGGACTCTTTGTCAGGAAGTGTAGTGACAGGACAAAGGGTAATGGTTTTAAATTGGAAGAGGGAAGATTTAGATTAGATATTAGGAGGAAATTCTTTACTGTGAGGGTGGTGAAGCACTGGAACAGGTTGCCCAGGGAAGTTGTGGATGCCCCATCCCTGGAAGTGTTTTAAGGCCAGGCTGGATGGGGCTTTGAGCAACCTGCTGTAGTGGGAGGTGTCCCTTCCCATGGCAGGGGGGTTGGAACTCGATGATTTTTAAGGTCCCTTCCAGCTCTAACCATTCTATGATTCTCTACGCTTTAGCATATAGTTAAAAAGAAATACACTGGGGGGAAAAGAAGTTTAATGATAAGTAACATTCTTAATACATTGCATATTATTCTGAATACAGATGAGTTTAGATTTAAATAATTAATTAAACAGCTGGAACTAAGATTTACCCATGCAAGGTATTAGTGACAGCATAATTTACAAGTGACTTATCCAGATCTTTCAATGTATATAACATAGCCTCTATTACTTAATATTATACAGCAGAATTTATCCTTGAAAAACAACGCTTTTATTCATAACAAACTGAAATAAGAATGGCTTAATAGAAATGTGTTTTCAATTCATGATGAAACAAGGAAGAGCTAATAGGTGAAACAATACAATTCATAGTTAAATGTTACTTTTTCTTGTTAAATTGGTTTACTACATATTAGTACTACCTAAAACTTAGTGTTGTGCAATGCCACATTATATTACTAATTCAATTGACAAATGCCTTTTTTTAAAACTTCTAAATATTTTTAATTGTTTTAGTACATTTCTTACTACATTTCAATATTTTCTGTTGGCATTTGCTTGTATAAACATATTTATTTTCATATTTATCTTTATTAAAAGAAATACCAAAATATGCTAACCAGTTTCTTCATAACCTCACATTACAAAAACGCTTTGAGTTACAAAGAAAACAGTGGATCTTACTTGTAGCATCCCAATATCAATTAATCAGAAACTCTAAAAAAAAAGATACTCTAAATTAGAATTAAATTTAATGAGAGTTATTGTATTATGGAAAAATAGACGATGGTGATATAAATGTCATATTGATAACTTAGCTTCAATTTCAACCTCTTTGAATTTGACTTTTAATACAAGTAAGTTTGGAAACTCTGACATTAACTGCTTCTGAGGTTGTTCAAGCTGTGAAAATGCTTGAATCTGTCCAGCCAGCTGCTGTGCTCAAAACTTTTGTCAAAGATGTTTCTCTTTCCCAATCTATCAGGTACACCAAAAGCTAGAGATTCAATCCAAGATATCCAGATTTAAAAGACCTTTATCACCCAACCATATTTTATTTCCATTCCAATAGAGTTTGTACTACTAGATGACCAGTACTTTCACAAAACTGACATAATTTAATCTGGACAGACGAAAACTAAGATACCTATAATATTATGTCTAAAAAAATCTTAGTGCAGGTTTGATGTTTTTGTCTATGGACACAATTTTTATGTTTATTTTAAGACAATATCACATGACAAAACAGATTTATATCATGGGTATCCGAATACAATGGGTTTCACTCCTGATGAGCATGGAAAGATCAAAAACTAGTTTTAAAAACCTATGTATGCTATATATAAACAAATGTCTGTGTATATGTGTGTGTGTATATATGTAAAGATCTCTTTGCTTTAACTAAAAGCAGAAGGGGAAAAATTCTGATGTACTTTTATAGCACAATTTGTAGCTTCATTGCAAAGCAATTTATTTAGTGTGTCACAGTAGACTGCACAATATACCTACCTTGATATGGCAATGTTATGTTCCCAACTCATATTCCGAAGTTGCCTGTCTAAAAGCCTACACTCATTTCAATTTATTTCAAATGACAGTCCTTCTGCCCTCAGTATAGATGCAAGAAGGTCAACCACAAAGAAAAGAGAAAAAAATAGTAAGAATATATGAGACATTAAGTCAGAAAATGTTGTTAAGAACCTCCTGTGTTAGTAAAAATAGGTTTATTTTAAACCGGAAAAATGGATATCCGATGACGTCTCTCAGTTATTCCTATAACACCTTCAATATTCCCTTGAAACACCTTGAAAATAAAGGAAAAACATAAAAATCCTTCCACTGCATTAGGAAATGATGCATACAAGGATTATGTGCTGTCTTTAAAAAACTGTGGTACATCCTAGTCACTTCTCTACAGATAAATGAAGTTGTTGATTACTTGATAATGTCTATCATAGTTGTAGTAGGGAAAAAAAAAATGTCCTGGGACTCTGAAAAATTAATCTCGAATAGAAGCATTGTCAAGAAGCTATAAAATTATGAACAAAAAGATTTTTTTTTGTTACTACATCTCTGCTGATATTAATTCACTGTATTTTGTCCCACAGGTCTGGGTTTATATAGTCATTGAAAAATAAGCACAGAAGACATGATAACATAACAGAATGGGGTGAGAATAATATGGCAAAAACACAATACAAAAGGCAGAAGAATCTCAAATTAAATTGAAAATAAGGAGATAGGGTAGACAATTTTTTCTTTTGAGGTGAGAAAAAATTAATGGCTAGTTATGAAGCATTGTATAAACATTAAGAAATAGAGAAAAGCTGTGACAATACTCATGTCTCATTTGATTAAAAAGTGTAAAAGTAGGATTCATTTCCAGATTTAGACTCAAAATGTAGGTGTCTAACAAAACTAGATGTCTAGGCTCCCTTTAAAGCCAAGTGAGATATTGTAAATACAGTCACTGAGGTCTGGACAGCTGTTTAGTGCATCCTAAAATACATACTTAAATTAGACAGCTGGGTCACTCTTTAAACTTCAATGACTGTTTGCTAGAGCGTAACTCAGTTGCCCATTCATAAACGTCTAAAGCTATTTGAGGAGCCATACAGCATTGGAGACATCTGCATGAGGTTTGCAGGTATGATACTAAACCTGTGAGAAACCTGATCCCCCTTGGGACAGCTTTTGGAGGCCACAGAGGAAATTCTAGAGCACCTCAGGTAGCACCCAGTACTTAATTCTGCACAACCTAATAAAACCCTAGCTCTCTTCGCTAAGAGGGGAACTTAAACAGATAAGCAATTAAATGCATCTCTGAAAAACACTTGATAAGATCCCCTCATAGTCTTCTCTTCTCCAGGCTTTTGTATACTAAAGCTGCTTATCTTCTCTTTATTGTCTATAAAGCAAACCTGTGATAAGTAGCTCAGATACAGATGTGTCATGCTTTAACCCCTGCCAGCAAACAAGTACCACTCAAGCTCTCCCCTAGCGGGATAGGGAAGAGAATTGGAAGAAAAAAAGTGAGAAAACTCATGAGCTGAGAGAAAGACAGCTTAATAAGTAAAGAAAAAGTTATGCACGCAGGCAAAGCAAAACAAGGAATTCATTCACTACTTCCCGTCAGCAGATAGGTGTTCAGCCATCTCCAGGAAAGCAGGGCTCCATCACACATAATGGTTACTTGGGAAGACAAATGCCACAACTCCAAACATCCCCTGCTTCCTTTTTCTTCCCCCAGCTTTATATGCTGAGCATGATGTCATACGGTATGGAATATTCCTTTGGTCAGTTGGAGTCAGCTGTCCCGGCTGTGTTTCCTCCTGACGTTTTGTGCACTCCCAGCCTACTTGCTGGCCGGGTGGTATGAGGAGCAGAAAAGGCCTTGACTGTTTAGCAACAACCAAAACCATCAATGCGTTATCAACAACACCACTCTCCTCTTGAATCCAAAACATAGCTCAACACCAGCTTCTAGCAAGAAAGTTAACTCCGTACCAGCTGAAACCATGACAGGATGTCAATACCGCAAACATTAAAACCGATTCACTAATCCAAACGTAGAACTAAAAATATCTAAGTGGAATGTGAGAACAATGGAGCCTGACTGTCCTTATTGTAATTTTTATCATATTCTGTGTTAAGGTGAAGGGCACAGTTTTTAAGAAAATAGAAGAATTTACTGTGTTACCTCTCCTGAAACTTGAAGTATGGGAATTTTTCTAAAATGCTCATAGGTGATATGCACGGAAATTCTGCATGCTTTCTCAGGCAATAGAATATCTGCAATTTGATCTTAAACAGAAGAATACTGTATATAAATAGTTTTGCTCTGTCTAGCAGGAAAAGACACTGAGAAGATTAAATAATAGCAATAACAAAATGTTTGAAAATCTCTGTCTTAAAGCACACACACAGATCTTGAAATGTTGAAGCTATAAGTTTTTTCCGTGAACAGAAAGGGGTGTCACCTTGGGAAAAATAATAAACTTCAACCAACCAAGCAACACAAAGCAAAATGAGTGCATGAATAGATTGATTCAAGTGAAAACTTAGAACTTTCAAATAAACTTCAATTGACATCTCAGAAATACTGTCTCTTGAGTTATTGTTTAAAAACAATGAAGCTGAGAAAGTTTAGAATTCCTTTTCTCTTCTAGATAAGGTAATATCAATAAAAATGATCTTGATAAAAATAAAGGGCAAATAACAGTAAGGAAATATGAAGCAGAGATAGTTATAAATGTTAGAGGCACTATTATGTAAGTAAATATGAAGTGTTTAAGAAGTACAGTAAATCTTTTGAATGTCTGAATGATAGAAGGGGAGAAAATAAGTATGAATGAATCTGACAAATCCTTGTGAGAAAGTGAAGTTTGATGGTACTAAATGAAGCAGTTTCAAGAATTAATATAATCAGAAGAATTAAAATTACCTAAGTCGTTAAATGAAGAGCAAATGAGCTGTTAAGTGTAATTTTCCTTTGTACACAGCCTCCTCAGGGCTGATAGAGACAGGCAGCTACAATACCATGACTTTTTTTTCACTTATCTCTCAGTGAATACTGAAGGCTGATGTTGTAATTATTCCTGCTATCAAAGGAATTATCAGATGTGAAAAATAAATATGAATACTCTCTCATTGGAAGAAAGCTGGAAAACAAGTTGTTCCATTTCTTTATAAGGAAAGGTATATTAATATAATTCCCCATGTTTAAATGTCATTTAACATCATAACAAGTTCTATGTTATACCAGGATGGTATTTATACTGCTAAGATCCTTAAAGGTCCTTAATTTTGATGAATTTAATGCATTTTAGAATGTAAAAACAGTACTTTTTTTATATCTGCTGGAAAATACAGGATGATGAGGTTTGGAAAATTAGTATCTTCTTGTAGGTAATGCATGTTGCTGCACAGAGGATCTTAAGACAGTTTCACATGTACAACTTAATCTGTAAGACAGTTAAGTCATGAGAATCTGGAATTTTTTACCCCTTCTGATCAATATAAATTGCTGAATCATGTATTTGAGTCCTGCCTTATCAAACATTCTGGAAGTCATGGCTTTCTAATGACTGTGTTGGTCTTTTAAAATGCATCAAAAAGTTATTTCAAACATAGATCTAAACAAAGGAAAATAGACAATGTCTGTTCAGAGATAGAGTTCTCTGTCTTATTTTAAGTGTTCGGGGACAATGCATCTGAATGGAATGAACCCACAGCAGAAGGGACGATTTGTAATCCTAAGGTTTTGATTTTATCACTATAACCCTGAAACAGATCTTAACTGCCAAGCACCATAAAGTCAAATCTGTTTTGGATGGGACTGTTTGCTTGCGAAAACCCCAAATATAAATAAAACCAGAAAAATCCAACGTGATTAGCCAGTGACCTGGCTAATTTAAAAGCAGTTTCTACTAAAAGATAAATAAAGGGCACTCTTTTCCTCAGACTCTGCACCTTGGAATTGTACGTGATCCAACGGTCTGTCATGAGTCTTGCAGCAAACTGCTAGCTCTGTTATGCCTTTAATGAGTACCACATAAGTGATTCCTTGAAAAAGACTATCAGATCCTCTAAAGTTATAGTCACTTTCTGTCCTGTTAGTGTTCTGTTCTTAAATGTTCAGCTGCACTGCAATTTGAATTAATGCAAAGTGATTTATAGGTTAGTTCTTCAAAACTGATGACTTCAACTAGTCGATTCCTTGCTGTATTACTTAACCAACTCCATAGGCGTGCAACATTTCCAACAAAATATTTACTAAAGATTAGTTTCACTGTGAGCTGATGAAAATAATTTCTAATTACGATTTAGAAGACTACAATTTTACTAATAAAATATCTCTATGTATAATTAAATTAGACAGTGATTTAAGATTTCACTGTTATATTTTCCATAACAATATAATTGTCTATGAAGCTCCTTATATCCCCATTTCAGGTTTTCTAACAAAATTGCAAAAGTATTTTGCACCACAAGTACTTTTCTGTCTGGGTGACAGAAACGGGAAAGAACTGACATCTGCCTTATAAATGCTAAATCTGTTAAATAGTATGGTTATGTTAGAAAGATGTCACATCTTAGTGATTCAGTAGAATTTTTGCCTAAACAGTAGAATTTCCTACTAAGCTGTAAAATCAAAAGAACAATGTCCGTTGCTTAGGTACCATTTTGAATAGAATAGAATAGAATAGAATAGAATAGAATAGAATAGAATAGAATAATTTCAGTTGGAAAGAACTTAGAATGACCATCTAGTCCAACTGCCTGACCACTTCAGGGATGACTAAAACTTAAATAGTCGGTAACAGTAGTGCAGTGAAGTGCTTGCTGAAGCCAGTAGAAAGAATGAAGCTCAATTCCAAAGATTTAGCAGCCCTGCAGGTCAGACTTTCTTCTTTATAAACTCTTTAACAGACTATATCACTATATTATCAATATGTCTTAAAGACAGTAAATTTATCTGTCCTATAATGAGATGAGGAAATATGATCACCCTCATCTTACAGTTAGAGATCTGAAAGACTGCTGCATGGAAGGATTTTGCTATAATAGAATTTTGTTATAAGGGAATTTTAACCAGGTATGCTTTATTAAAAAAAAAAAAAAAAAAAAAAAAAAAGACTTTTAAGGAATGGAATACATACATGTTGCTTGAACTGAAAAAATATACTGTTCTTCAGTATTCCCTGGTCAATATTTTTTAACATTTTGGGTCCTCTCCCCCAGATTATTTTTCTTTCACTGATTTACTTTTCTTTCACTGTTAGCATGGAAATATAATCTGTTGCCCTCAATTCCAAAACAGCTTTTTCATCAATTTATCCTGACAAAATAGTCAGAAAACTCTTAGACCAAAACCATGTCTCTTAGCGTTCCCTGTAGTTTTAAAGCTATTTCCACTTTAAATGTATATGGACTTTGCCTGTTCAAAACTGCTATAGTGATTATCATGAGGTTTTAAATGAACTGCTATATATATATTTTATCCAAAGAATAACATTTACAAAATGATGTAGAATTAAAAAGCTCAGAGTTATTTTCTTTTAGATTTCCTATCAAAATCAGAGCAGGAAATGTAGAAGTTTTATGCGTAAAAAAGCATACAGATATTTGTAGAAAATCTGAAAAAAAAAAATATTAAAAAATATATATAAGACATATTGGTTATATTCAACGGCCAAGTTAGAGGTTTTAATTTGTACAGATACATCTTCTGTAGTTGTTCAACTGACAATCCTTTGAGGTTGACAACTGTTTATCAAAACATACATTCAGGTTATCACATCACCTAATACTTTTTATTTAGCTATTATCTAATCTTTCTGCCTTCTTGTTTTGATGTCTGTGACATCTGATTCATCTAACAGGGTAAGTCTGAAAATAATTATTCTGTCAGAGATGTGCAGAGACACTCAATCTGGACTGGTAATAAAAATTCAAGTAATGTAAAACACCAGGTAGACTCTTTAGCTATAAGTCCGTGCTAGGTAAGTAACATTACAGTATGTCCAAACCAAACCTGTGCATCTCCTTGTTCTAGTTGGAACATACTGGAAATGTTGGAAGATGGAAAATAATTGAGGCAATTATTCCAAAAGGCAAGCAGATTTGTCTGCTTTAATTAAACATCAGTAGTATAAACATCGGAAAATGCATCTTCTGACTCTGAGCTAATCACACAAACCTCTCTGTGGACAATGAAAATATGCAAAGAAACAGGCACCTCAAAAGGATGATTAATCTCTTTTTAAGCTTGATCACTTTTCATTCTCTAATGTTGACTACAAAAAGAGGCTATTACAGCTAGATCACAACTACACATTGAACTTTAGATCACTACAGTTATAGCTGGTTGCTGCTCTATTTAATGTAATTTATAAAGCATACTACCAGGGATTGAACACCCTGTTGGAAGTAGACTCATTCATGCTTAGGAAGTTGGAAAGGATGAAACTTACTCGTGAAATTCCAGGAAAAAGATGAGTCGCGGACTACGTTAAGAGTTGTTAAAGTGAGGATCAGTTAGGTGCATGGTGCATCTATACCTGAGAAAAGTGATGAATTTCAGATTTTATATAACCACATACAGTAAAAACAGGAGAGACCACACATTGCTTTAGGATTGCTGTACTTTAAGTTCATATGAGATCTTTTCTAAATAGTAATTCTTTTAGGAACTGTACATAGATATATACACATATACATGCACAAATATCCATATGTATGTGTATACATATATATGTATATATAAAAGAAACTTTGACAATTTGAACCACAGAAATTACTATGGACTCTTTCATTTACATTTAATTGCTGATTTATGCACAAATAATGTGTACAAGTCTCTACTGGTGCATGCGTAAGACTACTGAATTTATTTTTGCCAGCTATCATTACTATAAACAAAACCACATTGTGAGTAACCCAGCAAGAATTCATAATTGCTCATTGTTTCAAAGCATTTTAGTACTTTCATATAGTTAAACCCAAAGTTTAACTTTGGGAAGTTCCACTTCCACTCAGATATTTATCAGTTATTTCTGTTTGTGAAGCTAATTTTACAAGTTGGGAAATGCTGATGTGGAAAGAATTTTCTATTAACAAAATCAGTTTAAAACCAGAATGAGCTCTGAAGCATGTTTCATTTCTAAATTAACAAGAAACATGAATAAGCACTTAAAAAAAATATCCTTTTGCAATAATGCTTTATGGTACTCGTGACATCTGTGTAGCCTTCCCTAATATGCGTATGTTATCCCTCAGTATAAATGCATTGATTTAAATAAATAAATAAACAAAAGCAATAAAAAGGATATAATTGTCAGATTGTTCTATATTTTAAATGTGAATATAGATAATTTATTGTCCAGTACTGATTTTTTGTGAAGCAATTTTAAAAGAGTATGTATGTTTTTAAGGGGGGGATAGAATTACTACATTTCTTTGTGAATGCCTTCTTAGTACATGATGAGAGAACAGAAGGTTAACAAATGTTTGTGATTGTCTCTTTTTAGTAGAAACTCTGAGCTCAGATGGCTATAATTGGGAAATTACATTATTTCTAGACAGAGCTTCAGTAATAACAAAGAAGGCATTCAGCAAAATATTTGCTGATTCCAAGTGTTTTAAAATTTTCCACATGACTAGATTTCTGGATATTTCCAACCAAAGTGCAACAGAGACTATTCTTTTGTAAACAGAAAATAAATCTATCTAACAGAAATCAACACCAGCCTAGGACATTATTGACATCATTATTGACAACATTCTTTGAAATCAATTGGATGTAAGCATATAATTATAAGTCCTGCTGTATTTTTGTAAGCCTTGCTTAGACGAAGAATGGATTTAACTCTGTATTAGAATATATTTTGAAAGGAGGTCTTAAGTGAGAAGTCACAATAAGACAAAAATCTTTCAGCATAGACATGTCTAGAGTATGCTACCATGTTGAATGCAAAGAACTCAGAGTGAATGCTGGGCTTTGGCAAGTCTATATAACACAGCACAGTAAAAGACATTTACATGGAAGTTGTTTGGATTTATTAACTTAATGCCGCAATTACATGACTAAATAGTGTCTGGCCCCAAGGCTGTCCCAACTGCAAGTCACCCTCAATGTCTTCACTCAGTCACCTCTAGTATTTAGAGATGCACAGAGTATTTATTATTTAGCATACACAGAGCTCTCTCATGTCTCCCATACAATACAGCTTTATACATGTATTTTAGATGTCTTGAGTGTAAACTGGAACATGACCTAACCTCAATGTGAAGAACTCTTTTACAAACATTGTCTTTTTATTGTCAGATTCTTCCAAAAAAATAAGTATCTGTTACACTATACCTTATTCTGTTAAACTTACTTAATGTTGAGTCGTTCGTCCAAGAGTCCACTAAGAGCATATTAATCCTTGAGATACTCTCTCAAGTAAATTTTGGTCAGGATGACTGATTTTGATGGAATTACTCTGCATATACAGAGGTGTAACTGACATTCAGATTTTCTCATTATAATAAAATTTTGTGATTTTTTACATGTCAGAAATTAATTCAGTTTTAAAAGTTTCTTAAACCTTATTATAAGAACAGCTAGCCCTTGGGAATCCTTATGAAAGTGACCTATAATTGTATTACGGACTTTTCTGCATTAACTAGAATTTCAAAAGGTGCAGACATATCAACTGAATTATAAAAATATCGATTTTACTCTGTAGGATTATTGTTAACTTGCAACAGGTTAGTTTAAGCCATGATGCTTATTGAATCTTTTTAAAGTTAAGAAGTCACTTGTCTTTATTTTTGTTGTTGTGTCTAATGGACTGTTAAAGTTTAATAAGCCTTCCCATGAAAAGATTAAATTTTATACAACATTTCTGATAATATGTTTATATGTTTAGCCTAAGTACTTGAGGCAATATGAAAAGTGTATTCACATTTCTTTTGCTCGTAATTTGTGTCTCTTATTCTTTCTTTTGCTTGCTCTTCTGGAAATTCCCATACCTTCTTCTTGTTTCTCCCCGACCTGCCCCACACATAATGCATAGTTATCTTCTTTTTCTATGAAGTTCTAAAATGTACTTATTTTGTCTGACCTTGTCTGTCTGTGACCCAGATTTCTGCATCATAATATCCAATTTCTTTAAGTTGTAATGGAATGCAGTTAATCCAGTTTTAGAGAGAAAGAGGAACAGAGTAACATGCAGCACCACAACAATGAAGAAAAATGCTTTGCTTGCATGTGTATAACTGAATATGTAAATATTTGTATTCTAAAAAGAGAAAAGCAATAAAGCCAATAAGATGCATAAATCTGGAATGAAAGTCAGTATAAAGATTTAAGGCCAAGAGAACAGATCCTAATATTATATGAGAATGTTGCTTTAAGGATTTGATTTCTTCCCTAGTAGCCATATAAGGAATTTACACACACAGAAGGAAAATCCCTAATCCCTCTCCAGACCATACCCATGCAGAGTATTGCAGCAGAATCTAGAAAAAGTGTAACTGTCAATAATTTATATAAAATGGCTATTATTCCATAAAAAAACCCCATACATCCATATGAAATTCAAACATGGCAAAGGAAAAAAAACCCACACATTGGGCACATCTAAACAACTTTGAATTTGTTGTGTAATCATTTCATGAAGAAAGAAAGGCAATGGGAATATATATGAACCTTATCTGTGTTACTAAAATCAGAGCAGTCTTATTTTTAACAGTACAATACTATTACGCAATTGAATAGGCTGGACTGTTTCATAGTGTTGTGTCCTATGAGTATCATATTTATCACATATTTTGCATCACAGAATCTGTTTTTTCTTTATTTTTTTTTTTTTTCTGTGGGTGTCAGGAGTGCTAAATTACTCTTAAAAATTCAGTACAGTGCAATGGATGGATTTTGCTGAATCTCCTTCAAAAGGTATTGGACCACCTCAGAAGATAACAATGCTTTATGTATCAGTACTGTTAACTGTTTCATATCTCTAAAAGAAGGGAAAAGAAGGATTCATACAAAGAATTGTACAGGCCATGTGTGTTCCACTGCTTAACTTTCTTCAGAATTGTCTTGCATACGTGAAATTTTCTATACAGAGTCCAGTGCCCTTAGGACATGCTCAGCTAGCACTCAAAACAAGACTCCTGACATAATATATAATTATCCAGGATTACGTTGTACATACGGTTGTTTCTGATCGTATTATGTAGACATGTATGTCAGACAGGCAACATCTGCTTTGTCCCCTCACTCACAAAATGTTTTCGGATGGTGCTTTTCCCTGTATTTTCTTCTTTCTTTACAGTGCATGATCTACATGCCTACTTTCAAACATACTTACAGTGTAACTGTGTAACAATCGAATCCATGTCAATTTTTTTTAAGGCTCTTGAATTTTAATGTGCTATTATATATTCAATCTCTCCTCTCTTTTTTTTTTTTATTTTTTTTTTAACAAGATTGCCATGACAAATTCTTAGGCATTTACTCAAGTAAGATAAGTGGAGAAGAAAGTGAATACAAAAATTACTCACCGCTGGGGACCTATGCTCAACTGTTCTGGATGAGCAGATTAAGCAGAGCCCTGTAGAAAAAGGAACAATGAAGTTGTTCCTTTGATGAATGATCTGTGTAACAAGGAATGAAAATCTAAGATAGACCACATATTTGGCCAATATAGAACAGAAGCTAAACCATACCGAAGAATCTGGACATTAAGGATTTAAAATATTTCTTAGTTTTCATGTGCCATAGCCTTTTGGTTTAGATCAGGAAGTTTTCTATATTTTCCAACAACAGAAAATAGACCTCATATTGCTGTGCTTTAGAATTCTACCTCCATGGTATTTTTATATATATTTTATATATAAATTTTATATATATTAATAATATAATTTATATAAATATATATTTATATAAATATATATTTATATATTTTTTTATAGCTTGTAAATATTCTGTCTTCAGGGTTTATGTATTCTGCAAATAATTTAAAATTTCACTAGGCATTTGTAGTCACTTACTGGGTGTTTATGGTTAGTCAAACCACATCAGGACATGGCAATGTAATCACACCCAAAGAGCAGTTTGCTCTCCCCACCTAATCCTTGAGGTGAGAGTAAGTAAACTAAGGGCTGAAGTTGGAAGGGACCTCTTTGTCTTGTCTAGCACAACCCCTTGCTCAAGCAGAGTCAGCTAAAGTAGGTTGCCCAGAGCCATATCCAGCTGGGTCTTGAGTGTCTCCATGGGTGGAGACTCCAGAACACCTCTGGGCAACCTATGCCAATGGCTGGTCACCCTTATAGTAAAAAAGTTATTTATTTTGTTTCAGCATGACTTCCTGTTTGTCAGTTTGAGCCTGTTGTCCCTAGATATAGTAGTGGATAGGATCTAGCTACATACTTTTTGCTCCCTGCAACCAGGTCTTTATGCACATTTATGAGATTCCCCCCTGAACCTTCTGTTTTCTCAGTCAAACAGTCCCAGATCTCTCACCCTTTTCTTATACAAGAGACACTCTAGTCCCTTAATCACCTTCATGGCACCTTGCTAGACTCACTCTAGTATGTCCATGAATGGTTTGTTGTAGAGTTACATTATATACTTCAATGCTACTATATAATTTATAGCTGTGACATATTACATTTTGGCTCTGTGATATACCTGAACTGATCAGACCAAAGAGCAACCCAAAATCTAGTATGAGGGTCCAGCTTCCCGTACTCATATTGTCTTTGTATTCAGGCTGCCTACAAATGCCATCTGCCTCTGTCCTGTGAAGCACCACAGCTGCTCTAGATAGAGCAGTTTGCAGAGGGGGACTTTCATCCATCTACACTGGAGGTGACTTAATCTCTCACTTTATCCTCGTATGCACTGCATTGCTGTAATAGGGATGCCTTTTATTATCCTTGAGATAAATGGATGGAAACACTAAAAGATTAAGACTTGTCAAGCTGCTCAAGAATCCCACAGGTAAAGGATTTCTGGTTGTTATCAGTTGTGTTAAATCTCATTTAATGAAAGACAGATGAAGCTAAAATGCAAATAATGACATAAATTCATAATTTTAAATACATACATATGCTAAGGTGCATCAGAAGGTATCTTTTCCCCTCCTCCATTTGGCTTTCTGCCATTTATTTGAAAAACAGGATTTTAGGCTTTGACTGTGACTGGTCAATGGGCTGCACCTTCTGAGACCTTGCTTTTAGGGACTTAAATGAAAGATTTTTCCTTCAGTTACTTCCATGAGCGAATACCTCCAGAAAATACCAGAGAGAAGATATCATTCAGGAGAAGCTATCATTTCAGAACACTTGGGCAAAATATGTTAATCATATAGTAATAATAATATTGTATGGTATTGTATTGTATAGCAATAATATTGGGGGGGGTTCTGTAGCTTTTATTGCTTTTTGTTGTTTTAGTTAGGTTTTCATGTTACTAAAGCCCATTAATTTATAACACAGTTCAAGAAAGAGTATCCAAAAAGTAGGACATACTTGTTTTCTAAACACTAATTTACAAAATACAGTCTTCCTTTTACCTTTTTGATCAAGACTGCTAAAATAATTCATTGAATAAGAAAGCCCTTACTACCACAAAGGTTATCATAATATTAGTGAAATGCCTTTTTTTTGTTTGGTTGTTTTTTTGTTTGCATTTTTGTTTTTGTTTTTTGGGGTTTTTTGTTTGTTTGGTTTGGTTTGGTTTGCATTTTTGTTTTTGTTTTTTAAAGGAGAGTATACATTTTTGTAAAATTCTTAAAACTCAGACACTTTGGTTTTGGGGTAAAATTTGTCTAGGATTACAGTTATCTGACTTGAATATATTCTTTAGTTTAATAAACTATAGTGGTGATGTAGAATTATTCTGGCTACAGAGACTGTGGGTTCATTTTTTCATTCATTCACATATGAAAACAACTAGATTGTCGAAATATTAAGTTTCTACTTGACCCTAAGCTAGATACTTCCAGATATCCTAGGAGACAGCAAAAAGTAGTCGCAGCAGGGAACTTGGCTCTCAAGCACTTGTAGCTGAAGGGCTTCACTTCCTGTTCTACAACAGAGGCATTGAGGGCTTATTAGATAAAAGCAGCAAGATCATGCTGCTAACAGTATGAGTAAGCAGTTGACAAATGAATGAATTACAGGCCCTCCTGCATTTAGATCTTTTTTTCTTTTTCTTTCTTTTTCTTTTTTTTTTTTTTTTTTTTTTTTTTTTAAAATCTCTCTTTTCTCTTGCTGTTTCTGGATAAACAATAACAGCAAGAACATCTCAAGCTGTTAAAATATTTCTTTCTCTTGCAAAACATATGCTTCTCTCTTTAGAATAAGTAAGCTGGAGATCTCTTGGTTTCAGGAACTTGGGGCTTGTGCTTTCCAATTAGAAGACATCCATTATTTTCAGACATCTGAATTCAATATTATTTCCATAACTGAAAAGAAAACTATTTCTCAATATATGGACAACTTCTAACTGCATGTATAGCATTTCTGTGCAGAAAGAGGTATGTGAAGGGAAACACAATATCATAGTCAGGGGCTGTCAAAAATTCCAGGCTGTTTTGACGGTTTTAGATTTTTCAAGAGAGACATCTGCTGATTAGTTAGCATTTTAGGTTGCTAATTCATACCACAGAATAACATAAGTATCTAAAAGAAAAGGAAGATGGTGGAGGTAGAAATGGTTGTTATGAGAAAATATTCTTCTGGCAAATATTTGAAATCCTCTCATATTTAATAAATAAAATTGCAAGTCACACACAGTAGAGATATAGTAATTATAATTCATTTCTGTAACAGCAGCACAGCTGAAATTTGCTGTTATTTTAACATACTTAAATCTTCTAAAATCCAGGTACTCTTAGCATATTGAATTTTGAATAACATTGAAATAAGTAATAGCTTTCCTTTTAATGAAGTGACATAGACTAATGAGTTAAATGAAGATACTAATTAAGTAATTGACTGAGGAAATTAACTTGGGTTATTGTGTTGTAAATAAGCTAATGCTAAGTTTATCAATGTTGAGAAAAATACCTAATGGCAAGAAAATGTGAACTTGCATCAACATAGTTAAACAACAGCTATCAAATAAGGGTGTGTTTCATTATCAGTAATGCATATATTATGAAAAAAGAAAAGCTTCAGTGCCATATTGTATTCTTCAGTCTGGCCTCTCTTGTGACTAGGTCTTCTGTTAATTAAAATCACATTTAGGTTTCTCTATTCTGTATTTTCTATATAGCTCAAACTAGTCAGGGAAAGATCAATTCCTTAATAGCTTCTAAAAGTGAGATTGAATGAACACTACATTACATAATCTTTACCTCCAAGATCTCTACATTAACAAGGACTTCCTGAGCTAATTTGTGAGGGGTTGTTCTCCTTGGTAATTATCTTAACATCTACATGCCTTTAGACCTCTTTGAATGAATATTCCCTAGCACTTAGGCAAATAAGTAATGCTTGACTTTCCTTTGATTTAGTGAATCTTAAGACTAATAGAAGTGTTAGACTTTGATTTGGTTACACTGTTATACCTAAGATTTGGTTGGTTCTCCATAAATATTTGTTGTAGTTGGTTTTACTTTCATTTTTCTTCTGACAGCACCATCTCTACCGCTCTTTCATCATGACAGAGAACATTTTCATGGTTACTGCTCCATGCTAGCTGATTTATTTTGCTTGATTTGGTTGTAACAGATACAACGTTATTGCCTACATTATTCTCTTCCCTCTGTTTTACGTTTAATGTCCTCTCATCCTACCTCTATTTATTCAGGTGTTAAATGTGGCCAGATATATTTATTAGCTGCTATCAAAGACTTATTTTTTTCAGTTATTTTGTTAATTTTCCCTTGTATGCTGATGTCCGTTGTATATTCATTGACCTGAATATGAATCTACTACTATTTAGTATCCAGGTTCCAAAAAGAGAGTCACCAGGTGATCCAAGGGTAAACGAAAAAAAAATCAAAACCAAAACTTGAGGGATCTTTTTCTTCTACTTTTGCAATGTCAGATCGGGACAAGGACGCTGACACTGTTTACTTGAAAAGTAAACTCATTATTTTATTTTATTTAGGTATTAGTATTCACAGTTGCTGCTACAGAAAAATATTGCTGTACTTAGGAAAGCTTTTTAAAGACAAAAGCAGCAAACGGTGGACAAGGACACATGTTGGAGGTTGGGTGGGTTAAGAGTTTTGTGAGACTGAAGATGTGAGTCAAGAACAGATGATGAAAGTCACAGTGACTGATGTATCATTTACTGGGGAAAAGAATAAAAATAAGTGCCTGAAACTGAGATCTTTTTTTACAGGTTTTTTGTTTAATTTTCTTCTATTTGGTTATTGCATGCTATGACCTGTTGAAATTGGAGACTTCTCCAAATTCTCCAAGTAATTCCTTATAACATTATATAAATTTCTTTTTAGTGTTATTAGTTTACTGGCCCATTTGTTACCCTGAAGGAAAGTTACTGGAAGACTGGTAGATATATTATTGATATGTGTATGACAGCAAAGGTTGATAAGCTCAATCTATAGTACAGATAAGCCTACAAAAAGAGAAAGAAGCAACCATAAAAAGATCTATCTCTGTCGGACATGTATGGCTCTATCTATGACATTTTTTGCTAAAGTGGGCTAGGTTCTATAGTCTTGTTGCACAAAAGAATCTGGGGGATCGTAGGTCACCAAAATATTTCTGTCTTCCCAATACGCTATCTGGTAGCAAGAATTATTTAACAGAAAATAATGGCTTCTCTAAGCACTCATATATTAAAGAGCTTTTTCTTTTCTTTTTTTTTTTTTTTTTTTCCCACCTAAGTAATTATTATGGTAAGTTATTCAGATTAAAGAAGGGTCATTTTTTTTTCAGGATCACCTAATGATTTGTATCTGTAAGATGACTGAACCTATATTCTGGACTCATGTTCTTTGTATTGTTCCACTACTGATCCATATCTATTAACAGCTTTCCTGGAAAAGACAACTTCAACCTTCTAGGAATCACTCATCAGACACCTATTGATAGAAACATATCCAGATCTTAATGTCTTTTGTCAACTCCCTGCCTTTAGTTAATTGACAAGGGAGATTGGAGCAGCTTATTGTTGATGTTGCTGTGTATATCCACTCTAGAGTTTCCCTTGACTTTGTTCAGTCATTATAGGATTAATATTGCAAAGGGAATTGAAAGATAAATGCAGTTCCTTACTAGCAAACATTTTGGCAAAGGAACAAATGAGAGGGAATTTTTTTTAATTTAAATAAAGCAAATGTTGAGTAACTGTTGCCACTAACAACATTAGGATAGTTTACCAAAAGAACAAATGATGAAGACTGGAAAATCAAATACATACATAAATATATACAGAAAGATACAAAAGACTTTTATTATTCTCTACAAAATAATATTTATAGTAATTTAAAATATATGTTGAAAGATAAAATTACTGACACGAAGAAGTTTCACGATTATTTTCATTATTAATATTACAATCAGTGCTTTTAGTCTTCTGATTAGAAAGTTTACTAGTACAAGAAAGAAAGTTTGCATGACAGAAATGACAAACCTACAGATAGAACAGGCTTATATTCCTTGCTTAATCAAAAGCCATTCCCACAGGGGAAATATAAGTAATATTGAAACAGTGGATCAAGATGATGTGGTGGGACAGCTCACGTGACTACAGTACTGTGATGGATTGATACAGGCTCCTTAGGAAGAACTGGCAGGATAGCAAAGAGGAGGAGTTGCTCTTTATGCAAGACAGCAGTGGAGCTCAGCCTGAGGACAGACTAGGAACCGAGAGTTTATGGGTCAGGATTAGCAGAAAGACCAACATGGGCGACATTGTAGCAGGGGTCTGCTTAGACTGTAGGAAGAAGTAGATGAAACCCTCATCGGATAACTGGAAGAAGCCTCACATTCACAGGTCCTCATCCTCATGAGGGGCTTGAATCACCCTAATATCTCCTGGAAGGGCAACAAAGCAGGGCACAAACAACCCATGAAATTTGGGGAGTGCCCCCTTAGTTAAGTTTACAGACAATATAAAACTAGGAGGAGTAGCTGGTACATAAGACAGGCGTGCTGCCATTCTGAGGCACCAAGATAGACTAGAGAAATCGGTCAACAAGAATCTCATGAAGTTCAGCAAGGGGAAATGCAAAATCTTGCCCTTGGAGAATAACCCCATGCATGACAACAGTCTGGGGGCCAGCCAGGTGGAGAGCAGCTGGTCAGGAAAGAACGCGGAGGTCCTGGTGGACTACACACTGAAAATGAGCCCACAATGCAGAAAAGGCAGCTAACAGCACTCTGGGCTGCATTAGGAAAAATGTTTCCAGCAGGCTGATGGAGGTGATCATTTCTCTCTACTTAGCATTGGTGAGACGACATCTGGATTACTAGGCCCAGTTCTGAGCTCCTCAGTACAAGAAAGAAATGGATATGCTGGAGAAAAAAATGCAAAGATGATTAAGAAAATCATCTGACTCTTCAGCCTGATAAGAGAAGGATTGCTTCTGGGGTGGGGGGGAGATCTTAACAATGTCTATGAATATCTGAAGGGAGGGTGCAAAGAAGACAGAGTCAGGCCCTTTTTCATAGAATCATAGAATGGTTTGGGTTGGATGGGACCTTAAAGATTCCAACGCCCCAGCCATGGGCAGGGACACCTCCCACTAGACCAGGTTGCTCAAAGCCCCATTGAGCCTGGTATTGAATACTTCCAGGGATGGGGCATCCACAATTTCTCTGGGCAACCTGTTCCAGTCCTTCACCACCCTCACTGTAAAGAATTTCTTCCTAATATCTAGTCTAAATCTATCCTCTTTCAGTTTAAAACCGGTCCACCTCATCCTATCACTATGTTCCTTGATCAAGAGTCCTTCCCCATCTCTCCTTTAGGCCCCATTTAGGTATTGGAAGGCTGCTATAAGGTCTCCTTGGAGCCGTCTCTTCTCCAGGCTGAACAACCTCAACTCTCTCACCCAGTCTTCATCACTCTGAATGAGCCCCTTCCTTCTCTTCCCCCAGCTTTATATTTCTGAGCATGACATCATATGGTATGGAATTCCCCTTTGGTCAATTGGGGTCAGCTGTCCGGGCTGAAGCCCTCCCAACTTCTTGTGCACCCTAAGCCTACTTGCTGGTGGGGTGGAGTGAGAAGCAGAAAAGGCGTTGATTCTATGTAAGCACTGCTCAGCAATAACAAAACCATCCCTGTATTATCAACACTATTTTCAGCAAAAATCCAAACCATAACCCCATATTAGCTACCATGAAGAAAATTAACTCTATGCTAGCCAGTACAAGTATATACGTAGGACTCTGTATTTCTATATTTTTCCTCTTTCATTTCAAGTACATTGATGCAAATTTCCTAACTTTTTAGCAGGAAAATGAAATAATCCATTGATAATTTTATTTCAATGAGTTTAGTTGAAAATAAACGTGTTTTTCACAAGCTGCTCATTTTCCAAAAGAATGCACACTTCTTGTGCCCGGTTCAGTCTTATCATGCTGATAGGAAAAAACCTATTTGATGTTAAAAATATTTAAATATTACTAGAAGTCAGGTATTCAGTTTCATCAAAACTGTGCTGTATTGATACTCACAAGCTTTTAACATTTCTAGCCTCAAAGATAATTGCATACATTTTTGTAGTGTTTCTCTTAGCTACTTTTTTTTTTTTTGTTTGTGGCAGATGAAAAACACTTAAAAGTGCATTGACATGCAAGTTGCAGGAACTTCATAAGAATAGCCACAAATGTGGTTGAATTTCTTTGTTCTTGTATTGGGGCAAAGAAATTGTAAGAAATGGATACTCCTTTCTCAGGGAGTGAGATCAATTTCACTTCCTGGCAGTTTCTAAATTGTGTTTGCCAATTGTGATTGAAATTATGGAGACAGATGATCACTGGTCTCGACCTTTCATTATTCCAAGGCCACTGAGTGAAGAAGTGGTGCACCACTTTTAAGCTTTCCTGCTTTGTTTCAATTTACAGGGTCTCAAGTTTCATTTCTCAAAGACTGGAATGCAGGTAAGTGTTACTGAAATCCTTTGGATACACAGGGCTATTACATTAGAGATCTTGGTTTTCTCCTGTATCCTCCCTATTCTTCTGTTGTTTTTGCAAGTATGATAATAAATATTTTAGGGAAGACAAGGTCAGAAGGAACATCCATCCTTTTCCTAGATCTAAATTGCCACTTCATTGTCTTTTCTTAAATGATTTAGGTAAATTAGGTATGGTATTAGCTGTAGCAGACTGGACCTAAGTTGCATTATTTCTATTTGTGGTTCTTTCTTAGTAAGATCAGTTTAAATTTTAAAAGTGTCCAGCAAATGAAATTTTCTCTAATTCAGTGTTGCATCTCTAATGTAGAATTTAATCCAGTTTGTATATGAGTTTGTCTTTCAAAGACAAACATATAGAATTCTAAAAATCTCTGGTTACTATATAATTCTTTATAAAGGACTGTTACATAGTTCTGGACAGACAAATTAAAAAAAAAAAAAAAAAAGAAAAAATATTAAGGGCCTCAGCAAATTTAAAAACTTTTTGGTTGTTTCCTTTGAAAAGGAATTGTAGAAAAGCTGTAATAATACATTTATATATAAAACCAGAAAACAAACGCAACCAACCAAACCCCACACTGTCAATACAAACTGATTGCTAACATTCCAAGGGAAAAAAACAAAACAAAACAAGCTCTTTTTAATTAATGGAAATATGGAGAAAGGTCATTATTCTTAGGCAACTAGAAATTTTCACCAGGTCTTTATAAGCAGTGCACACTTCAATTTTAATTTACACCAGAAAAGCATAATGAGCCTTTCAGCCATGAAAAGATTAAGTCACGCTTCCCCTTTTGAAATGAGATTTAGGCTTATTTCATAATCAAATACAGAGTATTAAAGGAGCTGACGGAGCTATACAGTAAGTCCATGGTCATTTCATTCTAATTTTTATTCTCAGTCAGAAAGACAATAAAATGGGTCTACTGTGGGTATCACTGTAAAACTAAAAATTAATATCACAGTAAATTAGCTCAATTTATTTGTAATTTTTTTAAATTGTTATTATTTGTTTATCTGCTACAGCAAACCTCACAATTTTAAAAGAGAATACAAGCTTTTATATCACTGGAGGAATATTTAATTATTTTAAGAAAACAACACCATAAGAATACATGCAAATATTATATAAGCCTAGTTTGTTTGCAAACTATTGGTACTGTCCTTCAGTTTCAGATTTTCAGTTTCATAAATCACGACCCATGAAAAACCTCTACAAAGTTAAACTCTAGTGCACTGATTTAAGCCCTAGCTCATCAAAAAGGCAAGGCAAAGGAGCAGTTCTAGCCATACACAAAATGTATGTTCTAGCCTAAGGAAGCCCATCAGATAGGGACTAACGGCCAATTCTACCTTGTCTACAACAGAGATTTGTAAAGCTTGTATTGCTGCTACAAAAAGGACCAATGGTGAAAGTGCCTGGGACAGTAATTAACGCTGGTAAACAAGGGCGTGGAGAAACACAGCAAGAGCTGCCAAATTTCTGGTATCTACCCCGCCTTTTCCCTCATTTTCTGAATTTTAGGTTTCTCATCCCTATAAACAAGCATGATCCTACTCTTCCTTCCTTGGGACACCCACTGATATATGTGGCATTTTTATTTGCTTGTTTTTTTCTGTTGTGGGGGTTTTTTTCCCTTTTTTTTCCCTTTTTTTTTTTTTTTTTTTTTCATTCTCTTGCACCGCTGAGAAGTTTTGTGCTTCCTCTTTTGCAGAGAATTTGTCTCCTGCACAGATGGAACAATTTGTCTTATGGCCAACCGTCCCAAAAGGACACGGTAGTTGTAGAAATAATGAGCACGAAGGAAGAATAATATAAACAATCCCACTGCCTGCAAATGTGTCATAAGTCATCACTTCCTGGGACAATCAGTGAATAAAACAGAGCACAAAGGAGACATAAGGAAATCATGGAGATTTGTGTTTCTCAGATGTGCTCCTCAGGAGATATTTTTCTAAGTTCTAAGTGAGTATTAGCTTTTGTTCATCTGAGCCTAAAAAATTTCAGTAAATTAATGTAACAAGAGAGTGTGATGAGATATATTGGGGTCTTGAAAATAGAAGTTATGTGGATATAATTTTCTTGTTGGTCACTTCTGGGAAGAAAAGAAAAAAAATCCTCCTCTAGAAGTTTCCAAGTTTAATCTGTGTTCACAGATGCATTCAGGATTTTGAATGGTTCTGACTGCACTAATAATAAAAACATTGAGCATCTCCTAATTAAAAAAAATAACAATATTTCAAGTTATACCTTATGTAATAAATAAATCTCTCTCACACAGTTAAGCTGAAAAGAAACATTCATTCATTCAGCATTTCCCATGTTGTATGTGTTCATCTATATGATGTGCTAGCTGTTCTTAATTCCAAACACTAAAATTCTACTAAAATAAAAATGTAAATAAAAAGAGATTAATTCCCATTTCACCCATTACCTATTAAATTGCTTGGCAATATGGAGAGGGCAGGAAGTGGACACAGAAGTAATTCTTTTACTGTTGCTTTTATGTAAACTTAAAGGTGCCTTCATACTGCCAGGGCAATTTAAGAAGTCTTTAGTGTAAAAGGAAATTGGCCCATTAGATGTATTCTACCTAAATAGCTATTATCCCATATTATAGAGACAAGAATACATGTCTGCCAAAGACAGGTGGGATGATGATATTTCACAATGGAAGATGAAATATCTCCTGAAAAGATTTTTGTATTGTGTTTAATAAACTTTGCATTAATATTTGATTAATTCATTTTAAATCCTCAAATGAAGACTCACTTCAAGTATACTTTATTTAAAACTTCTTTATTCATTCTCATGATGAACACTATGCCTGTGCAAATATAAAGTCTCTCCTGAGGACTTTCATTATTCGATAGAATTAAATCTGAAATATGTATTTGAAAAATCTAAATTTAATAATGTAAAGTTTGCTTGTAAAGTGTACATGCACACAGACAGACTTTGTGGGCACTTTAGGAACAACAGCTGTTTTTTTTTCTACTTCCTCATCATTTACAAGATTGAGTTGAGTCAGTAATAAAGTAGTAGCCCACTGAAGATGTTGATATCCTTAATATGACTGAAGTTGCAAGTCTATTCTTTTATTGTCAATTAACAAACAAAAGCACCTAAACAATGTGGAAGAGACAGAGACAAAGGAGGAAAAAAAAAGTGGCACAGTTACTGGCATATTATCTTCAGATCTTCCCTTCCTGAGATACAGACTGATTTATTGAAATGAAAACTAATATAGAATCATAGAATGGCTTCATGAAATGGTTCAGTTGGAAAATATTAATTACATCCAAGAAAGGGCTAGGAAAAAAAAAAAAAAGTTACTTGAAAAAACAACTGAGAGTTTCAATTTCTTCACAAATTCAAACCTGGAAGCTCTCAAGCAAGAATTTGAATAAGAAATACCAAGTATATTTGTTTTGCAGAGAATTACAAATGTTGTTGAAGAAATTTAAAATAATAATGAATTAGAAGAGGTTTGTTGTATTTTCTTTAATGTTCATAGAGAAAATAATTATGCACCAGTAGCAGCCTAATATCAGAAGTAGAATTTCTATTTATTCTTTTTACCCATTATACCCATGTCTGATCTCATTTCTCAACTTTGTAATATTGCATATGAATAACAAAAGATTAAGAACCAATCACTAGCATTAAGTGTTTTGTTAATTTACTAAAATGTCACTTCAAATTTAATACTGGACTGATTTATCAGTCTTCTAAACACTGCCATCTCAGTAATCTCCAGTTTCCTGACAGATACTGAGTATGTACACAAATATTCAGTTCTAACAGTAATGAAAATAATTTACAATACTGAACAGCAAAATACATAATTAACAAATCAACAAAGTATCTTACATTATCATGCATGCTACCTATTGACATATTTTCTTGCAGTCTTCTACATTTAACAGCTTAATCCTCACAAGGACTTGCCTGTTGGAGTTACCAATTTATAGGACAACACCACAGTCTAGAATTAACTAATTTAATTTTGAATGAGCATGGCATCTCAAAATAAGATTCACAGCATGGAATGTGTTAGAGAGGAGCCACCAAAACTACCCAATAGTAAATACTGTTAAGATGGGATGTAAGCCAAATATCTTTAACTATTTACAGATCTGATTCTGACTTCTGGAAAAGAACCATCCTCTCTCCCTTTACTTGAATTTTAGTCAAATTTGTTCTTTTTTTGTGAACTATTGCCAAAATTAGCCTGGAAAACCAACACCGCATACAGGTGCTGCTTCTGACTATGGAAATCTAACCCTCTTATTTCCACCAAAAAGATTGACTTAAATCCTGCCATTCAAGCTCTGCCACAATCAGGGGAATATTCTAATGGGAGACTCTGAAGTTCACTCCTTAAAGAAAAAATAATTATTAAATTGAGAGGGTGTGAAATGTCTTAAGTACATGTCTTAAGTACTATATCGCCAAATGGAAAGGAAATTCTTTCAAAAAGGTGACAAACCGCTCCTAGTGCTGGGATTTCACTCTTACAATGAAAGATCTTAACTGTTTTATAACCATTTCAATAACATCTCTTAGGTTCAACTTAGTTGTTTTGTGCATAACAATTATTTCATTGGGATCCTTCCTAAGAAGTGTCCCTATTTTACATACTAAGGATTGGGAATATTCACCCAGGAAAAATGTAAGATGTAGCATCAGATCCGGTTGGGCTGATTTTCTGTGTTTCATTTCTATTTTACAAGTATTTGTTTGTCAAATATAAAGCTGCCTAGACCTTTCACTAGGATGGATGGATAGATAGATAGATAGATAGACAGATAGATAGATAGATAGATAGATAGATAGAAAGAAAGAAAGAAAATTATTGGTCTGGACTTGTAGTCATTATGTTTGGACATGAGAGAGACACCCCTCTTGGACTCTGGCAGTTTTAAGTATCAACAGGAACAAACATGTAGGCTTTGAGGAATTTTACTAGAAGAATCTAAGCATTTTATCTTAGGCAACAGGTGAACACATTTTTCCATGGTTACATTGTGGATTAAGTTCTTAGTGGCAGGTACATAATAGAACATGGTTACTTAACCTCTAAATGGTTATACAAGGCACCAAGTCAGTGATCCTCTGCTGTGGATCTAGCCTTAAGACCTCAGAACAAGAACAAATAGTAATGGTATATAACATTTTTCTTCTGACACTTTCCCTTTAGGTGCTAGTTTTATTAGCACACTAAGAAAATGTAATTTTGAAGTAATTCGCCTTCTGCTTCTTTCATGAATTTTTTGATTATGAAAATAAGAAATTCAGTGTCTATGATAGCTATGTTACATGTAGTCGTTTGTTTTTTTTTTTTTACTTGCTTTTTTAAACTAATGACAAAATGAATGTCCTAGTTTTCATATTTGGTAACCTGATATATGGACATAACTCAGTTCTTGGAAACTCTGAGAGGGTTTTGTTCTGCTAAATTTGGATGTGAACAACAAAACCAGTCATGTTGAGTGGCATCTATAGACAATGGAAAGGAATAAAATGTTTTTAGGGCACAAAGGACATGGCCATTTTAGGAGCTATCCCCATAGAGTCTCCGGCTGCGCTCCAGATTGAGTTTCTCCGACGTCCCTATCTACCAGTCCTGTCCAAATATCTTGGCTGCCCACTGTCTGAAATGACACGAGAGTCTGTTTAGGTGACAGAATCCTCAGAGAATTTATTACATTGTAAGTTTAGTGGTTTTTTGTGCTGTGCTGTTTGTTTGTTTGTTTGTTTGTTTTTTTCCCTGGGGATCTAAATGTCCATGCTTTTCTTTTAAGCAACTGAATTCATCCAGCTGTGAACGGTACTATCTCTTTATGAGCTTCAGATCTCATGAGAGATCATTAGGCTCTTGAGAGATACTAATGTCTCAAAAACACTGTGAACAATGCCTTTTCAACCTTGACTGCAGTTTTTGTATTCCCTGATTAATGTTTGTGCACTGAGATAAAGAATATAAAAGGGAGAAAAATACTTGAAAACATGGCTTTGATCAACAAATTCTTTCTAAATGTCTTGTGAATATGGTAATAATGAGTAAAACTTCTTTCCTTCTTTCTTTTCACTTAAAATTAAGTCTCTGAACAACCCTCACTGACAGATAAGACAATATGAAATGAAGAATAATGTTTTGTAATAAAATTTGTACACAGGGTTGAAATACGCTAACAGAGAACTTTAGCTCCAAAATGGTATATATTTTGAACTAGCAGGGAATCCAGAACATTTCTCTGTCGTTCATAATTTTG
Organism: Numenius arquata; assembly: GCF_964106895.1. Classification (NCBI taxonomy): domain Eukaryota; kingdom Metazoa; phylum Chordata; class Aves; order Charadriiformes; family Scolopacidae; genus Numenius; species Numenius arquata. The sequence continues at coordinate 88,993,864 of NC_133576.1, read as the reverse complement.
ATCTTAGCCCGTTGAAGGAGATTGGCTTGGATCAAATTTTCAGCCTCTTTACAAGTACAAAACACCATCAACATGATCGAAGAACCGGCGATTACATAAACAAGAGAATTTCTGCAATGGTCCCACTATGTTATAGCTGTAGGAACCATTTCAACACGTTTCTGGATGGTAGATGGCCTCTGGAGAGAAGAGCTTCAGCTTAAAACATATTCGTATTTATAAACTCACCAAGCCAGAGCACAATACTCACTGAAACAGTTGGATATGCTTTTTCCAAAGCTTTACAAAAAAGATGCTAATGGCTTCATTGAATGTTGAAAAACATGTGTTGTGTTTGTGTTACTGTGCCCTCAGGTAATGTGAACGGAGATGCAAACCCAGCTGCAGAGCCTGAAGCTGGCCTCCAGCATAGGTTGTTTAAGCTGTGACCTCTGTATGGCAGGCAATCCAACAGGCAAAAAGGGTGAGTGAAAGCAAGAGAAGAGGGAGCAGGTAAAGCTAATATTATATATTATTTTTAAGTACCCTGTTTAAGTATGTAAACAAAATGTATCACAGAAAAGGCATGAACTAGCTAAGACCTGGGTGAATAGATTAGGCTTTTAAACTGAATGCCGTGGTGAAAGTATCAGTAATAAGAAAAGACAGAACAGAAAGTGTCCTGGTTTGAGGTAGAGCAGAGTCGACTTTCTGTTCAGTGAGAGCCACTCTTGCTTATACTTGTTGCTGTGGCAACCAGGATCAGCTGCCTTTTTTTGTTTACCCCGTGGAGGGGTTGCACCTGTGGGCAGGCATAGACAGGTCAGATGACCCAAACTGACCAATAGGGTATTCATGCCATTTGCCATGCTCAGTATATAAAGTGAGGGATCAAAGAGGGTTTGGTTGGCTCTTCTTCTTTGGTTCCTCTTTGAGGATTCTCTATCAGTTAAGAGGAACTTGTCAGTTCATCAACCTTTGATCCTCCTCAGAGTGTTCCGGATTCAGGTTCCCATTTGTCACTGAGACTACTCTGGGGCTTTCCTAGTGCCTGCTGGTGACATCTCCCTGGGAGCTTGATATGGTTTTGCATATATATTTATCCATAGTATCTATTTTATTATTTCCTTTCTATTCTATTATTAATATTTCATTAAAATAGGTTATTTTTTTCCTAAACTCATAAATCTATTTAACTCTCTTCTTCCTGTCCTTGGAACGAGAGGTGGGGGAGAGCATCGGTTGTCTAGTCATTGGCCAACTTGGCCTAAACCACAACAAAGAGAAAGATGAGTTGTAGTTGTCAAAGGTACAAATTTAGGTCTCATCACAATATAGCAGAGGCTCAGTGGGCTAGAAACAAAGAGGGAGAGGAATTCTAAATTGGAGTAAAAATTTCCTAGCAACTTCTTGCTCATCACTAGACAAAATGTTTTGGACATAGAAGACTTAAAGGTAAAAAAATATCTGAGCAGATAAAAGTATTTATTAAATTCTCTAAAGGTGTAGGCTTCTGCTACACAACATGAAACAGAGAAAAAAATGATCTGTGTTTTCTTAATTACCTATAAATATAGTTATTGTTCTTAGCAATTATCTGATATCTCATCCTTAGTGCTTCTTCCGGTCCATCAAACATTTGTCTCATCTGGTGCTGAACTTTTCAGCTGTTGCTTCTCAACTAGATGACTATTCCCTGCAGACAGTATAGAAGTTGCATTTGCTAGGCAAGCAAAAAGAGCTGAAGATTTTTATTGAGCTTATGTTAGCAATCATATTTATACATCAAATATCATATCATATAAATGAGAGGACTGATTCTGTAATACCCCAAACTGATGCTGCAAGGGTATTATCCACTCACAATCTTCCTTTGTGATCTCATCAAAAGAAAGAGTAAAGCAATTAACTAATATATCTGTGCGCTCTCCCGATTCAAAATACCATGAGACAGGTGGTAGATAGTGACAACAGCTTTCAAATGGTGTCACGAAAGTAATATAGAGATTTGGAGACTGACCATTGCCTGGTTTACATTACCATTCCTCCACTGCAGTCTGTTGACCTCTGACATTTACACAATTTGAGGTTTTGCCCATTCAGTCTTAAGCTGAACGCATGCTTCTGTTTATGATATCTTTAATGATAAAATACCCTTAACTGTATCATACATTTTCTCTGAAATATAAATTAAAATTCAAATGTTTATGACTTCTTACCATCAGTTTAACTACCTTATTCTTTATTGACCATAAAACATTTAACATACATACTATCTCTTTTTTTTTTTTAATTTTGCATTCTTTTTCCTCTCTCTCTGTTTTATGGTTTCACAGAGTGTTTTTCTCTAGAAATGTAGCAGAAAATTCTTTAGAAATAGAGGTGCCATATCCAATTAATTTGAAAAAAATAAATACCTGTAAAATCTCCTGATTTAGAAAAGCATAATAAAAATTTAGTTATTAATTAAATATCACATTCTCACTATCTATTTTAAAGTAATAGAAATGTTCTCATACTGTGTTCCTTTGCAGTTATAAAATGAATTAATGAGATTTGAATACTCACCTTTTCATGAAGTGTGCCATAGAAAATATAACATGTTAATACCATTTAACAAGTTTATAGAGAAGTAATTACGTATCTGAGAATCACAGTTTACTATCCATTATTCCAATCTTTCCTAAAAATAGTGAAGAGATAAAAAAGCCAGTCTCAGTCCTTGTTGATTATCCTTTCACTGTTTCATTTATGGATATTTGCCCAAATTTTTACACATTTTAGAAAACCACCATGCTATGGCAAGTTTATGATTCATAAGCTTAGTTTGATCACCTAATTTAGGAGCTAATTTAGCTTTAACATATTATGGTGTTAGTGGAAAGATAGACACCTCTAGACAGTGTTTCAGAAGTGTTAAGTGTTACTTCAGCTCTAAAATATTCATCTCTCATCAATGATTGCATTCATAGCTTAGCTTCCATTTTCTACTTGCTACTCTCCAGTTTAGGCATTTCAGATAATGTCTAGTCAGAGACATAAGTGCTAGAGTTTATAGCTGTTGTGCCCTTCAGTGCATCTGGATTTACTCCCTATGGAATTATCCTCTAGAAATCAAAATATGGGAGGCAACTATCACTGTGAGGTCCCGCTTAATATGGAGATGGGAACTACTCTATCCCTGTAAGTAGAGTGTTTCCAAACAATGCTTAAGTATGATTAATATTAGTAGCTTAATTTCTGGGGCTTTGAATGCTCCTAAATGTGCTCATGAATATTCATGAATAGTTGAAAACATGACCATCATATATATATCATCATCATCTATATATATTATAGCCAGCTACAAACTTTTAAACTATAAATATATTTTGATCTACCTCAAATAGTAAATATTGTTAAGATTGTGACAATTGGCCAGTACTGGTTTATGACATTTACAGAAACATTGAACTACAAGTAATATTGTAGGGGAAGAAAAAGACAGTATACTAAAAGCTATAAGGACAAAATAATTGCTTCCCAAAGGAAAGCACAATCTGCTAGGAGCTTCTTTGGGGATCTCTCTGTCCTTTTCTGTTTGAATACTTTAAAACTGAGAAGGACTATTGATCTTTAGTTTCAACAGGAACAACCTTTGGATTTTTAAGCAAACACTGCAGAGAGAAGACCCATGGATTATTAAAAAAAAAAGGAGGATGCATACACTCAGGACAAATAAAACAGGATTCTAAACATGTGGTTACGACTTAATGAGTCAGTTCCACTTAAACAAGCTTAGTATTTTAATATATATAATACCATTTTGTAATTTAAACCCATTTAATCCAAGTTTTCTTTTAACCAAGTCAGATTCTTAAAATATTTGAATGGATTATATTTCACAATTATATTTAATTGAAAAAATGGGAAAAAATATTGCTGGCTTGAATAGTAACTAAAATGTTCATATATCTTCATCCATGTCATCACATTACAGTATAACAATAGCCAGAAAATTTGCAATTGTCAAACTACCTTATTATATTTTGGCAATAGAGGTATGAAGGATCCTTCTCTTGTCAAATATGGTCTGAAATTAAATATTTTAGTTTTCTGGCTGCAAAATAAGTCCTGCAAAGGAAATGAGTAGGTAGACAATGTGCTTTAGATGATATTCTACAGAATATAATTATTTATGACCAACTTTTAGCCAACAAGACTAATGCCTTCATTTAATCTTTCAGTGTATCTCTGTACTTCACACTGCTATTATACCTTTAGAAGCTGCCAGATGGATTTAACCATATTTGTAATGGGGAAGAGGACTTGAAACAGAAAATCTGTGATAAGATGCAGGAGTATCTTTAGTCTCATCTTGATTTTACCTCCTGTTGTCATGTTGGAATATTCCTGGACTCTGTCCACTACTAGGTCATACTGCAAGGAAACCCTGAATACCAGGGCATAGGTAGGCCACACTCTTACTGGCAATGGGGATATCTTGCACCTTATGTATGGCATCCTAAACTGACTCTCCTTTCTCCAAAAGTATCCTCTACTGCCCACAGACTTTATGCCTCCTCAGGCCACACATCAGCACTTATATGCATTATTTATTTTTTTTTTTTTCTGTGTCAAGTAACATTTAACATGGCTGGAAATGAACTTTTTCAGCTTTAAAGTCCCTATGCTGCTGTGTAAATTTGGTGACAATGGAGTGATATGGAAAAAGTAAAAGGACAGAAAACTTTCTGAACAGAGCTGAAATAATTTGAATAGGTAAAAAAAGGCTGTGGTGAGAGGAAAACTGACTAGAAGTGGCAAAAAAGTGTTTGTATATAACCTACTCTTTCAATTTCTCCCCCTAAACAAACAATGGTTTCTTATCCTAAATAAACAATAAGCAGGATATTTGGTTGACAAAGTAAAAAGGGAATATCATCCCCATTCCTGCCAGATTAAATCACCTCCTAAATTTAAAACCTGTAATTCAACATACAGTAGGTCTTATGTAATATCTTGATATTTTGAGGGATAAACTAGGCTTATTTAATTTCTAATGGGGGTGGAGGGAGGATTTCATGTTTTTTGTTGTTTGTTTTTTGTTTGTTTTGGTTTTGTTCCTCCCTCCCCCTAAAAAAGGCAGTCAGAATTTTTCTTGTGTGTTTTTCCTGTTTTTTCCCCCTGTAAATTAATAAAAATATGAAATCAAACTTTTATTGGACTGTTCCTGGCCCTTGTCCATTTGACTAATAGTAGAATATTTCTTTATTAAATACACCAATTCATTAATTATTAGCTAGTACTGTGAATACAAGAAAGATGGATGAGTAGTGTCCACAACAAAACTGTTCCAAAATGTGTGAATTTGGTGAGATCTTTTTTCTTCTGATTTTGGAACTAAAACAATCAATCAAACAACATCAACATGGTTGCATCTTTTTGGTTTGCAGTTAATTTTTCCTCTCAGTCACAACAGTGATCTGTATCATTTCATTGATAAGGAAAAATTTGAATCTCATCTTATGGTTAACTTTATGATTTTCTTTGCATTGATCTGTGCTAAATTAAAAGCTCAGGATAAAGGCTCAATCATATCCACATTTGAAAGTCAAAATTATGTTATGAAAAATTTATTAAATGTCTTATTTCATTAACTTTATTGTTTTCATCGTTTAGCTAAGATAGTTGAGAACAGTATGAAACCTACATTTAGCAGTTAAAAGTTTTGACTCAGAGTAGATTTCAATTTATTTTGGGGGTGTGGGAATTGATTCCCAGAAAGTTTGATTTGATGCTTCAGGAGTCTAGCATATATCTGTAATATAGACTTCTATGTATTATTTTGTAATTTTCACAGTGTTAGTAAAATTGAAAGGAAAAAATTAAAATTGAATTGACACAGCAGAAAATAAAAGGTAAGCTAATTATTTTATCCATACTAACTAGAGAAGCACTGGCACCTCCTTTTACAAGCTGTAGTTCCTTATCCAATCTTTCTGAGCAGTTTCACAAGCAAGAAATCAAAGGAAACAGATATATGACTTAATCTTTCTGTCTCATTTCCTGTACCAAGAAGACTCATTCTCTTTGCCCTTTCTCAAAAAGATGTAAGGTTATAAAACCAAACTGCTTTTATTAATGGGAATTATTCTCAAGAAGAATGACTTTTTCCTTTCATTAATCATAACCATATCTAACATAGGATTTGAAACTTGACTGGGTTTGATCAACTCAATTTTACCTCTAAACACTCTACAAACTTTCAGTGATACATCTTTAGGGGAATATTGATGGATAGGCAGAACAAATATCTTCAATAAAGCAAATTATTTTATTATATTTATTTCTCAATTGGCTGTTATTGAAGTAGAATCTGAAAAAAAAATACCTATACACTTCGGTTTTCTGAAAATAATCTTAATAAGCATAAATAGTAGTACAATCCCAATATCCATATGTTATTTATAAGTATTGAACACCATTTGCTTTTTATATTCTCAGTCAGACCACCAAAACCATGCATTTATATAGGAAATTGTCATATCTATAGAAATAATAAGAAAGAAATGTGGATTTTTTTTTTTTTTTAAATTTATATTGGTTTTTTAACCTGTAAAGTACACTCAACACTTTCCCTACTATTGTGGGAATATGACACGTCTATCTAATGAAAGATGTAATTCATACTGGTTTGTGTGCATAAATTTAGTCTATCATCAGAGTTGCCAACACTGTTATGTGGATGATTCTTTGCAAATGTTACTAAAGTTAAAAAGAAGACCAGGAAATGGTTCAGATACAAAGTTCTTCCTTAAAAACAACCAAAGCCAGTATATTGTCCTTAATGTGAGATGAAGCAGGACAATATCAGTTTCAAGTAATACAGCATCTCCAGTAGCAAAGGAGAAAATTTCTTTGTGAAATCAATTGCGCATGTTTTAAAAAGTTCTGGTAATAAAATATTTGAAACAGTATTGCTTTTGAGAAGGACTGAAAAGCAGGACAGATATTGAAATGAAACTCAGGGAAAGTAATAGACAATAATAAAAGAACAAAAGTGCAGAGCAGACAAGACGTAAGGTTAGCAAAAATCTCAAGTCACAGAAGTATGTTATGGTAAGAATAGAAATACATTTTTGATACAATACTGCCTCCTATAAGAAAATACATGCAGAGAGATTGCACAAGTAGCCAGATAGAAATGGAGCAATTCAAGACATTTATCCATGTTACAAAGCTGTCAGGTCAGTATCTTTGTATTTCAGCAATAAATGGCACCAAGTTCGTCCAACTTTTCTCTGACCATGAGGGTGGAAGTGCTCTATTACATTTTCCTGCCACAACACAGACCTTGGCAGAGTACCTTTGGCTGTGGGTTAGAAAACATTAAGGAAACAAGTATTTGGTTGTTTGTGTGTTTTAGGTTTTTGGGGTGGTTGTTTTGTGGGTTTTTTTTTCATTTGTTTTGTGGATCTTAAATACCTCTGCTACTTTTTGGACTTACACTTGTGCACTCACAAGGAGAAGATGTTTGAAAAAATAGTTAGAATTTATGCTAAAAAAACACTTCAAACCCATGAATTTTTGTATGCCCAATATTACAGTGACACATATGCATTATGATTTATAAACTTCATACAATTTTCATCCAATGCCACTTGGTAATTCCTAAATTAGAATGAGAAGATATCTCTTCTTTCATGGCACTGTTATTGTTATATGTGGCTGTGTTGGTATACACAGTCCTAGCCCCAGGAAAAAAGAAATATGAAAAATTTATTTCAAAGTGTGAAGTAGCAGTGGATTCACTGATTAGTAAAAGAATAGGATCTTACTAATGCTTGTGATGTGAGCCTTTTTTATGATATCATTGATGTATCAGAAATATCTGATAAATTAGTCTGATAAATCTGAGGTGTGTTTGTAAGGCATGGACATACATCATGCTTCATCCCTGTGGGACCTTGAAAATGCTAGGTTACATTTTAAAAAAGCTCACTACAATTTGCTTTAATTATTATTTACTCTCACTGTAAGGTTGTGATTTTTCTAATAGTTTAATTTTTTCCTGCTTCAGCTTCTAGCCATTGAATCTTGCTATATCTTGCTCTTAGAGTGTAGAATCTCCTACAGTTTTGGTTCCTTTAGTAAGCATTTATACATGATCACCAAATTCTGTAAGTATTATTCTGAAAACTACAGAAACTGGACTTCTTCAGTCTTTAGCATATGTTTCCAAATGTTTTCATGGTATCAATAGCTGTTCCATAAATACTTTTCCATTTCTTCAGTATCCTAAAGTGCAGAAAACAGTTAATTATATAGTTACATTTTCTTAAAGACCATCTCATTATGAAATAATTATTGAAATACATTAAATCAGTGTACTGAACAAGGTTATTAGATGTAGGACAATCTCTCTTTTAAGAAGAGGGAGAATGTTAAAGGCTTGTATTGCCTGAGGCAGGGATCTGTAGGAGCAGACAGAAAAGTCTCCTGAGTTACCCTATTTAAAGCTACCCTGAAGAATGCTAATTCTACTTTTACTTCCTCCCTGTTGCACAAAAAATATCACACATAAAAAATAAAAAATAGAATAAAAGTGTATACCACAACACGACATATTCTGGAGAATCAACTTGAAATTGGTTTTGTGGTCCAGAAATTCTGGATTCTTGTAGAGTCAGTTGATGTTAAATTCTTTCCTCTCTTCCTTAGATCCTGCCTAAACACATGCTGCTCTCCTCGTCTTTGCTTTTATCATCTTTCCTTCTTCCAGGAGATTTTGACCTTTATTTTACCTATGTCCTACTTTCTCTTCTGATTCTGAGACCGTTTCTGTGCTTCCATACACTGTTTTCCCCACCTAACTTTCTCAACGCCGGTTCTTAGCCTCCATATATATTTTTCTTTATTCTTTGTCTTTCCACAGCCTTTCTCTCTCCATTTTTCCCTTTGACCACAAAACAGGAGCCTACTCTCCATTTGTCTGTGAAATGACAAGAAAATAGTGATAATCATTACACTGTCTTACTCAGTGGAACAGTTATTTCAAAGCAGACGTTATGGACCATCTTCGGAACTGAGATGAAACCTATTCTAGTAATTTAAATATTGAGTTTTGTGGGAGTTATCACTGACTACTTGAAAATCATTACAGATCATCTAGTTCACAGCCTCAGCAAGACAAATCATACTGTTAGCAATCTGACAGGCATGAGAAAAGATTGTTTGAGAATTCAGATGGTCGTGGTGCAAGAAATAAGCAGTGATCTGAAATATTCTACAAATGCTAGTCATCAAGCCTATCTACTGTCCTCATAGTGTTTAAGGAGAATAAAACTACATCTGCTCTTGTCACTATGAAAGTCACTGCTGTCCACTGTACTCTGTTGTCTAAAGAATAAACCAGAAATATTTTGTAATACTGGAAAATCAGTTATGATGTTATGGTAAGCTTAAAGAAATATCAATTCCACTATCTCTTTTCAATATTTCTGAAAAGAAAAAAACATTTAGTCTGTGTTTTAGGGATGGTCTTGATATTTTCCCACAAATAATACAAACGTTTTCAAGGAGTACCTCACCATAAAATGAAATTTCCAAAGGGAAAAAAAAAAGCCCAATGTTTCATCATTCTACAAAGAGGTTATTTTGATACCTGCTTATTTTGCAACAAAGGGGGGAAAAGAGCCCAAAACCCCAGGCTGTAAACATTCTCTTTTAGTGGATATATTGTATGTCAAAGAATATCTAATATCCACTTCCAATTTTATTTAAATAGAGTAATGTTTTACCTTCTGCTTTTTAACAGATATTCCAGCACCCAATGGAGCTTATACAAGCATAAACAGGTACATAAAGAAAGCCTCTCACTCCACATCCCAGAAATTGTTTTAAATAGCAACTTTGAATAAGATTCAATTAACCTATGTTAAATTCAAATGCCATGTTTGCCACATTTCTAAAAGAGAAAAAAACCAGATTGTTTTATATTCAGTGTGCAAAGATATCCACTGATGTCCACTAAATTCTTACCCTTTTTTTCTCTCTATGTAATTTTACCCTTATTTCCTTTCCAACCCTTTCAATATTTCTTTGGCCTTCTGTAGTTCTTATTGTTAACAATATGAAGTACACGTTAGTTCACTTACACACCTTATTCATCACAAATTTTCAGACCAGTAATTGATAGTTCTTGGCTTCCTTATTACCGGCACTCAAGTACCTTTTTATTGTCTCCACCCATTCATGAAAGAAAACTCTCTTCTCACTTCTTATTTAGTAATAATTTGCAACAGGCAGCCAGCATTATTAGGAAAGATAAACCACATACACACATAGAGATTATCCAGAATCCAGTTTCATATGCCAAGATTATAGAGCTCATCATTGAGAACCCAAAGCTCTTTCCCCTCCTTCTCCCCCAAAATCCGAATATTGTAAATGAATAAGCAGATCAATTACCTTTACTTGTTTATTTCTCTTCTGTTTCTGTACTCTGAAGTGTTCCACACTTCACATTACAGTTTAGGAGTAAGACACTTGCATATGAGTTAATCTTCCTAAGATTCTTGAGGAAATGCCCTTTCCCTCCTTTCATTTTAAATTTTGAGTGTGCACTTCCATACCTTTCCAAAGCTGTCTGCCCCAATGAGAACCAGAATCCCCATGCCTGTGCATTTTTCCCTAAAATCAGACCTAAAAGCCTCTAAAAGGCCGGAATAATTAAAAATCATGGCTATTAGGTCACCCCTGTAGGATTCTGATTTCAATTACTTCTCAGACACTGGTGCTAGGATACAAGTTGGGTTAGTGATTCATGACACCATGAATTATTAAATTAATTAGTAAATTACTGTACTTGAAATGCTATATTTATTCAGTCAAAGAAAACAAACAAACAAAAAAAAAAAAAACAAGAAAAAACAATTGAAGCCCTTATTCAGTATCCTGTGTTAACCAAAACTAACACGTTTTATTTGACATTTGTGTTTGTTAATCATTCTGAATTCCAGTAACTGGTCTTTTAATAATAAAGTGTTGAATTTATAATATCTTTCTATACCAAGACTTTATGACTACTTATATTTTGGCATCTATATTCACTGTGTCATTCTGAAAAGATCAAAGAAATAATCAATTGTCATATTATAGTTTTTTACATAAATCTAACAAACGAAAATGGATTCCTTAACTTTCTCAGATTGTAAAAAGACAGAGTGCTTTGAAAACTATAATTACATAGGACACATATAATTTCATCTAGCAGAGTTTTTGCTATTCGAGTCTAATTTTATGATTACTTTACATTCAGAATGAAAAATCTGTTCATTTTATCTTTAGCATAGAATTTAGTGGTGAAAACCTTTGTACCTTCTTTTCTATTTATGATTCTGTTTTGCTTTTCTCTTTTTTTTTTTTTTTTTTTTTTGACTGTGGGGTGCTTTAACAGTTTAATTCCTCATATTATTTGATATTTCTCTTTTGCGTATGGTATTAAAAATCTAGCAGTATGTCAGGAATAAACACTTGGCTTGATTTTGAATAACAATCCAGTTGGCACAGGTCACGTTCCCCAGGGCTCAGTATTGGGGCCAGTTCTCTTTAATATCTTTATCAATGATCTGGACAAGGGGATTGAGTGCACCCTCAATAAGTCTGCAGATGTCACCAAGTTGGGCAGGAGTGTTGATCTGCTGGAGGGTAGAAAGGCTCTACAGCAGGATCTGGACAGGTTGGATAGATGGCCAATGCATTGAGGTTCAACAAGGTCAAGTGCTGGATCCTGCACTTGGGTCACAACAACCCCATGCAATGCTACAGGCTTGGGGAAGAGTGGCTGGAAGGCTGCCTGGGGGAAAAGGAGCTGGGGGTATTTGTTGACAGCCAGCTGAATATGAGCCAACAGTGTGCCCAGGTGGCCAAGAAGGCCAAGAGCATCCTGCCTTGTATCAGAAATAGTGTGGCCAGAAGGATGAGGGAAGTGATTGTACCTCTGTACTCAGCACTGGTGAGGCCATACCTCAAGTATTATGTCCAGTTTTGGGCCCCTTACTGCAGAAGGGAGATTGAGGTGCTGGAGTGTTTCAGAGGAGCGTGACAAAGCTGGTCAGGGGTCTAGAGAACAAATCTTATGAGGAGCAGCTAAGGGAACTGGAGTTGTTTAGCTTGGAGAAAAGGAAGCTGAGGGGAGACCTTATCACTCTCTACAACTACCTGAAAGGAGGTTGTAATGAGGTGGAGGTCAGCCTCTTCTCCCAAGTAAAAGGCAATAGGACAAGAGGAAATGGCTTCAATTTGCACCAGGGCAGGTTTAGATTGGATATTAGGAAAAGTTTCTTCACTGAAAGGGTTGTCAAGCATTGGAACAGGCTGCCCAGGGAAGTGGTTGAGTGAGTTGCCATCTCTGGAGGTATTTAAAAGACATGTAGATGTAGTGCTGAAAGACATGGTTTAGTGGTAACTTGGCAGTGCTACGTTAACCATTAGATTTGATGGTCTTAAAAGTCTCTTCCAAACAAAACGATTCTATGATATGTGTTACCTCTAATATTACATGTTTTAGAAGAAACCAAAATTGAGTGCTACATTTTTCTTCATTTCAACACCCTCCTCTCCATTTCAGCAATAATTTCAGTTTTTGTCTCAAGTATATATGCTTCTTAATAGTTTTTGAAGTATGAAAGAGAAATCTAGACCCATATAAAGTCAGCAGAGATTCAAAAGACCTCAAGATTTTGTCTCAGATCTTCAGGGATATCAGTTCCCAACCTTTGTTCTGAAGGTGGTATCCAAAGGGAAAAAAACATTTAAGTGCTAAGAACTAAAGCATATTATCATAGGCTTAATGATACACTAATGGGTATGCATAAGTTTCTGGCTGATTTGGAACAAAGGCAAAGGAATTCTGCATCTGCTCTGAGCATGTATCAGGATTCAGCATGTTAATATATGCTTAGAAATAGAAGCTGCAAGAAAAACATCCTCAAAAATCCAAGGCAGAAATATTTTTAATAAGCTGCAAATTAGTTTTTGAAGATGCCCTTTAAATGTTTTTAATTTCTTCTTTTATTCATTTTTCTTTCTTTGTCTATCTGGGAGGATGTACATGTATGCAAGCCTAAATATGTGTGTAACACAAAATGATGAAGGTGAGAGCTGGGATTCAGCTCTCTTAGTTTGTACATCAGTGAGTGAGACTTCTAAACCAGAATTAGCCTGGACTTCTTTGTAGTCAATAGAGAGAAATGGACATCTCCAGAGGGCAATTTATCAAGACATTTGGATACCTACTTAAGAATTTCTTCAGTAAGTGAAAATGTATTAAATGTTTTATTGTACTTCACAACATATGAAGATAAAGCACAATTAAATGAAAATATTTTTCTGTATATCATAATAATATACTGTAAAGCTGTATGCTAGCAATGAAAAAGAAATATATATATGCTTATATATTTTTTTGTGATTTAGTGTTTGGAGACCAGACATCTTGCTCTACCTGTGTAGAAGTAATTATATCACTGTGAAATGACCAGCATGATTGGAGTTGTAAATATTTGGGTTTAGAAAGCTAAGGGAACTTAAAGCAGGTGTCTGCATTTCAGTACAGTATAGATTCAGTAGCCATTAAAAAAAAAAAAAAAAGAAAAAAAAAAAGACAGTATTCCAGGTTGAAATTAAATTAATTAAAATAAATAAAAATAAGGTGATCTTTCTGCTAGTACACTGTAACCTGACACAGCTGGTGAACTGTTGATAGCATCAGAAATTTTGAGCAATTCAGAATTGCAGATGAGCAGTTCATGAAGGCACTGAAGTTAAATCTGGAAATGTATTTGATTGTGGGAAGACGCGGCACAGCTGTTGTTGTTCATGGGAAAGTAGTTTATCTAGACAGGAACACTCTAGGTTTTCTCTTGCAGCTCTAGATGAGCACTGTTGGCACTGTTGAGAAATCTGTCATGAGAAGGAAGAAGAAGCAAAAGGTGACTGAGTGGAAAGCTGAAATAGATTTGAATACAAGCCATTTAGTGATCTTGACTGATCCTGGCCAAATAACTTTACCCATAACATATCTCATCATCTTCATAAATGCTAACATTAATAGATAACGCTGAAAAATCCTTTGTGCATCCTATCTTCTGTTTCTCTCAAATGATTTGGGAACTTTGGAGCATTTATTGAAGAGGTTTTGCAGAAAACTTTCAAATTCATCCCCAGGAATGGCCTTCTTAAAGCAGGACATGCCCACATGAGAAGAGGACTCACTATCATGTTCAAAAACTCTGGTGTAACCTCAGGATCGGAGACATGGTTGTCCTTATTCCTACTCGGCAGGGCAGGGCATTTATTCAGGTAAAGGGATCAGCTGTGGCTTTCTTTTTTTTTTTTTTTTTTGTTTTGTTTGTTTCTTGTTTTTTGTTTGTTTGGGTTTTTTTAGTTTTGTTTTTTTTGTTTGTTTGCTTGTTTTTGTGGTGGCAAGCTGAAAGCTAAAAGGTAGTGTGAAAATAATTTGATTTTTGAGTGTTGGAGAGGGAGAAATGTCTCATCACTATTCTTTGATGGGTAAGACTGTCCTGTTAATGAATTTTCTCTACTATTTCCACATACAATAATAAAAACTTTTCCTGTCTGTTTAGGCCCGACAAGAGAGAGTTATGTGATTTTTTCTGTCTCCTACTTACTTACATCTTGGTGGCAGGTGAGGGACTCTAGCACTACTTCGGTGTCAGAGTCAACAAATGCTTGGTAAAGAGAGGCAAGACTGTCTTAGAACAGCAACAATAGCAAAAACCAAAATAATTTAAAAAGTCTATCACCTTCTTGTTCTTGGCTCAGCAAGGGCCTTTTAGGTTCCACTTTCTGTTTCATCTTATTTATGACAGCACACATCATCAAGCAAATAGCAATTACATCAGTTGGTGATGAAACCCCAGCATGCCTCACTCTCCTCAGTTAAGTTTATCCAAGGAAAAGAAAGTCCACAAAATTGTAAAAAAAATACCAAAATTGGAAATTTTGTAATAAACAAATAAAGTTGAACTCAAATGAACCTATTTCTCTAAGTTTCTGGTAAAACATTCCAGAAATATGACAAATTTGCCATCCTAGTATATAAGATTCTAAAAGATGTAAAAGGAAAAAAGTCTGCCATACCACATAAGCAATTTTAGATTAGAAAAGATGAGAGAAATAATTCAGCACCTTCCAAAATTTTGGAAAGGTGAGATGTGATCTGAAATGGTTAATTAGTATCCAAGTTGTTCCTGTAAAATAGACTTGTTTGATTTTTATTGTAACTCAGTGAGTTGTTCCAGAAACAAGCAAATAAAAATCTATCATTAAATACTATATAATCAGTGTAAGACAAAGCCTTGATTTTGCCTGGGGTTATATATAGATAGAATACTAGTTTCATACATTACTGTCAGAGTAGATCTCACAGATATTCTATAAAAAGACCTTAATAAATTCAGTCAGGTCTGGTGCCAAATTTTTCAATGGATAACACAAAATAAAGCAGTATATAAAACAGAGTTTGATTCTCTGCAATAAATGTCTTTGATCTTGAGTCTTTCTGTTCCAGATTTTATGAGGGCTACTATACCTTTTACAATTGTATTTCTTTTTTCTTTTTTTTTTTTTTTTTGGTTCTTTTTATTTATGTATTTCACGTCTTATTAGCTGCAAGAACAGATTATTGTAATTCTCTTTGTTACAGTCTGCTGAGTACAGTTATCTCCAGATTACAGCATGTCCAAAACTCCTCAGCTCATCTTTTAGCCTTCAGTGTTAAGAGACAGCCTATTAGTACTATCTTCGAAGATTTATAGTGGTTTCCTGTTTCAACCAGAATTATCTGCAAGATATTAATTCTATTTGTTGAGTCATTAAATGAACTTGAATCCTCATCTCTGAGATTCTGGCAAGCATATACTATCCTAGGATCTCTACCCTCTGATCAATGTCCTGTGAACTATATGTCTTTCAAATGGAAAGCCTATGACTAGAATTTGTTTTTATCTCTCCTCTTCCTTTTTCTTGTTACAGTAGGGTTTTTTTTGAGTTTTTTACATTTCTCTGTCTTCTATCTATAATTCAAATGTACTAGATAAACTTTAGCCTCATATTTTGCCTTTTATTTACATTTTCTTTTTTTTTAATTAAAAAGTAAAATAATTGGGCAGAAAATACGAAGCTGATAGTCCTATTACTTATAGCATTTTTATCAAAATACTATGTCAGATTAAAAACTCCCACTGTTTTCAGAAATGCCCTAATTCATACTTTTATTTACCAGTTTTCAAAGGCCTGTATTTACATGCCTGAAGGGGACACCAAACCCTCCTTGTTTCATATTATCCACCAAACAGCTGTCCGATGGACTTTTTTTTATTATTTAAAAATACTAGATACTTTTGTAAAACTGTTATTAAAATAGCTCTCATTTGAAGTGAATGGAGATTGATGCTTAAAAATTTAGGCCACAATATAATATATGAACTTATTTAAATATATTGATACTATTTTACTTTGCGTAATACTGTAAACTTCCAAGAGGAATTTGGTTGAATGAACTTCTTTTAAAATTTAAGTAAGAAATACTTAGGTATTTCTTAGGTCATTTCTTAGTGTCAAAACAGCTGTGAAGAGTATTAATAGTCATTTTACCAAATGTAAAGATGGGGAATGGAAAAAAATTATTTGCCCAACATCATTTCAGATGCTTATTTTTGCCAAGTAGGAAAAAAAAAAAAACAACAGAGTTTCAGAGTTCCTTGCATATTCTTTATTGAGTTAATTATTTTAAGTCTGTTTAAATGAACTGGGAGGGAGAATAGTGCTTAAAAAAAAAAAAGTCTAATGCATGTGTAGGAATATATCAAAATACTTTTGGGATATTAGTTCATTGGCTGTAATTAGCTAAATCACAATTTCTTTACACTCATATCACTTGTAACATTATCAGGGTCACTAAGACCTTAAATATACTCTATCAACTTCCTTTATTGCTAGAGTAATTTCCCTAATTTCTTACCTTATCTTTGGTGTTAAAACAGTCTACTCTCAAAAATTTTTGTCAGGTAATAGTATAAGATATTAATGAATCACCAGACTTTTATTACCTGCTACACTTCTATGTCAAAATCAAATCCCTTTCACTTCTACTTTGCCAGTTTACATAATTTCCAATCAGCTAAGCCTGTCAAAAATCTTATTCCTTCAAACTTTCACCGCTATGAGCACTACAAAATTTTTTTATGGTCAAGTATGAAATATGTGGACTGCCAATTAACTATGCAATACACACATTTTCATTAGGTTTCAGCTGTTCTTCATATTAATTTAATTCATCAAAGACTAGTATACTGGATTTTGAACATATTATATTACATTTTTCATTGTGGTTTTTTTTCAGATTATCATCTCATCCATCTTTCCTGTCCGAACCCTATATAAACCAAACCCGATTGTGGAAGAGTTTAAGCTTTCTGTAAATATTTTACTATGCTGTACTTTACCATAGCTGCTTCTTTAGTCTTTTCATATATGCCTGCTTTACATAGATTTTATGTTTTTCCTCTGAATTGGAAATACTGTTGAATTCATTATGATTTCAGGCTTGATGATACAGCCACCATTGACTTTCTACCCACGGACTTCACCAGTATTTCCACAGGTTGTGAATGATTAAATCTGTGGTTTCATTTTACACTTGAATTATCTGGCATTAAACCTGAATGGCTAAATGTATATCTATTGCTTGCAGCAGAAAGTTTCTACAGTAAACCAGTCACAGGAGCCTTCTGCTTAGGTTATTAGTATGCCCTAGAAGATAGAAACTACTCATAGCTTCCATGAATGTGGTGATACCAAACCCACGTAGGCAGGAGCTTTCTACATAGCTCTTTTCCCAAGATTTTTGCAGCTATTATAGTTCCTTCAAGCTCTCTGTATCATGTTTAGTGAGGGCTCACAGAAGAGTTTGGATAAATGGTCTCTAACATTATTTATCTGTGGAAAGCTCAAGTCATTTGGGGGACAACCACTGAAAAATCACACTACATAGATTACAGAGCTTTAAGGGGAGGAGGGAAGGAAGGACAATGGTGAATTTTGTAACCAATTCTCATTTCAAGGAACATTTGATATAATTTTAATCCTGTCTCCTTCAAAACATTCCACATGATTGCAAGATAATGAAACTAATGAGCATCAGAACTTTAATAATGTTGTAACAATTTTTCAATGGTAGAAGGAACTGTACAGCTGAGGACACACAAATCAGTTGTCTACGGCCAGATAGGAAATGTGTTGAATCATCAAACTTCACAGATAGTTTAAAAAGTGATTGCAAAGGTTGCAGATGGATTTGCGTTTAGCTCTTAACATATTAATTTTTTATTTGGATTTATAATCATTTAATTAGTAAGAAAAAATCAATTACTTTGACAGCTTACCTGTTTTTTTTGTTGCAAAATAAGAAAGATTGAATTTGACTAAAGAAAGAATGTAAGTTTTCTGTAGAATCAGCAGAGAGAAAAAGAATTCTGCAAAGAGAAAGACATTTTACCTAGGTCAGGCACTACACCTGGTACATTAGCTGTATAAGAAGCCCAGGCTGCATTTCCCCCTTCCAGCTTCCACACCTGCATTTCTTCCTGCTGGAAGTCACGTCTCAGGAAGAAAAGAGAAAAGGCAATAGGAAGGGAAGGCGAGCCAGGCAAGAGGGGCTGGTGAACATTTAATTCTCAGCCAGGAGCTCCCAAGGCATGTTACCAGACCTAGGAAATGCCATTGAGTTCTGACTTTTCAGAAAACTGTATGCAATCTGCAAGGAGTTTTAGTCCACTTCATATCTCTTCTGTGGAGAGTATAAGACCATGTTGGCTATCCCCATCTTCTCAAGATATAGTTAGATTTGCCATCAGTAATGGCTCAGCTTCAACAGAAGAGAGAGATCACAGGATATAAACTTGATGATTTGTCAGGATGCTCACCAAAAAAAAGACACAGGTTTTAAAAGATAAAGTAGAATCTAAAGTGCAGACTTCTATTTCTTGGTTTAATTTCCATTTTTGATTGGGAGCAGAGGGGTTAGAGCACTACCACAGTGATAATTCAGGATTAATATGATGAACAAATCCAAATTTTCTGATGTCTTGGCTGACTTAAGTACATTCACCTGAATCTCCAGAGAACTTCATGCAATCATCAGTTTTCCAGAACATTTTTGCTATTCCAACAAAAGAAGTTGAGTGGCCAGGAAATTCAAAATCTGCAATGAATGCTTCACACAGACAATTCTGCACATCAGCCAATCCAGCAGATGGATTTTAAGGCAAATGTTCTCCCTCAGTGAGATTTACAAGGAGTGCAACTAACCTGAAAATATTAAAGCAGAAAATATTGTAAATGCAGTAAAATGTTAAAAGTACCAGAAAGGCTCAAAATAAGTGAAGAAGAGAGGACACAGAATTTTACTTTTACAGATCATCTTAATAGTGACTGACCCACTGTACAGAGTGCTGCAGAGATTTATTTCTTAATTAATGTGTTTATATTACTAGCTTCTTGATTTTGTTATATTTTAATATACATCAGTACTAGTAATCTGTTATTGTATAGTGATGACTACCTTTATCTAATAATTTTACAATCAGTATAACATTATACAGAATTAATAATTTTCTTTAATTTGAATATTAAATAGAAGCAGATGTTAATTCTTTTACAGTGTATATTCTTCTCTCTGCTTCAGAAAGCATCTACAAATTTTGAAATTTATTATCACACACATGAGAATGAAACTGGACTCTCAAAATGTAACAAAGAATGTCAGCAGTCAGGTCCATTTTAAACAAATACCCTGTCTAATGGCCTGCTAAACCACAGTTAACTAATCTCATTTCATTTATGTAATTTTTTTTTAATCTTCATCTAAACTATGACAGGTTCCCTTACAGGGAAAGGGGAGCCTAGAGTGAAAAGATAGATTTAGACATGTAAATTTGAAGCAGTGAAACAAGGGTGAATGAATTCCGCTCATCAACTTGAACTTTTAATTAATTAAATACAGGAGAGAAGAATATACACATTATGTCCAAATTGCTAGAGCACAGAGCGCTGAGCTCTATCTGCAACATTGGAAATGCTGATTTGAATCCTTACTTCAAACAGAAGGTCACAGAGACCTGATAATACACTTTTATGAACTGAAATGAAATGCCATTGACTATTCCAGGGTCTTCTTTTTCCTTCTATCTCTTCAAATAAATAACTAAAATCTGTATGTAAGCAAGCTTGCTGACAATACAAAACTGGGAGAGGTGGTAGACACACCAGAGGGCTGTGCTGCCATACAGTGAGACCTGGATAGGCTGGAGAGCTGGGCAGAGAGGAACCTGATGAACTTCAATAAAGGCAAGTGTAGGGTGCTGCACCTGGGGAGGAATACCCCCATGCACCAGTACAGGCTGGGGGCTGACCTGCTGGAGAGCAGCTCTGAGGAGAAAGACCTAAGAGTCCTGGTGGACAACAGGATGACCGTGAGCCAACAATGTGCCCTTGTGGCCAAGAAGGCCAATGGCATCCTGGGGTACATCAGGAAGAGTGTGACCAGCAGGTCGAGAAAGGTTATCCCGCCCCTCTACTCTGTCCTGGTGAGGCCCCATCTGGAGTACTGTGTCCAGTTCTGGGCTCCCCAGTTCAAGAAGGACAGGCAACTTCTGGAGAGGGTACAGCAGAGGGCTACAAAGATGATTAGGGGCCTGGAGCATCTCTCTTATGAGGAAAGGCTGAGGGACTTGGGTCTTTTTAGCCTAGAGAAGAGAAGACTGAGGGGAGATCTGATGAATGCTTATAAATACTTAAAGGGAGGGTGTCAAGAGGAAGGGGCCAGTCTTTTTTCAGTGGTGCCCAGTGACAGGACAAGAGGAAATGGGCACAAACTTGAATATAAGAAATTCCACCTAAACACGAGGAGGAACTTCTTTACTTTGAGAGTGGCAGAGCACTGGAACAGGCTGCCCAGGGAGGTGGTGGAGTCTCCATCTCTGGAGACACTCAAAACCCGCCTGGACATGTTCCTGTGCAACCTGCTCTAGGTGGCCCTGCTTTGGGAGTGGTGTTGGACTAGATGATCTCCAGAGGTCCCTTCCAACCCCATATCATTCTGTGATTCTGTGTAACAGACACTTAAAAAAAAAAATCCCTCCCAAACTGAACGAGACAGTCAGAGGTTTTAGTGGCCAGCCCTAATCAACAACTGTGATAAAACCACTTGATGTCATGGCAGAACCGGCAAGCTGTTTTTTACATCATTTCAGTATCCATTTTAATGCAACTCCCAACAACTGTACTAAATCAGTGTGAGCTTCTGCTATTAGATGCTTAAAATAACCTGAAAAGAGGACATCTGAATTAACATTAATTAATTAATCAATTAACTCATTAAAGCAGACAGTTCCTCCCAACCTTCACTTAAGTTGAATTTGATCATTCTTTTTTTCAGACAGTGGGTTATTTCTCTCCAATGATACTATTTGTTTTAATAATACTTTACCACTCTCAATAAACCTGACTGTTTTCAAAATACAGCCTCATATGGTTAACAACTGAAAAGTCCATAGAAGGCAAAGAAATAAATCAACACTTTCTTTCATGTTTTATCTATTCCCTTCAACACTTACTGATGTTTTAGGAAAAGACACCCTGCGTTTTTTCTCTTTTCCATTGCCTCCTAAACATTTCCTAGACTTTGTTTTTCACTTTCTATTTCTTACTTACTATTCTCCACATTCATCTGCATATACAACATCTTTTAACAGTCTATTATCCGCTTCAATTTGAGGATCAGACATTGGAGGTTATAATGCTTATTGATTTGTTTGAAATGAATCAGAGACACTTCCAGCCTCTCAGGAGGACCTTCACAGGCTGGATAAATGGCCAGAGAGAAAACTCGTGATTTTCAACAAGAAGAAATGCAAAGTACATCATCTGGGGAGGAATAACCTCAGGCACCAGTACAAGCTGGGAGCTGATTGGCTGTAAAGTAGCTTTGCCAAGAAGGAGCTTGAGGTCTTGATAGACACCAAGATGAACACAAGCCAGCAACGTGTCCTTGCAGCAAAAAAAAGCCAACAGCCTCCTGGGCTGCAATAGGAAGATTGTTGCCAGCAGGTCAAGGGAGGTGATCCTTCATCTCTACTCAGCACTGATGAAACTGCAACTGGAGTACTGTGTCCAGTTTTGGGCTGCCCAGAACAACAAAGATATGAACTTATTGGGGCAAGTCTAGGACTGGGGCTTAAAGATGATTAAGGGACTGGAGTATCTTTCATATGAGGAGAGACAGAGCTGGGACTATTCAGACTGAAGAAGAGAAGACTCAGGGGATATCATCAATGTATATAAATATCGTGTGGAAGACAATGAAGGGAAACAGACACTTCTTGGTAGTGCACAGTGGAAGGACAGGATCCAATTGGCGTAAAATAAAACACATTAAATTCCATCTGAACACAAGAAAACACTTTCTTAATCTGAGGATTATCAAACACTGAAGTAGGTTTCCCAAAGATGCTATGAAGTCTCCATCTATGCAGATACTCAAAAGCTGAAAGCTCACGGTCCTGGGAAACCTAATCTAAATGACCCTACCTGAACAAGGACCACGTGATCTCAAAAGGTCCCTTCCAACCTCAATCATTCTGTGATCCTGTGAATAATGACCCTTAGCATTCCTATTTTAGCAGTATGATATAACATGGTATATCAGATACTTGAAATGCATATGAAAAGCATGAAAAAAATATCCATTGTATCAAAAGGAATTCTTTAACTTTTACCTGACACAACTGCATAGAATTTTCCCCTGTTTTTCTGATATTCACATGAATATTGGTGAGTCTAAATGCTCTATTCTGGGTATATTATCCTCTTTTCACTGGCTCTGGCAAAGTTCTGTTTTCTGAGGAATGTTACTCAATGGATGGCATCACTCCATCACAACATCAGCTACACCATCAGCTGCCTCCCAGACTCTCACAAGCAAGCTAATACAAAGCAACCCAATTCTAATATATTTGCTGGAGTTTCTGAGTTGGTTGCCTGCCCTTATCAATATTTAGACAAGTGTCTTAATTTATCTAGTCATCTTGTGATTTCAACCACTCAACAAAAGAACACCAAAGATCTCAGAAGGAGTGGTCTATATGAAGCTAGAGAAGAAACAGAATGTAGGCAGGAGGAGCAAAACATTTTAATTGTGATGTCCACATATTCAAGCTTCATTCTTAATGCAGACCTATGATAGGTGAAGCTAATATTGAACTTTCTGCTGACATTCAACCAGGAACACCATGCAGAAAACTCTTGCTCTTAAAATGGGTTGAAGATTACATAGGCTTTAGCATTATGGTTCTGTTCAATTTATTAAGCAAAACCCCCAAAAAAGCACTGCTCATCTACAAAGCCTCTATGGAATTAGCAGTCACTTCTGCAAACACCCAAGTATTGTGGTTTAACCCCTGCCAGCAACTAAGAACCATGCAGCCACTCACTCCACCCAGTAGGATGGGGGAGAGAATAGAAATAGTAAAAGTGAGAGAGCTCATGGGATGAGATAAAGACAGTTTAATAAGTAAAGCAAAAGCTGCACATGCAAGGAAAGCAAAACAAGGAAATCATTCACTACTTCACATTGGCAGGCAGATGCTCAGCCACCTCCAGGAAAGCAGGGCTCCATCATGCATAATGGTTACATGGGAAGACAAAACACCATAACTCCAAACGTCCCCCCTTCCTTCTTCTTCCCTCAGCTTTATAGGCTGAACATGATGTCATATGATATGGTATATCTCTTTGGTCAATGGGGTCAGCTGTCCCGGCTGTATCGCCTCCCAATTTCTTATGCACCCCCAGCCTACTTGCTGGTGGGGTGGTGTGAGAAGCAGAAAAGACCTTAATTCTGTGTAAGCGCTGCTCAACAATAACAAAAGCTTCCCTGTATTATCAACATTATTTTCAGCACAAATCCAAAACACAGACCTACACAAGCTACTGTGGAAAAAAATTAACTCTGTCTCAGTCAAAACCAGCACACCATGTCATAGAAACATAAATAACCCTGATATCTGCCTAGCATGCTTTTATTATCTTAGAAGAAAAAAAAATCACATTTAGTTTATACAGTTCTTCCAGACAGTACAGATGATATGTGGCAGAAATCTTGTCAGCTAAACAAGGTCAACATACATGCTTTTGAATGAACGGTGTTAGATGTAGATTTTATACACAGGACATTGAGCACTGAAAAATAAAGGGGAAAAAATTCCAAATTTTTCTACGCTAAACATTTCATTTTTCCTGTTTTGAAACTTTTTCAGTGAAATTGCCTGCAATCAGATAATATAGGTCTTAAACTTGTTTTAAAACAACAAAAGGAAAGTTTAGTCAAAAATATTTTTTCAAATTTTCCAGAGAAAAATATTTTCAAAACAACTTTCATTTTCATTTGTTTGCTCCTTCTTTTCCCTCCCCCTCCTGTTCCCTGTTGTGGAAAAAAATTGTAATGATCTGTACAAATTTACATATCAGCTTAGTAGTGATTTATACATATATAATTTACATATATATAAAGTGAAAAAGTAGGATCATTAAAATTATTTTATAAATTCCTAAAAGACAGGTTCTTAATATTGTTTCAGAAAGTACTGAAACATAAACTATATGAAGATAACAGCTCTTCATAAAGGCACTGGGCAGATAAGAATAGCAGGATAGGAATTGAGTCAATTGCAACTCCTTTAATTAAGGTTTGTTCAAATATACATGTAACCTTTGCTCAGTAGTAAAAGAATAAATAGTAAAAGTTACCAGTCCAATGCAGAAGGTAAAAATAAATTACATTTTTGCTTGGTTTTTTTTCGCATATTCTCACTTCTGTTACAGAGTGATTTGCAAACTGTGTGTTCTTCAAAGCATGATACTTGCATGACTTTGTGCATTAATCCCAGAACTCTCAGAAAGAGCTTTCAGTTACCATCCTTACTCCAGTGAAGATATAATGCGTAACATGAGATTCCATGGGTAACATGATTACCAATGGGTAACATGAGATTCCATGAGTTTAATTGTAACTGCTTATAACTGAAATTTTCTGGGGCTTTTTCGTCTCCTGTGGTGACAAAAAGAATTATTTTTCTTTGCACGTATAAGACACTTTATAAATTTTAATGAGTACTATGAGATACTAGTTACCATTAATGGCAGGAAATATTCTTGTCAAATACATTATTTGTACTTCCCTGAATTCAGAAGAAAAAAAAAAAAGCTTGGCATGTTACGTAAAATGCTGCTTCTATTCATCTGTAGATAAAGTATGATTGACAGCCAGGAACAAGGAATTCACTGAATATTCTAATATGAAAAGAGAAAATTAACTGGGACACCCAACTGATAAGTAATAAGTTCCATCGAGGCTGGAAATTCATGCAAATTATTTGACAGGCATATGCAAAAGAGACATTGCCTCTTGTTGAATAACAGAAACTGAACCCTGACTGCTGGTATCATGGTATTGCAGCAGTCAGATGCATGGATGTCTCTTTCTCACCCACAAGCACATTTACAGGGCTTAGCAAAATGAAATTATTATTACACAGCTTAAGTTAAATCAGATGATTAGCCATAAAATTCTGAGAATGGTCTTCCTAATATCCAGCTGTGGTTAGAATCACAGAATAGAATCATAGAATGGTTACAGAAGCAAGGGACATTAAAGATCACCTATTTTCAACAGGCATGGTCCGGGACACCTTCCACTACACTAGGTTGGTCAAAGCCCCATCCAGCCTGGCTTTGAACGCTTCCAGGCAGGAGGCATCCACAACTTCTCTGGGAAACCTGTTCCAGACTCTCATCACCCTCATAGTAAAGAATTTCTTCCTAATAGCTTATTTAAATATACCCTCTTTCAGTTTAAAACCATTACCCTTTGTCCTATTACTGCACTCCCTGACAAAGCGACCCTTCCCATGTTTCCTGTATGCCCTCTCTAGGTACTGGAAGGCCTCTATAAGGTCTCCTCAGAGCCTTGTCTTCTCCAGGCTGAACAACCCAACTCTCAGCCTGCCTTCTTAGGAGAGGTGCTCCAGCCCTCTGATCATCTTCATGGCCTTCTGCTGGACCCGGTATGAAAGGAATGTCAATAATGCATATTGGTTTTGTTGTTGCAAGGTGACATTGATAGCATTCAAAGACTTTTTCAGTTTCATGTACAAGAGAAAGAGCATAGACAGAACAATGGAATGGAAACTTAAATTTAATGTTAGCTTTTTTAATCTGATCATAATTATAATAAATGCCAATGTTAGCCATGGTACACTAGAAAGTCTAAAACAAGAATAAGTTTTGCTCTAGGGTGGAATGGTTAAAATCTTCACAAAAGGAAGTGCAAAATGTAATGATTCTAAAACTTTAAGCCAGGTAGAGAGAGAACAAGTAAAAGGGGAAAGGGCATTTTTAAGCGAGTCATTGTGTAGTGCCAAAATACTAATAACATTTCCTGAACTCTACAAATACTTCTAGTCATTTGGGATTTGCTAGGCTAACAATATAAAAGCATCTCTTCTCCACCTTTTCAGTAATGAACATATTTTCTGCTCCAGTACCCTCCATTAACTAGGTACCAGTAGCAGCATTATACAATATTTCTGTCATTCAGTCAGGCTGATATGAGCATAAACCAGTGTATCTTGTTGGAAATAGGAGAGATAATAAGGGGGAAAATTAATCACTTTACCTTTAACTCGACAGGAATCTTTGCCTGACGTGAGGATGAAATCTTGAGGCTTTTTCCCAGGCCATATCTCCCTTATGAATTGTACAAAATTGTCCGCCTTTGGTGTTGAAACAAGATTTGAAAACTCTATTTATCTGTTCAAGTGTTTTCCTTTCAATACACTTGAAAAGAGTGGTAAGAAAGAAATCAGAAAAAGGGCACTACATGTACTTTTTTCAGAGATTATGAAGTACTTCCAAGTTATTTCACTTCATTAAACACTGGCTGCTTGAAAAGAATACTAAGGTATTAAAATGCTAATTTTCAAAATGTGGACATCATAAGTTTAAAATTGTATAGCATTTTCAGACTGCTTTCAGTTCCACTCTTTCTTTAGACTTGCATTCAAAAACACCTTGCAAATAATTTGTGCCACATAATAAACAAAAAAAATAATGAATCATAAATAATTTTCAATATACTGGGAAGCTCCCTAGTTCACCGAACACTATTAACTGATTTCTAATTACAATGTAGTATAAAACCTCTATTTAAGAACAACCACGTCAGTACCAAAATGAAGGAAAGACATCAGAGTTTGGAATATACAATAATGTTATTTCCAAAATTTACCCCAATGACTGGTGAATTTAGTTTGATTTAAGATGACTGGTACAGAACTTTGTGTCAATTTCACTTAACATTCTCATGAGCATTAAGAAATAAGTTAGGAAATTACTGTGAAGGTACAAAACTAAACAAAAGGAACAGAAATACTCAAATAATAGTTATCAAATTATTTATTGTCAGTTTGGGAAGACACAAGTAGTACAGCAAGAGTCCAGCAAGGATTTGTCTTGCACTGAGTACTGTTCAATTGCTTTATTAATTTTCTGTATACTAAAGTAGAGAATATGCTTGTCATATGTGCAGATTACACCATATTAAGCTAGTTGGAAACATTTTTGAATGGTTGAGTCAAACATGCTTGATTTCTTTGTCCGCCTTAATATTCTTAATCTATTTGTGTACATAATTAATAACACTGGGGGACAGATTTAGACTTCAAAATAATCAAAATACAAAGAAAAACAGCTTGGAGTTGTTCAGCCAGAACTTTGCAATTGGTAAGATTATCATGGGTCTCATAGAAAGGAAAAAAACTCTCTTTGCGACATTTGAAGGGGCTTGAGAGACTGCATAAAAATTCTCAGATATTTTAAGATTATTGCAGAGAGATACAAATATAATTAAAAAAAGTTTAGAGAAAGGGTCAAAAGAGGAACCAAGGTAGATCACGTAGGAATAAGCATAGTAAATTGGAGAGAAGGGAAGATAAAATGGGCCAGTAGCATTCAAGCAGGGAGCTGACAATTACGTAGGTCTGGCTGAGCCCTGCACCTGATCACCATAGTCTGTTCTACCTTCTCCTTAAACTATCTTCCTAACTACTTTTGTGTGTGCATGCTCTCTGTGTGAGATGGTAGTGAAGTTTAAGTTTAGTGAACTTATCGGCAAATAGCATAAGCAGAGGGTCAGCTACTGGGGAAACCGTAGGACTGAATCAGCTATGAGAGAGACTTGTATGTGTGTACATGTGAATTTGATCTGCCAGCAAACTTTGAGACTGAATAGGCCTTTAGAATAGGATCAGGCCATTTTTACTGCTCATGTGCATGTGAGCATTCTCTTCGTGTGTGTATGTTCCTAATAAAGGCCCAGCTCTCCTGCTTGTGTTTCTCACCCTGCTGGTGGCTGGCCACGTTTGTAAAGAAAGCATGTAGTGATGGAAGGTTTGTGATCAGTCTCACTGCAGGCTGGACCTGGGTAAGAGGAATAGAAGCCAGCTCACATCCAGCAGAACTAGAAGGAGGAACCAGTCCTGCCTCTCATATTTGAGCTCCAGCAGTTCCCTCCTAGTGCCATGCTAGCACAACCAAAAGCCTCGTGCTGGTGATAATCAGAGACCCTTTGGAGTTCAGAAACCAGTTATTTCGTAAATGTTCATTAAGTCATTCAACACTTCCCAGACTGATTGATTGAATGATTGATTGATTTAATAGTTTTTGTTTTGTTTGTGTGATTTTTTTTGCTGATCTGCCTTGTCAGTTTCCTTCAACATACAGTTTATTTTATAGTAAAATTTAAGAGCTATACTTGTGTAAATACAAGTTTGTGCTGGCAGCAGAGGAAACAAAAAACCAAAAGTTGTAGGGGTGACAGCAGGCATGGGTGTGAGATATCAGTGGAAGGGTGGTGACAAAAACCATGTTCTGAGCTTGACTTGGTGTATGATGGTATAGATATGTGTCTTTGTGCCTGTGGACCAGCTGTGAATGAGGCAGGTGAAGTGAAAGCATGGCAAGTGCGATGTGCCTGAGAAGCCTTGCAGGATGGGATCCATGGTAGGATGAATGTCAACTAACATTCGTTTGGGACAAAGCCACTGTTTTGCACATGCTGTATTATTACAATAGATACTTATGTCAAGCTGAAAGTCTTAACTTTAGAGTTAAAGAGCATGCCCTGGCCTATTTTACATGTTAACACAAATGTTGCCCTCAGAGGAAACAGCAGAATCAGGAAAGCTTATGTCAATCATAGGTTAGCTAGTAATGTTGGGGTTTTTTTTAATGGTAAAATACAAAATACAAAATAATATTCTATAAATTGATCAGTTGCTGAGGGGAGCTGCTCTGGAGCTGGCCCGACCTGCAGCAGAGAGGCAGATCTCAGCGCACAGCGGGATTTATTCAGGTAAGGAAACACTGGGTCAGCAGAGAGACCTACCAGGAGCCAGCAGCTCTCATGGGAGAGGCTGATGAGGCCTGGGCATTGCCAGAGCAACCAGAAGGGAAGGGAGTTAAAAATACAAAAGAATTCAAGCTTGCAATGGTAAGGACTGGCAGGAGGAAAAGACTTCCCCAAAACCTGAGATGCTCTTGCGGAACTGCTTCACTGCTCTGCAGAATGAATGGGAAAGACCTGTTGCATCAGGAGAATCACTGGAGCTCAGTAAGGCAGCCAGATCTGCTCCCCATATAACAACCAGTGCAACTAAGAAAAGTCGATGGGTGATAGTAGCAGGAGAGTCTCTTCTCCAAGGTACAGAGGCACAGGTTTGCCAACCTGATGCACTCTCTAGAGAGGTATGCTGCTTACTGGGAGCTCGTATCAGCGATGTCACCAAGAGACTATCAAGCCTTGTACAAGAAAGACAGGTAGGGGAGATGAGGAGGGGGTGTTGTCCTCTGTCAATGACCAGTTGGAGTGCATGGAGCTTCACCTGGGAATGGATGAGGAGCCTACAGAGAGCTTATGGGTTGGGCTTAAAGGGATGGCAGAGGCAGGTGACATTGCAGTGGAGGTCTGCTACAGGCCACCTAACGAGCAAGACCAAGTGGACCTCTATAGACAGATAGCAGCCTCATGTTCACAAGCCCTGGTCCTCATGGGAGACTTCAACCACCTTGATACCTGTAGGAGGGACAACACAGCCAGGCACAAGTAATCCAGTAGATTTCTGGAATGCATCTATAATAACTTTCTTTTCCAAGTGACAGAGAATCCAACAAGAGCTGCTATGCTGGACCTTGTTCTCACCAAAAAGGAGGG
The DNA here is from genome assembly GCF_964106895.1 of Numenius arquata. Classification (NCBI taxonomy): domain Eukaryota; kingdom Metazoa; phylum Chordata; class Aves; order Charadriiformes; family Scolopacidae; genus Numenius; species Numenius arquata. The sequence goes on along the minus strand of NC_133576.1, from coordinate 88,963,491 downwards.
TCTGGGGGGGAATGTGAAGCTCAAGGGCAGCTTTGGCTGCAGTGACCATGAAATGGTGTAGTTCAAGATCCTTAGGGCAGTAAGGAGGGCACACAGCAAGCTCACTACCCTGGACTTCAGGAGAGCAGACTTTGGGCCCTTCAGGGAGCTGCTTGGTAGAGTACTGTGGCATAAAGCCTGGAGGGAAGAGGGGCCCAAGAAAGCTGGTTAATATTCAAGGCTTACCTCCTCTGTGCTTGGGAGTGATGCATCTCAACAAAGAAGAAGTCAAGCAAAAATGCCAGAAGGCCTGCATGGATGAACAAGAAGCTCCCGAGAAACTCAAACAGAAAAAGGAAGACTACAGAGGATGGAAGGAAGGAGAGGTAGCCTGGGAGTAATACAGAGAAATTGTCCAAGCAACCAGGGATCAGGTTAGGAAAGCTAAAGCCCAGATAGAGTTAAACCTGGCCAGAGACATCAAGGGCAACAAGAAAAGCTTCTATAGGTACGTCAGTAATAAAAGGAAGACTAGGAAAAATGTGGGCTCGCTCTGGAAGGAAATGGGAGATCTGGTTACCTGGGATATAGAGAAGGCTGAGGTACTCAATGACTTTTTTGCCTCAGTCTTCACTGGCAAGTGCTTTAGCCATACCGTGCAAGTTGCAAAAGGCAAAGGCAGGGACTTGGAGAATGAAGAACCACCCGCTGCAGGAGACGATCAGGTTCAAGACCATCTAAGGAACCTGAAGGTGGACAAGTCCATGGAATGAGGACCTGTCCATCTGCCTTTGATCCCAATGAAAACCTTTCAGGTTGTTTAGAAAACAAATGTTACTTTCATAAAATTGTGATTTTGTTGGTTTTCCTGAATGTGTTGCAGGGGTGTTTTTTTGTTAAACATCAGTGCAGGAGTGGAAATTGTGTGACGTGCTGCTGCTACTCAAATCCCACAGCCAATAAATCTGTCATGGTTCAGGCCAGAGAAGAGGAGAGAGAGAGATAAAGAGATTTATGAGTTTAGATTTAATGAAAATATTAATAATAAAATAAAAAGGAAATAATGAAATAGATACAATATATACAAAAACATTTCAAACTCCCAGGATGACAATCAAGTCACCAGCGGGTGCTGGGTAAGTCCCATACTAGACTCAGTGATGGATGGGAATTGGATTCCAGATCTGGAATCAGGAATGCACAGAACAGGATCAAAGGCAGACAGACAGACAGAATACTCCTTGGATGGCAGCCATTGAGGAAAGAGGGTGACCCTTTGATCCCTCGGCTTTTATACTGAACAAGGCAAATGGATTGGAATACTTTGTTGATCAGTTTTGGATCACCTGTCCTGTCCACTCCTCCCCACAGGTGCTTTTTCGTTTCTGACCCTCCAACAGGGCAAAGAAAGTTAGCTGATCTTAGTTCTTATGGCAATAAGTATAAGCAAGAACTTCTCTGCATACCATTCCTTGGCATTAACTATAAACATAGGTCTTATCACTCTGAGAATGAACAGTTTCTGCACAATACGCTGTTAATTTCAAACAGTTAGAAGAGGCTTCACTAAAAAGTAAAATTACTGAACAGAAAGTTGGTTCTGTTTTACCTCAAGCCAGGACACATATGTGAGTGGCAAGTAAAGCTCTGTATGATTCTAGTTACCAAAGAAAAAGGAAAGTCAAAACAGTCTATATCCTATCACTGGTCTGAAGAGAAACCCTGGCAAAACTTTAAAAAGTTTTATCAGCCATACTGCTCTTTTGAAAGTTATGCATTCTTGACATTGCAATGCACAAATGCAAAAACTCAGTCTTTTAAATTTGTTTACCTTTAAACATCAGCATTCAACAATTTTTTTGTGTATAGTCTTTACATCCCTGTAGCTTCTCTGGTGTCCTTTGTATATTCATTTTCAAAATGAGCACAAAACTCTACCTCTGGAAAAAACATTCTTCAGTTACATCCTTAGATTACACTTTCTGGAAGAAGACTCTACAGCATGTCCACAGTACAACTGTGCATGGTTTGTTCCTGTTTGGAACAGGAACTGTTCCTGGTTTGTTGTGTATAATATATCTGAGATTTCCTTCTATGTCTTACTATTTCCTCCATCCATAAGGCAGCACATGAAAATGGGGAAGATTCAATTTGTGATCAATATGAAGAGTTCATTTCCCTTTTAGCCTTTTTTAGTACTCCATTACAAAAGTTTCGTGGTTTTGTTTTGTTTTGGACTGATTGTGGTGGTTGGGTTTTTTGTTAGGGTGGAAAGTTTTGTTTTATTCTGTTTTTTTTCATTTTTTACTCAAGACCGTGCACTTAGCAATTAATATCTCCAGTAGAAAGTCTCTAAAGAATTGGAAGTTTTCTGAATTTCACATGTACTTCTTTACCATACCTAAACCAGAACATTTTGCTTTTTCAGCTGATCTCTGTCTATTTTTTATTTTTATTTTTTATGTTGACATGTTTGGAAAAAAATATTTGCAGTGTTATGTCTCTCCAGAAAGTGTGAACAGTAGGCAGAGATGAGATCTTTGATAGCATCAGAATGTAATTATTAGGATCTCTAGGCAAGATTTCTTAACATATGGATCTTTTTATCAGCTCTTGGAAGCGAGCGCTCTTTCTTTTTTTTTCCTTTTAAACTCTTCCTTTTTCGGGGATGTGTATCTCAAGTTATTAACAGTTCTACTTGTTGAAATCAAGCGTGGAAGGTCCAAGCTTTGGTTTTGCACCTTCATATTCTTCCTCAGAGTGCTACTTGAGCGCAAGTATATTGATTTATGGTTACATGCTAGGATTGCATATGAGGCAAAGTAGGGAACATGGACTTTGACAAAGTTTTCAGGAAAAATATTTTGTTACACTTATGGCACACAACAGTCTTTAAGCAAATAAATAAATTCTAGACTCTTCTTTTATGTAAAACTCTGATTGTGAGTTTTAGGCATCTCTTACTTACTCTTCAAGTGAGACTTTCCATTTTAACTGTGCTTCTGTTTCTCTTTTTGCATAAACAACTGTAAGCAGCACAGCTCTGGTCCAAAGGTTACTTGGCAGGCTCCATCTCACAGGAACCTGAAACAGAATAATCAGGTTACTTCAGCTAGACTACATCTTAAGTGCAAATACTTAAAGAAGTAATTTTTTGCTTGTAAAAGAACATCAGTACTGATGACTTCTCTGTTACTACCTCAGAAGGTGCCAGACATGTTAATAGGCTATTCTCTAATCTGCTGTTCTGCAATACTCAGTGTGGCACACACTCTTTAGCTATATCTATAGTGTAAATGAAAGTCCACATATTTTGGCAGATGTACAAATATGGTAGTTTCATTTCTTTTTAGATAGTAAAAGATATTAGAATAAATATTTTCTCAGGCTAGCAGGTGAGCACATAGACTAAATCACTGTTCACATTCAACTTTTTCTTATTTTCCTCACTCTTGACTTTTTTTAGGATTTCTGGATTTCCCATCTCTTTTGTATGTTGTCATTTGAGTTTGATTGGTCAGTCTTCCTGTAAATATGTGACATTTAAATCTAGTTCTAGGAACCAGATATTGTGTAGAAATGAAATAAAAATATGTTTAGAAAGGACTCTTTTCATGTAATCCCTCATTGACAAGGTGCAAGAACTTCATGTATTGGAATGAAACATGGCAACAGCCTATATTCTCTATTGGCTTGGGGCAGCAAAGGTTCTGAACCAATAAAATAGTGAGGTTCATAGGAGGGGATATCACAAAGAGAATTCAATCCAGCATCCTAGTTTTATGTAGTATTCCCAGCACGATTTCTTCATACTTCAAATGGAGAACATACAATGTTCCAGCAGGGAAGATATGCAGAACAATAATGGTAAGGAAAATTGGAAATGTGGCGATTTTGGGGCAAAATATAGGAACAGAAAGGCCCTCAGACACTTCTGTGAACACAGGACAAGAAGGCAGCTCGAGAACTACTTGCAAACACAAAGAAGATGATGTAGGACTTGAGTAAGGTATATAAGATTAAAAAGTAGATGCCATAGGAAAACTTCAAACAAGATTAAGGGGGAAAAATTGAAAATATATTTTAAAATTAACACAGTGACCTGGTAGGTCTTAATTGAAAATTGATTAAAATTAACAGTGCAGTTGGGACAGCAAAAAAGTGGAAAGCAATACAGGTAAGGGAATAGTACTAGACAAGGAAATTAATTAAAAAAACTGAGAGGAGTAAGCAGTGTGTTTTTGTCTTTTTGCTGTTAGTTATTATAGATAGCCCAGTAGTTTTTTCTGTTTTCCAGTACGTTCTTTTCTGAAGGTGTAAACGGAAGACAAAGCCAGCTGTGCTGCACAAAATGGGGAGCTTTGTGTGCTGGAAGTTGTGTGGCCAGTGGTAGAGTTTAACACTCTAGGTTCACTTGTCCTACTGTTAGTCTCTGTGTAGACCTCTGGCCAATACTTCACACAGAGGGACAGCTGGGAGAGTTTAGGAGAGAATGAGCCAAAGAAACAGAGAATGCTGTGGGCAACTTCATGTAACCGACCACTTCTTAAATCTCAGTTTCCATTGAAATAAAATGTGATAACAGTATTTATCTTTGTTTAAAAACGTTTTTAAGGTATGCTCTTTTGATATCAATGTAATTCAGTCTTTAAAATATTATTAATTAAATATTTCCATTAAAAAATGCAAAAGTAGCTAGAGTACCTAGCGTACTCTACATTTACCTAGAGTAGCTAAAAATTCAGAATTTCAATCAATGACTGTACTTGTCTACTACATTTTTAAATAGAGAAAGTAAAAAAACATAAATTCCTCTTAGAAAAGGGTTTAATTTAATTTTCATTATTGAGAATGACAGTAAAACCGAACAATTCTAGTTTTATCTGACAACAACTTCTTCACATTTTAATTTGTCTGCAAAAATGTGTATTGGCTTGTACAAGTTTCATCAGCTAAAAAGGAAAAAAACTCTTCTGACTATGATTACTAACTGTTGTATTGTCTTGTAGAACTGTGTGGGATTTTTTTTGTTGGGAGATCCTGAAAAATCTTTGAAATTATGTGTTTACAGATCATGTGACAGAGAACAGAAAACCCTTTTTTGACATTTTCATTTTTTTATATTAAAAAAAAAATCTGAATTTTGACTCAGTTTTATGTCTCCATAATGCATACAAAAATAGGGAAAGCAGTGATATTTTGACATATTTTATTAGTAATAAAATTTTTAAAACTGCGTATTTCATTTTGGTCAAAATATGAGATCACATGCTCAAATCATTCTGAATTCATATGCTAGTTCCTGTTGATGCTTTTGATCCAGGACCACTTTAAGGCAGCTGTAGAAAGGACAATTTATACTCTGTGAGCAATGGCTTCAAAGTTTCAGAAAAATAAATTCTTATGTACTGAAGATAATAATTTCCCACAGCTTGTGGTAGTAAGGTAAGTCTGCCATGAATAAATACTCTTCTTGCTGTAAAATTATCTTCCTTTGCACAATATACACCTTCAGGATACCAGTGGTGGTGAATGTAGTTTCAAAAACATCATTGGATCAATCTACTATTACTTTGTTCCATACGTGAGTAGATTTCTCTTTATAAGCTCCATGATTCATAAGTTTGAATTGCTAGGTAAAATATGTAAAAAACATTCAAGAAAATACACTTTTATTGATGTCTATGGCATCTAGACCACAGGCATCCTGTGAGGAAGTGGTTCATAACTTAGTTTTATAGGCTGTGATATTACATATTTACTGTGATTTGCCTAACAGTAGAAGGAAGAAGGACTGTCACACTAATATACTCCAGTGATTCTTCTCCATTAGTTTTGCTAGGACAGAGCTGTTGTCAGGCAGCATGGAAGATACACAGCTGAACATTATGTAGATTATATTGTTTTGCATGTCAGTTATGAACTGTAATTAGGCATTAAGCAAAACTTACAGTGACAAGAATAATGAAGGCTTTGAATACTGCTTAGAGAAGTTACATATTATCCATACAGGAGAAACTTGCAAACAGAATGCATAAATATCTGCTAGCAATTACTCAAGTGAGATTATTTGCAGGGACAAGCAATTTCTGTCATTCAGTTGCAAAAATAGGCAAGCCTTCAAACTGATAATGCTCCTTTAGGTCTGAAATAGAACAAATTCAAAGTCAGTAAAATTTGAACAATTTATGAATAGTGTAGTTGCTACTGCTTTGGAGTCAGGGAATACTCTAAATGGTCTCTCAAGGCCCCAGTTTTCTATTTTGCAAGTACTTTCAATTTTTCCTCTGCTAATTATGACTGAATTAACTTGCAAAGGGTCTTCTGGACTCATTGCTTACTGGACTCATTGCCTGCCTTCTTGGCAGGATTTGGCTACATAGCTTCAGAAGATTTTGCATGTTTACTCATTTGGCTGATGGAAGAATAAACAGATTCAGTCAGGGTTCCAGAACACCACAGAAGTACAAAGTGATGAGATAGATCTGAGGTCAAGATGGGAAAACAAGTTGGCAAATCACGGTGGAGATCAGTAATCCCCAGGTACAGAAGTACTTCCAGTGTAGCTCAGGCAGGGACCAAGGCTAAGATTTAGAGCTTAGATGCAACTCCTGTGTGCATAGGAATAGACCTTTGGTGAGACTTCTTTCACGTTCTCTCACACCACTTTTTCCCAGCAGTCAGACCCACGGTTGCAAAGCTGTACTGTCAGTGGGTACAGGCAGCCAAACCCCTCCAGGGATTTGCCCTGTGGGGGCAAGAGGTTGCATTCATGGACTGTTTCTGCCAAACAGCTGGAGAGAGGCCCTTAATGCCATACACTATGTATGCAATATAATCAAATACCCAAAAGAGCTATTCAGTTTTCCATATGTGTTTACTAAAAAACCCCATAATTATTGGAGAAGTCTCTTTCTAGAGTAATTTTATTCTCTCGTTTAGTAAAACTCTGCTCTAGATGTTGAGATATCCATAAGAAATTTGTATACATTTTCTGAATCTGTTTCCCTGTATAGTACTGGTTGCTCAGAAAAAAACATCATCTTGGGTCAGAGATGTACATGGAGTCGAAGAAATTATCTGCCAACTCTTTGGTTGACCATGATAACTTAGATGTTTGTTGTGCTCTGTCATATATCTGCTGTAATGTTTGGGGTACTTTAGAAACATCTAACTACACCTTTGTCTAGTGTGAAGTGCTGGGATGTCTGGCTAAAAAACCTCTTAGCAGGTAGAATGAACTAACTACTGCTGATCCATTATTTGGAGGAATTTTTAAGTTGTTTTGTAGTTGTTCAGCAGAACTACCTCACTTTATTTTGTTTTTAAACAAAAATGGGATAAATTTGCAGAGTGTTCTGTGAGAAATTTTATCTATCAGTCTTGAAATTCAAATAATTTAAGGCTGCTGTTCTTGGCACTCAGGATGTTTAGATGACCTCCTGTAGATGACCCCTCACATCATTAGGGAGAGCACCCAGCCCAGCACTTCCCTAACTGCATAGGGCAACCAGGTATAAGTTCTGGTGGAGAGAAAAAGACAAAATAAGTTTATTTTGCAGCTCCAGTCTGACATGATCAGGCACAGAGCTGCTCCACAGGTATCCTGAACAGCCTCAATGACTGATTTCCTTCACTTTGTATTTCCCTTTCCCCTTCTCAAGTTCTTCTTTACCACCCTTATTCCCTTTCAAATAAACACCTCATTTCTGTTTACCCTTTTCCTAGTTAGCAGACTTTATAACCTTATTTGGTATTTATGATTTGATTGCCCTGGTAACTTCTACCTTGTTCAGCAATTCTGCTAAGCTACTACTTTCTGCAATTTCCTGCTGTGTCATATGTTGTTGTCTTGTTAATGGTGCTCTGGGTCAGAGCTAGCCCTCTGTGTATACATTACTCTTACCTCATTATTTGTAACCTCATACTGTTATTTTTTAGAGGTGCCACATGTAAGGATTTACCATAGCATCCTATCTCATAGTTTGAATATCTATATAATTCTGTGACACTCTTTCCTCTCATGATCTAGTTATACAAATGTGCAATGGTCAGAAAATATTAAATAAAAATAAATTTCTTTTTTTTCCATCAATTTTCACAATTGCCATTTTAAAAGTAGTGATCAGTGAAGGTGTTGAGTAACAGCATTGCAAACCTTGTCTGACACATGATGTGGCACCTGTCCACTTAAATGAAGTATCTTCTTTGTGCAGCTCTTTCACTGGAAGGAAAAAAACTAAGTGCATCTTAGGTAATGAAATTGGACAGAGGATCCTATCCACAGAGCTTAAAAAGGAATAATGAAACACAGTGATAAAGTTCTGGAGCTAATGATTTAAACGGTTAAGGTTATTTTATTTCTAGCTATCTCTTGATGTCAAGAGATCCATTTCTTTACATTTTTTCAATGATAATTTTGAACTGATGTATAACAACCAATTAAGCATGAATAATTGAACTACAAGTCTTTCAACAGAAGAGAGTTGTACATTTAATTATTTAATTAATGTGAAGTTAATTTTGTAAAATAAGCACTGTGATTCATAAAGCAAGAAGTTATGGCCAAATACAGAGCAAAACTGTAATGAATACCAGAAGTGAAAAAGGCCGAGTTAACAGACGGCTGATAAATTAAAGATGTCTCACTTTTTTCTTAACAATTAGGGCATTTGTGTTGTGAGCTTTAAAAAGTGTTTTATCTAGAGGCTAATTCAGTACTTGAGTTTTAGCACATAACAGAACTGAAATTCTCAACGTATGACTGAAATCCTTTTATCACTCTTCCATTGGTAATAGATCTTGTTTTACAAGCTCAAGCAGAATAGGTTTGATGACTGAGTAATCCTTAAACAGTTTGTGCTCATCTGTTGTGTCCTGCAAGGAAAGGTCTTCAATAATAACCAAAAGATCACTGCCAACTAATGTTTCTTTGAAAGGGAAATGAAAGAAATGATACAGTTGTCTTGGGTAGTTACCTTCAGGGAAATCATACTCTTATATATTTTTCCAGTGCTTAACCACAGTTACGAGAAACAGGATAAAATCTTTCTTCAATTGTCACAGTGATTAGACCAAATCTAAAGTTGATATAGGGCTTGATCCTCCAGGCCTTTCTCACTTGAATTGTAAAGATGAGCTCTCAACTAAATCTTGTCCCATCGGTTCTTACTAATTCCTTTCTCAGGAAAAAAAAAAACTCTTTTGGCCTCATTTGGCTTCACTGACACTTAGTGAAGGGTAAATAACAGTTCTGGGCATTAGGCTCTTGTTTACCACAATTTCTGAGTATTGAAATATTTTGAAGCATGGCAGCATTCAGTCTGAATGATAATGGTTTTCTGTGATTGTAATCAAAAGTGCAATGGTAACCAGTTATTCATATAAATGGACTTACATAATAAAGCCTGAATAGCAAAATAAGAGAGCCTGGGAGACATATGAAGCACTGGATCCTTGAATGTCCATCCACATTACTTAAAGTTAATTCATTCCATGGTTTTATTTGAGTCTGCCTCAGACAGTTCTCTTATGTGGCCTTAGCTAAATACAAACAGTATTACCTTACCAATATAAAACTGTCCACGCAGATCTACACAGTCAAACTGTGTAGAAACAAACTTAAGGCTGAATCACTAGTCTAACCAAAACATTTTTCTTCCATGCGTAAGAGCATTAACAGTGAACCCATTGGCATCTTGTTGAATGGGAATATCCTACGTAAACCCTGAAACTGCATTTCACATCTTCGCAGTTATTTTTTGTTCTACTGCCTTGTTAAAACTCACCTTTAAATTCCCGCAGCACTAGAATTGACTAGCTATAGTTAAAACCACGGCTTCTCTTATGTGTACTAGTTAGCACCTTTTTCTCTTGCATTTTCACACATAGGAGAAAGGTAATTTGAAAAAGAATCTGTGAAAAAGGATTATATATTTTGTCTCAGATTTTTATTTCCCCCAACCCCAGCTTTGTATGTTTTTGCCAAAAATGTCAAGTGCTTTTCTAAGTTGATTTTGTTTGTGTTGTGCTTTCAGCTGTTGTTTGGGTTTTTTGTTTTTGTTTTTTTTTTGGAGGGGGGAGGGGGAAGAGGGTTGTTCTGTTTTGGGAGTTTTTTAGTTCTGTTTTGTTTTGGGTTGTTGTTTTTTTTTTTCAATAAAAGGGATTATATTACTTATTTTCCTCTACCAAAAAGGGTAAGGAATTTTAAAAACCATCTTTGTATCTAATAGTTGCGTATACTTATCTTTCAAACAGTATCCTTATTTTCAGGTAGATTAAGTTCCTATTTTTTAATTTGTTTCAAATACCTATGGAAGTAAAAAAAAAAAATTGTCAGACATTCCAGCACCCAAAATTAAGTCTATTCTTATCAAAACAAAGTCAACTGCCTCTGTCCAGTGACCGTGAAGGCTGATTCTTTTTAAAAAAATAATAATCTGAGGTAGAAGAACTTACCTTCTATAGAGTAGCTTGTAGAATGCTGGAAACAAACTTCTAACAATCTGTACTTGCTCAGGATGATGAAGGCCTTATGCATTTTAATTATAAAATTTAATAAATGGGAAAATTCAAGCCAAACTCTTTTCCCACTGACATTCCAGTGCACCTTGTCTCAGGCCATATACTTGTGTTTGCAACACTCTCCTTCAGAATGTATATTATACTTCCCCCAGACTTCCAAGCACAGACAGTTAGCTTTTCATTGCTGATATGTATCCTTTCACAATAGCTCTTATTTGTAGATAATTTATTTGTTGCTACATTAGCAGCAAAAAGAAGGTGAAGAGCAGTGTGGGCCCATTGCTAAATGAGGCATGGGGATAGCGTCAAGCAACACAGCTGAGGAAATCAATGTCTTTTTTTGCTTTAGCTTTCCCTTGCAAGACTTGCAGTTGGGCCCAGTCAGGTCTGCTTATTGGAATCTGTGGGAGCGAGCAGTACCCACAGTAGAGGAAGAAAAGAATTAGCCCACTTGAACATGCAGAAGTCCAAGGGACATGATGGAATGCACAGATATAGGGAAGGAGCTTTGCAAGGCTACTGTCTATCACCTTTGCCAATGCCTTGATGGAAATCAAGGCAGGTTCCTGTTGACTTGGAAAAAAAAGGTCAGATATCACACTCATCTACAAGAAGGGAAAAGAGGATCCAAGTAACTACAGCCAGTCAGCTCAGTCCCCAGGAACGTTATGGAGAAAATCCTTCTGGAAGGAGGACAAAAAGATGGTTTGGGGCTAGTACACAGGACATATGAGGAAAGTCTGGGAGAGCTCAGCTTGTTCAGCCCAAAGAGGATACAGCTTAAGCAAGATTTTGCTGTCTACAGCTACCGATTGGAGGATACAGAAGAGATAGAAGCAGTCTTCTTAGAGATTCACAGTGATAGGATGAGTGGCAACAGACCCAATGTGGAACATTGAAAATTCCCACCAGATAATAAGGAAAAAAAATTACCACAAGGGTGGTCTAACACTGGAAAAGGTTGTCTTGTAAAGTTGAAGAATCTCCGTCCTTGAGGTGTTCAAGGAAACTTTTGAGCAGGAGTTTGGACTAGATGATCTTCAGAGGCCCCTTTAACTTAAATTATTCTGTGGTTCTATCCATGAAAAATAAAGAGAAATTATGAAAATGCCTGCATTCATAATCGTATTTCTCCCAGTATCAATTATTGCATATTTAGGATACCGTGCATATAGAGTTGTTATTTTTATTGTTTGGGGATTTTTGTTTTATAGTCTGCTCTCTCACATCTTATGTACAACATAGGGTCTTCAGACTAAAATTAAGAATCATTGGACTACACAGTGCAGCAACTCCCAGAGGCAAAATTTAAGTGATTTAGAGAAAAGAGCAAGTTATCTGCTCTCTCTGCTATATTCGCACTTTTAATAAGCAATTCAAAAAAGTTGAAGCTTAAAAGTACTTTTATGGATATGTTAATTTATTTGTGCCTGAATCAGTTAACCACAAAATGATCAGTTTGAACATCTATGTCAATCTTTTTTCTCCTCTGACACCCAGTTCTCTTCCTTCTCATTGCCTTCCATACCAAAGGAGAAAAATTCAGTTAAACTCTTCTTGAAATAAACAAATAAATAAACAACAACAACAAAAAAGGCCCTCCCGACCTGTAGGTGCACGGCTGCATTCTACTGCTGTGCTATTTTACCTCAAGGAAGTCCAACTGTAACTAATGATACAAGCATATATTGCTCAGTATCCCAGCAAACAAAACGTTAGTCATCCTCTTTCCAGTTGTCAAAATATGCTGTCTTCCTTCCCTATTAGAACATTAGAGGCAGGAGAGCAGCAGTCACAACTGCAATATCCAGCTGCTTCACTTTTTTTTTCCCCTGGCTGCTGTCATCAATTAACAGATTCCCTCGCTCAGCCTCAGGTGCCAGGAAAGGCATCTTGCTGAGATGCCTTAACTCATGCAGATACAAAGCTGATGCAACCGTCATAGTTATTGACTCCTTCAGTGATCAGAATGCTATATGCATGGAAGAGCATCTAGAAGAAATCTAGGTTGAAAATGAGAATTTGTGCAGGGTGAAACAGTCACTTGATGCAATAATGAGAGACTTGGCACAGTGGAGAATGCCCTCATGACGCACACCCAGAGGCTGAAACCTTCAATTTTCAAACAAGCTAATGCTATACCAAATCAAAATATTCTTCCTGACTGAAGGGTATTTTCCTATACATTTCTAATGAGTCTGATTTCTAAGCAGTTTCACAGATGGCTCTAGGGCCTGATCTATAATATACTCAAGCAAAGCTAATCACTATTCTGTAATGAAAATAACGCAACCATCAACAATACACTAAAGATCATCAGAAAAGATTCCAGAAGAAAGGTTCATGACAAAGAAGTCCTAGAGATATTTATCTTGATGTGTCATGCTCCAAAAGTGTATCCTTGTGTTCACCCACTCTACTCTCAAGGGAAGAGCAGTCAGTCTTTCCACCCAGGAAACAAGAGAGGCATTATTAAATAAAGGCTACTTTTCCATTAGTTACTTGTTTTCAGATTGCTTTTGATTCAGCCTGCCATAAATCCCCCTGGCATCATAACCTTTTTAGGCCTTACTTTTTAAAACTTTTATACAGGAAAGTTATTCACTTAAATAATCAACATTTTTATTTTGTGACAGAATGTGGAAAAGTTTTCCACATCAGTTTTCCACAACATTTACACTGTGCATGCAACAAGTGTTACTAAAAATATGCTCCGTGTACAATCAGAATCTGTGATATTCTTGTTCAACTTTATTGAAGCTTCTATTAGTATTAATCTTATGAATTCATTAAAGTAATTATTAAGTGAATGTTTTTGGAGATGTATTATTTACAGAATATTATCATTAGGTTTTTAGAATCTCATAATAAAAGAAGCAAAGCAGTAATGCTAATTGAGAAATGCTAAAGAAAACAACTTCATAACTTGTTGATTATGTGATATCTCTATAAATACACTACAAGGGATTTTTTTAAGGGGGCTTAGACAGAAAGCAATGGAGATCAGGTTCTATCTTCAGAACTCTTAATTTTGTTCTTTACTAGGGAGAAGGACAGGCAACCACAAAATTTTATATGGTAAAATAGAAGGTGGTGAAGTTCTGAAAACATTCTACAATACACCAGTGGAGAAGCATAAGGAAGCTAACCTAAGCAGGTAGAGAAGATATTGACTGACCTGTCCAATATATAATTAGTTTTACTTTTAAGTACTTACATTCATGTGACTTTTAAAATATTTCAAGTCATTTTAGACATCCAGTACATCTATTATAAAAAAATAAAAATATTATCCTTTCATCTTTAAAAGTTATCTAGTACTAAAGCTGACTGAAAAATTTAATAAACACAGAATTACAGAATCACAGAATATTTTTGGTTGGATGGGACCTTTGAGATCATCGAGTCCAACCAACAAAAAACAAAACCAAAACCAACAACCCCCCCCCCCCCAAAAAATTCCCAGAACACCAAACACCAAACGCCCACAACCACACCCCACCCCACCCACATACAGACACAAACCAACAATCTCGGGCACTAGAGCATGCCCTGAAGTGCCATGTCTACACGTTTCTTAAATACCTCCAGGGATGGCGACTCCACCACCTCCCTGGGCAGGCTGTTCCAGTGCCTGACCACTCTCTCAGTAAAGTAATTCTTCTTAATATCTAATCTAAACCTCCCCTGCCACAACTTCAGGCCATTTCCTCTGGTCCTGTCATTATTCCCTTGGGAAAAGAGGCCAACACCCACCTCTCTACAACCTCCTTTCAGGTAGCTGTAGAGGGCAATGAGGTCTCCCCTCAGCCTCCTCTTTTCCAAACTAAACATGCCCAGTTCCCTCAGCCTCTCCTCATAGGACTTGTTCTCTAGACCCCTCACCAGCTTGGTGGCTCTCCTCTGGACACGCTCCAGCAGCTCAATGTCCTTCCTGTAGTGAGGGGCCCAGAACTGAACACAGTACTCGAGGTGAGGCCTCACCAGGGCCGAGTACAGAGGCACGATCCCTTCCCTACTCCTTCTGGCGTAGGATGGAACACTAAATGTTCCATCCCCACAATGTGGCAAATGTGATTAGGGTATTCTCATAATTCATGTAAAGGATAAATGCCTTTCACAAATGTGTATTGCCAAAAATGAAGAGGGCACTTTCCTAATAAACTACAAAGCTGTGACATTTCGACAGACTTCTGGGGAAATTCTCTTAGCAAATACTATTCTCAAAAACTTTGGCTTACAACAGATAATAATGTTGAAGTGAATATCAGGTAATCATGAAAGGAAGAAAAAATATCCTCCAAAACACTATGCCTAGCATGTCACTAGGTACCTGTGAGAAGCAGTTTTAGATTCGGTTCTACCATTTGGAATCTCTTAACACTTTCTACAGACTGCTTCAGAAGTTAAGATAGGCACTTAAGTCAGTGACTTTGAATGATAAACTGGGCTCAAGTGCTTAATTTTTAAATAATTACATTCAGGGAACCTCATTTTGGGGTGAATGCTGCAGTCTTGTTATGATTCCTTTTCCGTTCAGCAAAGCAATGTATGTGCAGCTAACAGAGGCATCTAATATATGCAGCAGTTTGTGCAGAAAGGAACAAATAAGGAGCCAGCATTTCTGCACCCACCAGCATACACGTCCCCAGCTATGGTAGTGACACACCACAAGTGACAGGGCATGGTTCCCAGGTGCTGTTAGAGCTACTGTTCCTGCGACATCTGAGGCTTGACCCAGATGAATCTTCAGAAGGAGGATTCAGACCTACAAATCTCAAGCTGCAGGGAGTGCCTGGGACATCTCACTGAGATTAGGCCAGATGGTCTTACAGCTTGTAGCAGCTGTGCAGTTGTCAAAAAGCTGTGCCACCAAATGAAAGAGCTGCAGGAAGAGGTCAGCAGAATGAGCAGCATCAGAGATGAAAATAAAGCAATGGAATGGCTCTTCTCTGAGAGACTTTAAGAACAGCTTCAAGCGCTCAAACCTCCAACCGTAGCAGAGGGGCAGGCAGAGCCTGTGCTTGTCAGGGTGGCAAGTGGAAATTCCTATGATGGCAAAGGCTGGAAACTGGCACTAGGAAGATGGCTTCTGCTACTCCTGAAGACTTGCATCTACAGAATATGTTCACTGCCTTCATAGTTGATGAGGAACTGGGAAAGAAACATCTGAAGCAGTTGAGCCTGAGCCACACAGGAGCACCGTGAGGAAGTGGAAGGTATTAGTAGTCGGAGAAACCCTGGTGCAGGCAATGGGGTTTCCCATGTGCCAACCTGACCTGTCATGCAGGGAGGTTTTCTGGTTGCTAGAGGATCACACTTGAGTTGTTGTGGAGAGGCTGATAAGGCTCATCCAGTCTTCAAACTATTACCTGCTACTGCTTTTCCACAATGACATCCATTATACTTTCAGGGATGACCTGGAAAGTATCAAAGATGTGTCTCGGAGTGATGGTCAAGAGCGTGGGGGCCCAGGTGGTTTTCTCCTCTATCCTGCTAGTGCAGGGGGAAAGGTTTGAAATGGAGTGACTGGATCCTATAAGTCAAGAATTGTTTGCGGAGCTAGTGTCAGAAACAGTGCTTTGTTTTTCTGTGACAACTGCATGGAAGAGATGTAGTGATATTACTTCTCAGTGATATCCGGTGAAAGGACAAGAGGCAATAGGCACAAACTCAAATACAGAAAATTTTGTTTAAATATAAGGGGAAAAAAAATCACTGTGACGGTGGTAAAATGCTGGAACAAATTGACCAGAGATGTTGCACTGTCCTTGGAGATTTTCAAAACTCAACTGGACATGGTCCTGAGCAACCTGCTTCAGTTGACCCTGCTCTAAAGCAGGGGCTCGAACTTGATGACCTCCAGAGGAACTTTCTTCTGCCCTTTTAGGTTCAGTTTTAGGTTCACACTGAAAAGGCTTCAGCACAAGAGCAGCAGAAAAGTGCCTCCTCTTTGGATGTCTTTCAGGCTGACGGGTGAAATATTTTCTCAGAATGTTATTGAACAGAGGAATGTCTAGATATTCCACTTCCTAAGTGACTAATTAACTGCCAACCCGTTAAGCTAAAGGGCCATGTTTCTACCAAAGATCAATGAGTTTTAAGGTAATTTCTTATTCTTAAAACAATACAGGATTTCAATTGGAGAGGAACTTCAGATGGGATTCACCTGATTAGATACAAATTTAGGGAAGAAGCCTACACAGAGCTCATCATCCTAGGCTTCTTGTATAGCTGATGAAGAAAATTCAGAATATAAAGTAGACATCTAAAATGTGTAAGATAAATCCTTGCCCTACCAAGCAGCTTTGATTCCGTGAAGGTAAGAGTTCAGACATTATCTGTGTTTCTAGCATTTCTTGGTACTTGTCACAATTAACATGGTAACTCTGACTTCTCTTCAGACTCAGGTGAAACCCAGCTGTGCTATCTACTTCAACTCTGTTGGTTTATTGTCTAACTCTACTCTGGAGCTGCTTGCTTCACTGGAAGACAAAATATATGCTGCAGGGAACAGGGGACACAAAGATATGCACTCAGGTACTGTCGTTACAGCAAATATCAATACAAACAGTAACTCTTGACTCAAGTTGACTTATGCACAGTCCTTTAGAAGCAGCCTTCCTGTCTGCACCTTAGCCATATTTAATTTCTTACTCTGTTACCAGGCTATGTTACTATGAAAAAGTTACTATGTTACTTATGAAAAATTTTAAGTCTGGATTTGGAGAAGAGAAGGCTCCGAGGAGGCCTTTCAATATATAAAGAGAAATTATAAGAAAGATGGAGAATAACTTTTTACCAAGGCCTCTAGTGACAGGAAAAGGGGCAAGGGTTTTAAACTAAAGAGAGTAGGTTGGATGGGGCTTTGAACAACCTGATCTAGTGAAAAATATCCCTGCCTACAGAAGGGAGATTGGACTAGCTGATCCTTAAAGGTCCCTTCCAACCCCAACCAATCTATGATTCTACGATTCTATGATTCCATGATTTGTATTTGAGTTTCCATAAACTACATATGAGACATTACTAAGTTTTCTTCTGGTAAAATGTTAGTGTTCAGGATGAACTTATGACAAGCAGACTGTTGACATTTTGGATCAAAGTGTATTCTTCAGATCTTGTTGTATAGTGGATAAACAATTTGATTATCATCTCTCATAGATGGACCGGCACACTTCACTCATAGACAGAAGCAGCAATATATTTATTGGTATAAAACAGGGATTTAACAAAGTTTGATAGTAAATGTGACAGTGTTTTAGCAAGGTTTGATGGCAAGGTACACTTGGGTATTTACTGTATAGAGGGTAGGGTCAGACGAACTGTCAGGGAGACCCTCCCACTGAGTCACGAGGTTCAGAAGGACTTCCTTGCCCTCTGAACTCTTTCTCAGAGAGGAGTCTAGGTGCAGCTGGATCCAATCCTAGTCCCAGACTTGGTCAACGGTTTATGCCTAAAGGATTATATATGCAAAATCAATCATTTATATCTCTTAGCTAAGATTTCAACGTTTAGCATGCTATTAGTCACTTACTGAGGATCTGTTGCAGCAGGGAATCTCTTGATCTTGACAAGTAACCTTGAGGGGTGTCCCTACTCAAGAGGGGATCCTGGCATGCAGCCCATTGCCATGCAGGAGAGCTCAAAGGGCTCTCGGGCTGTTCACTACTTACGGGGGTAAGATGATTGACCTGTAGTCATATTTGCATATTGACCACAGTACCAGCATTGCTCAAATTAGCCCTTGTCTATTGAGTTGTTGTCTGTCTCCCCAAAATCACATTGAGCCGGATGCCCCCATTACAACTACCATGGATGGTTATCGCTTGGGCAGGGTTACAGGAGATAAATGTCAGGTTGGCACCTGCGGAGAAGCACATTGTCACATCATCAGTACTGGAAAACACCTCTTCCGCTCTTGGTGCATGTTATGGCAGATGTTCATCACCCAAGATATTTTATTGTAAATTACTCTGGTTTTATTTGGTTATTTTAGGAAATCGAGAGAGGCAATGATTCATTGTTGTGGTTTGGGCCAGACTGGCCACTGAAATGAATGACAGATGCTCTCCCCCACCTCTCCCTTGAGAGGAGGAAGAAGAGAGAGAAACAGACTTATGAGTTTAAAAGAAACTAAACTAATGGAATGAAATATTAATAATATAATAATAAATAGATAACACTATTAAAAAAAAAGAAAATAATGAAATATATACAATATATACTAAACCAGTATCAGGCTCGCAGGATGACGATCACCTCACCGGAAGGCACTGGGAAAATCCCAGACTGGACTCAGCGATGGACAGGAACTGGATTCTGGATCTGGATTCAGGAACATACAGATCAGGATCAGGATCAGGCAGATGAACAAACAGAGAGACTCCTCCTTGGCCAAGCCACTGAAGAAGAACCAACTTTATCCCTTTGATCCCTCAGCTTTTATGCTGAGTATGATGCAGATGGGATGGAATACCCCATTGGTCAGTTTTGGGTCACCTGTCCTGTCTGCTCCTCCCCACACGTGCAACCCCTCTATGCTTTTTCACTTCTGACCCTCCAACCGGGCATATAACAAAGTTAACTGACCTTGGTTGTTATAGCAATAAGTATAAGCAGAAGCCTCTCTTCATACCATTCCTTGGTGTAAATTATAAACAATCAGGTCTTATCACTCCTAGAAGCCAACACTGAAAAATATGCCATTAATTCAGAGAGTTCAGTTAGTTAGAAGAGGCTTAGCTGCAAAGTAAAATTACTGAACAGAAAATTGGTTCTGTTTTACCTCAAGCCAGGACATTAATTTTATATTGTTAGGGTCCATTTTATATAAGCCCTACAACTATACTAGAAATGAGTTCCTGTTCTCCAGTTACTTTGAAGACATTCATGTCTAGTTCAGGTAAAATGAACAAAATCCAGAGTAGACTACACAGTTACAACAGTTATTAGACAGATGTGAAGTAACAAAAAAGAAAACAAACTTAATCTACTGCCATTAAAATTTAATCAGTTTGCATTACTATTTAATCAGAAAGGTTTCTTACTCTCTTTCTCCAGCTGAATTGCTATAGATTTTTCCTGTGACCCATCTGCTAGGAAGTCTTTCTGTAATCTACTTGAGGTTGTATTTTTGAAAATAACCCCTTATTTATGTATTATGTCAGCTGTGATCATTAATAACTTTCTGAAGTTGTTCAGGAGATGTAAAAACATTTAAAATCTGAAAATCTGAAAACTATTTTCTTTTTTTTTCTTAAGGAATAGTGAATCAAATTTAGTTGTCTAAACATAGTTACCTAGTGACAATTTAGGCAAATACTTGAACTATCCATATGGGGCTGGCAGTTATGACAAAAAACATGTGAGAATATCTCCTCTGGCAATGGCAGTTAGAACACAGGCAGGATGAGCCAGTGCAGATTAAATGGCTTCAGAAGGTGTCTAATTATAGACAAGTGATACCAACAGCCTCTGCATTTTCACTAGTTAGTTTTGCTTTGAGATGTAAATCTATTTGTCAGACCAAGTATGATCACCTGCTTTAAAGGGTTATCAGTTCCTGGCACCTGCAGTTAACTACTGCATCTTGCTGGTTTTACTTTTCTGTGTAGGCAGGTCAGCAATAGCAGATATTTCGAAATGGCAGTATACTCTCTCTGAATGCAAGCAGTGTGAGATGTTAGTGCAGACACAGATGATGGTTTTGAAGTATAATATGTGGAATTTGTGTCACAGTGATAATACTCTCTAGAACATTTCTTCTTATCTCTCCATCTCATCAGAACACTACCTAACCAGCTTCCAAAGATTGCCATCCATATCTTTTTCCACATATTTGCAGCATATTTTCATCCACAGGCAGTCCCTTACAATACAGGATGCAAAGTGTGCAATTAGCAACTCATTGCTTGGAACTGAATTAAAAGAGAGAAATTCAGTTGCTGGTCATTCCACTATGCATGACAGGCACAGTCAGTGTCATCAGAGTTCAACTGGCACCACTGGGTTGTCAACTAAAACATTTCACTTACTATTTCAGGATTGGTCACTGTCTGTATGACACAGACAGTGGATGCTATTCCACATAGTATTCAGTCTGATCTCTGGAACTTGTATTTTTTTCCAGGTTTCTGAACATTTTTTTTTTTTTTTATTTCTTCTGTTCTACACTCTGTGCTAAATGCTACTTGTGGTCTATTTACTATGAAACAACCAGGTCAGAATTCAGAAATCAAATACAAAATTGCAAAGTTTGATCCTGGTGCACAAAGTGTCAATAGAAAGAATCTGACTATCAGGACATTGCTGAGCACGTGTCCAGACCTTGCAGAAATATTAATAGGGTTGGGGATAATGCTTGTTTCATTTTTATTTTTTCATTACAGATTCATGTAAGGTGAATCTTCAGTTTGATTTATTCTCAAACTCTCAAATGCATAGAACAAGAAATAACTTTTTTTTGGTGAAAAGGAAAAAGTACCAGACAAAGTCTTTGCTGAGCTGGACAACAGAGAAGAATGTCTCTAGGGAGGTGAGAGCACAGGGACAATTGGAGCTACCTGGGAGCCAACAATGATACCTTTTCATTCAGTTCATAAGAGGGAGAACTAGTTGCATAACTGTGTGCTGACCTGAAAATGCCTTTCAGTTTCTTCAATTAAAGCACAAGAAGGTAAGACTGTGCCTCTGTGTAGCACCTGTTGGCTACCTATAGGTGGTTTGTCCCTTAGTTGTTGTTCCAGTTTGAATTCAGAGGCATATAATGGATCACGAATTATAAAAAGGGTTTTTGCATCTCACACAAGCTTCCAGATTACACTGTAGGGGGTTGGTTACACTTAAAAGTCAAAACCTACAAAAGTTAACTTTTTCAGACACAGTCATTCATTAAATCTTATCATTATCTATACAGCTTAGGGAACTGAAAGCTTATTCATTGGCCCAATTCATTCCTGTTTGCAAACTTCTCATCACAGCCCAAAATAGCTATAGAAGTTATAAAAATTCTTCATTATGGTAGATTTTGCATGGGATTTCATTATAAATGTAATGACTAATTGCCTTAGGAAATACATTTAAACATATAAGCCCCATTGCTTTATATGTCTTTATTAAATTTTCTTTCAGAAATCAGCACTGTTAGAAAGATTATTAGGATACGGAGTTATATTTCAATCACAGCAGGACAAACTAATGGTTAGAAAATGAATCTGCTAACTAGGGCAAATGATAGGAAGAGAATTGTGAGAAACCAGCAGAAATGTTTGATGCAGAAAATGATGATTAAACAATTCTTGAAAGTGAACTTTTTAATGTCCTTTTCATTAAAAAAGAACTTCTGACACTGTCCATTTCCCTTCATTGTTAGTTCTGCAAAATATTACTCTGAAATATTACACAACTTGATACTAGAAGAACAAATCACAATGTGTAATAGAGGTATACACAGTTGTAGTCCAGTTGCAGGACCAATAGTATACATTATAAAATCTGTTTATCCAAAAGCAGCTGTTGGAGAGAAACTATCATGCGAGATAAACAGTAAGATCTATGCACCATATTTCCCACGCCCAGTGGAAACCCCATCCCCCCTTTACAGTCTATTGGAAGGTGTCCCTGTCCATGGCAGAGGGGGTTGGAACTAGATGATCTTTAAGGTCCCTTCCAACTCTAACCATTCTATGATTCTATCATTACCACAGAAGTACATCAAGCCCCTCCCCTAGCCCAGCGTTGTGCTTCCATTTTGTCACATGTATACCCCATGTGATGTAAGAATGCTCTGTGATTGCTCGGTTGTTTCAGAAGGTCCAGGAAACCCTCAAAAATATATATCTGTATATACATATATACACATATATAAAAATAGATGCAGTTTAATTATATATAATCATATATGTTATATAGAAACATAAATCTATTAATATATGTACGCCTACACAGAAAAATGGTGTACAAGGTGTATAGATATATACATTTATACATAAATATAAAGATCGACTTTTAATAAATCTCTAAATAGTAATACAAATTAATAATATAAATTAACATACAAATTTATTAAAGCTTTATATATTAGATATAGAATATTATTTAATATAAAAGAATGAAATAAGTTTAAATGTGAACATAAAGAAAATGAAATTAAAAGACAGCTTAGGCTCACTACTTCAGATGGCTTGAATAACTCCTGACATATTGTGGGAGTGGCAAGCTTAAAAGGGGCACCCTGAAGAGGGTGGAGAGACATGAACAAAGCTGAACATTTCTGTGGGGCAAGGGATCACTCCTGTGAGGCCAACCATGAAACAACTACTGAACCCTTGTGCCATGCAAAGAGGAGACCAGTTGTGGGAATCTGATCAAGAGACCCCGATCCCTCAGCCCCAGACGTCCAGGGTAACCGTACAGCATTATTAGGGAAACCTTTGGGTTTTGTGCTGTGTTGCAGGATACAGGCATCATTGTCTACTACTATGGAAAGACAGAACAAAAAGACATCATCACATGAGCTTGTACAGGAAAATCCCCAAGGGTATCCTAAAAAAAATTGTATTCTTCAGAAGAAATTATGGATGAGCCAGGGATTTGGGAACAGAAGACTGAGAAAAGTGCCACATGGAGATGGTGGGTGGTATCAGAGACACCATTTGACCACTGCTTTGAGTGAACTTAATGCTTGAAATGTCATTATGTTGTACGGACTTTTGCTATATCCATGACTTCTCAAATACCCAACTTTGCCCTCACCATCAATTGCTGCAGAGGAGGTGGAGGCAGTGCAATGCGTGGCTGAGAGAATATGCAGCAGTGGGACTGGCCATAGTAAAGGTTCGAGACTAGGCAATATGTAGAAGGATGCAGATTTGTTAATTTGGACTAGGTATTTGTACACGAAGCTTCCGAAATGCTTGTAAATAGACCAGATCAATTCTGGTTTTAAGATTTACACCAGCTCTTTGAACCTGGTGATTATTTTGAGCTATGTCTTGAAGCCATTAGGATGCATGACTCTCTATATTCTCCCCACATTAATTTAAGCAATGTGAACACACAGAAATTTTTAGACTAGATCAGTAATCTATAAAGTAAAAGGGAGATTTGTTTCCATCAAATTTTCCACCTGGCTGCCTGTAAATGCAGTTGGAAGTTGGATACACAGAAACCTAGATCTATTCCCCATTCTAAAATTTTAGAGGTGGGGGATATTTAACTGATCTAAATAACAGGGTTAATAAACTCTGCTTTGCTGGAAGTCTTACAGCGCTGAGATATCTGACATGCAGAACTATTAAGCAGTGCAAAAGTGCTTAATGAAAAACTAAGGTGATCAGTACACAATCAGATTCTATTGTTTGAAGTTTGCTTTATATTTATATATGTGTTGTCACCCCGACTGAGTTTAAAAAAAGACTGAGGGATGTTGTAGCCAAATGACAGTGTTCTCCTTGTTGAACTTTATGATATTGTTAAGGCTACTTGGGGAAAAAAAAAATGTGATCTTTGTCAGACATTGTATGACTACTTTCACAAATGTAAATACTACTGCTGTGACTGCCTGTTGCCAGACAGTACAGATAGGCACAGTGCAGGTCTGGGGAATGTTTACAGTGTGAGAAGGTCCTGGCAATTAAAAAATCAAATAGATTGTCTAAGATTTTATGTGAGAGTTGCAAAGCATACATGGAAAAGTTTCATGAATATAAAGGCTGGAAAAGTGGTATGTGTTATGAACAGATCTTAAATATAAACCAGCCCATGTGGTTCATGCCCATCATCAAAAAACCAGACACAGAGAAAGGCCATATTTTCTGTGACCTGGAATAGATGCACAAACTAAGGCATATGTTCTGAATTACATTTTTGGTCTGGACTTAGCACCAGAACCATGATAGGATACAAAAGAAGGGATGAAAGGGAAAACTGAAGGAGGATGAGAGTTTGAAGGAGACACATGTCCCATGGACTTTATTTAGCTGATTATGGATGAAAAGTTTTGGGGTTACAGTTTCATAAGCATGTAACACCAAAGGCTATACTGGCTATACTTTAGTTAACCAGCTTTTGAAAGAAAAAATGGATATGCAACAAAGTATGCAAGATGATGAATTCGTATGTGTGAAAGTCCCTACCCCCAAGTATATGTTTCACAGGCAGCAGCCTTTTTTTTTTTTTTTTTTTTTTTTTTTTTTGAGGCAGGGGGGCGAGTGTGTATGTGTGTGATTTCGGGGCTGAAAAGGTTATTTCCCCAATTTCTTCAATACTGCCAAAAATCAAAACTATGCAGGCCCTCATCCAGAACCAGAATATTATGGAGTGGACAACATTATACTAGGGGAGGGAAAACAATTTTTATGCACAGCCCACAGCAAGAGGAAGGAGCAACAGAGACAAAACATTATAAACTGACCTCAACCCCCTATTCTCCATCCCCCTGTGCCACTCAGCAGGGAGGATGTATGTAGGCACCAACAGTTTTCAATACCTTAAAAGGTGGTTTCTTTTTTCACAGCTGTACCAAATGTTACTGTGGACCACATTAGAGTATGTAAAAAGTGTGAGCTTTAACATTACATCTATGCAGGAGTGTGGGTGGACCACTATAACAAAATCAGATGGCGAGCTTGAAGAGGTTTGTCTACATTGATGAATCCCAGTGATGCCCATTTTAGCAGCAAAACAGAAGTAGGTTTCTTGTATTAAAAAACACCCCCTGATGAAAAGATCATTCCTAGAATTTTACTATCCTCCAGTCCTTCAGCAGCAAAAGAAAACAATACCCTCCTGGGCACCCTGAAGTTATACCTGACAATTTTGACACCTTGACAGCCTATTTTGGTACACTCAAAATAAAAGTGTATCCACTTTATGGGTTTTTCCCCATGGTTTCTGTCAAGGTAAATGGCAAGCTATTCTTGTTCTGCACCTGTGCTGAAACCCTTCAGAGATACTGTATCTACAGACATAATGCATGGATACATATAATACTGTTGCACTCACTAAACAAGGCTCTGGAGGAGGCATACAAGGTTTGTGAAATCTCTGAAGTTTTGCATTTTGAATAGAGTCAAAACAGTTTGTTTTTTGGGTTGGGTTTTTTAGGTTATATAAAACTGTACCTCCATCAGAAGCAGAAAGCTTCAAGTTACCCAGCCTTGTTCACAGGTGCTGACAAAAAAGCCCAATACATCAGTGATCACAGGCAGAAAGAAGGTTTTGCTTTGCAGCCTGAGTGTATAAAGGAAAACCCCATGAAATTCAAAATTATGTAAGTGTCTTAAAATTCTCAGTGGGATTTTTTTCAGGGATCCAATCTTCCCAACAGCATCGTCATAATAAAAACAGACAGTCTGTATGGTTACCTCTTTTATTTGGTTTATGATGCAACCCCCTGTGATTTTTTTGATGAGAATGTGCCCACTGTCTTGTGGATGCAATGCAAAACTAACATCTTTGTAGCATGCTTCACCATTGCATGTGTACACCTAGAGCTTTATGATTCCATAGATGCCCTTCAAGATTGTTACTTTTATCACGGCCTGATACTCATGAGTTCTCAAGATGACCTATTTAAAAGTTAAATGCATCTCTGTAAACAAAAAGAACAGACAAAAGAGGGGCCTTATGTTGAATGGAAATGCTAATAGCCTCCCCTACAGCTTTTGATAACTGGCATACAATGACCATGGTTGGAGGTATGACTGGAGAACTCTTACTCTTTTGCTTTGCCTATGGCAAGGCTATGTGGTGTTAGAGTGTTTCTGGCAACTGCTGCATCACCTCTATAAATATCCTTTTATCCAACCTGAGGAGGAATTACATAAGAGTTGTAGTGATAACCAGCTTATTTAGCCTTAATAAAATAAACATGTTTGTGATCAATGATTTGATGAACTTTGCGTATAAAAGTGGTGAAACTGAAAAAGCTTTTACTATGAGCATACGCATCACTGGAACCTTAGTATCCTGTACATTTCTTTAAGGGTTAAAAAGAGTCATGACTTCAATCAAGTGCAAAATGCATGGAGTAATTTACGAACCAGGTTGTGTCCCTAACAGGCCACATGAAATCTTGACAAGACTGGGTTCTTTTAAGAAGCATTTTCAAGATGCTACTAAGCCTCCATATGGGTATCTGTTTGTCTGTGTAAATTCTTCTAGGTGTGTAAAGGCAAAGAACTGGCCTTTTTTTCTGACACAAAAGCCAACTAAATACATATTGGGGGCAGGAGGGAAGGTCACTCGGAAATATGAAGAGATGAGCTGTCCATATCTCATTGTGTGAATAGTGCGGATTAAAGCCCCTGAAAAATTTATTTCAGCTCTCAGGTTCCCCGTTTTAGTTAGGAAACAATGATCAGCACTTTCTTGGTCTAGAGACTAGTCAAAGGCACAGAAGGCAAATGCTTCTCAGAAAACCATCAGGAAATGATCTTTCATATGTCTGTCAGTCATATGTAACAGCTGCATGTATTCCCTCATACAGCAGCTGTTCTCAAAAATCATGTGCTACCTGCACTTTTTTCGAAAGAGTGAGGGAAAGGTGATAACCAGTTTATGTACCCTTATTGCTGGGAACTCATAAAACAAAAACTGTCACTGCTGAGCATCAGTTTAAATTTGATATCTGTGCTAATCAACAAAACCTTTTCTTGGAAAAACAGAATGACGTTCAAGCTTGCTACTGGGCCTTTAGAGCTGAGTGTTGCCTAAACTTGATTAAAGATGCCATCCAGCATGATCAGTTCCTGCTGCCTGGCTGTGTCCTTTATAAAACAAGCCTGTGCAAAAATGTGTGGACATTGTGTCTTGGCTGCAACTGAGAAGCAACTTGATTAATGCATAGTATGATTAAGAATTGTCGCTTTGACTTATAAGTCAGTTCTCCAGTGTATCATCTGGCTGGATGAAAGTAGTTGCCAACAGGTAGTTGAGCAGACCTATGAGCACCTATCTCTGTCATTCAGGTTGGACACATCGTCTTTACCAGTGTTGCAGCAAATATACAGCAGAGTGTTGTGCCTGTATAATCCTCTCCTTTCCCAACTAAGAGTGTGCCCAGGGGTGCAGACTCTGAGAGTTGGAAGTAGGATCACCTCAGGGTACAGGATTTCTTTGAAATTGGTCTGCATCATGTTCACTTCAAAAAAATCCAGCTTGAATTTAGCACATAATTCGAAGCAAATTGGAATGAGATGCACCCTTGTTAAATTGTATCTCTTTTTCTAGTAGCAGAAGAGGGACTTTTTCTCTGCATTTCCCATTTCTTTTGCACCATCCAACAAAGTTTGTTGTTCCTTTTCTTCTTGTCCTCATGAGGCTGCTGCTTGATGCCACTTGAACTTTCTTTTCTAATGGATTCAGCCTGGATTTCCCTCTAGGCGTATGGCATGTTTCTCTCACTTTTAAATCTTTTTCAAGAAGCCTTTTATGGTTTTTCCTCATTGTCCGTATATACACATGCTCCTGTGACATTGCCTTTTTCTTGTGGCATTCCATTATAGAAGACAACAATTTTATAACTTTTAAAATTTCATTATTTCTTTTTAAACTACTTTACACATACTATACATCTTAATAAATATGTGTACTTTAACTATATATGCATAAATACAATTATGCACAGTTATTTTTATATATAGAAATGTTTACATGTGGCTACATATAAACATACAGATGGATGGATGGATACATGAGGGCTTCCTGTGCCTATGGAAGCGGCCAAGGATTCACTGGGCAACCTTACATCACATGGAGTATAAATGTGACAATACAGCAGCTGTGATGAAATCGCTCACCCTATTAGGCTTTTTTTGGGGGGGACGGGGAGGGACACATGTGTGTCTAACTTCTGCAGCAAACTAGAAATTGTAGCTTCAGCTGCCATCCAGTCACTGGACATTCTGAGATCATGTGTTATATGGCAGCATGAAAAATGGCAGCCCCTGGGGAGCAAAGGGAGACAGGACAGGGTAAGCCTGTCACGTGACTGGAAGAGGTAAGGAACTTCTAGGAGCAAGGGGTCCTGTGACCATAAATATGAGGGTCATGGTATCACTGCGTGAAAGTTTTCCTCTAACTACTCACCAGATACACTGGATGTATTCTAGTTCCTCACTCTCCAGTGTGCACAAATGCTACACTCAGACTTTGCCTGTGTTACTTCTGATTGACAGAATAGGTGCTTTACATTCTGAAGAAAATTAAAATACAGCATATAAGGGTACATAAATAAATACATCAACCTGTGGAAACCAAACCTCTGCAATTTTATATAATATTTAGTAGTGCAAGAAATAAAGTAATTGCATGGGAAAAAATAACAATCTTAGATACAATAAAATGTGTTATCAATGTCATTCTGATTTATTTTTTTTTTCTTTACCAAACAAGTTCACATTATTTTATTATGTTGCACTGTAAAACAGCTTTTAAGTGAACAAAATGGGGAGTGCTGATTTCTTTTTTCCATCCTACTGAATTATGTTCCCCCAAATTATATTGAATGTAACTAGGGACTGCAGTGCCCAACTTTCAGATGTATCAATGCTGAGAGATACACAGCTTCAGTGCATTTGTGGAACTCTGTCCTGCTGTTCTGCTCCCTTGTCCTAATGAGGAATTGTGGTCATACATTAATTATAAAGAAAATCAGTTAATATTTCTAAAAGTTACCCTGCTTATTCTGCATCTTTTGGGTTGGACTGAACTTCTTTAATTACAGAGCTTTTGTGATATTTTGCCTCCTTTCAGGTATTTACTAAGTTAAAACAAAAAGCAATACAGAACCATTGAAGTTCACTTAGAAAACTAGTGACTCCGGATCTCCAGTCCTCTTTACCAATCCAAAATATCATACCAATATATTTTCAAAAAGGCTTATCTAATACCTAATAAGACCTAATTACAATAAATAAAAATGCAATTACATTTTTTGAAAACATGAATTAAGTAGCTATTACTAATCATAGAATCATAGGATCATTTAGATTGGAAAAGACCTTTAAGATCATTGAGTCCAACCGTTAACCTAACACTGCCAAGTCTACCACTAAACCATGTCCCTAAGCACCACATCATGTCTTTTAAATACCCCCAGAGATGGTGACTCCACCTGGGCAGCCTGTTCCAATGCGTGACAACCCTATAACAGTAAGATAAAGGGTTGAACTAGTATTCTACCTTCTGGTAACCATCAAGACTGAGAGTCTTCTGGATGTGTTAAGAAACATATATCTAGGTTCTTGGCTCACAACCTCACCAAAATTTAGCTGCCTAAGAGTTAAACTACCAGCAGCACAAGCTAAGCACCCAAGCTTTCTATAAGGTAACATAGAAAAAATATTTAGGAAGTACTTGAAGAACAAGTAAGACTGTAAAGTTCTGGGAATTTAAGTTTTCTGGATTACTCTCTGCACTTTTATATATATAATAAACAGTTTATAATCCTAGTTTAGAACAGCATTTTCCTAACTGTTTGACATCTGAAGCTGGATAGGAAGAGTCTGTAGGAAGATCATAGTGAGTAATGATTGTCATATCTGCCTCTTGTTCCATCTATTAGCATGATAATCAGGATAAGCAACATGTAACCTAGTGCTGTTTGGAAGTTATAATTAATTTTAATTTTGTTATTGGTTCGGGATTTTTTTAACTAAATTGTTCTATCATACTGAAAATCTTGTGCCTATATTTTTCAGGATTTCCAGCCAAACTATGCATATTTTGTCCTGTCAAAAAAAAAAAAAAAAAAAAAAAGAAAAAGAAAAAAAAGTTCCTGCTTTTTTCATAACAGCATCATCAATTTTTTTACAGTATGTGCTCCATTTCTAATTTCCTTTTTTTCCTTCATTTCCTTCTCTTCTCTCCTCCCCTTAAAACATACCCTGTTCAGTGACTGTTACTGAAATCTTTGGTGACCATTTGCCCCATCTTTGTGAAAAGGTTATATTTACTTCTATCTGATAAAATAAGCTTGGATATAGACATTATAAACTGCCTGCAGTCAGATATTGAATCCCATTCTAAAGCTTGATTCCGTTTCCTAAACACAGACAATTATTACCATCTGAGATATCCTAAAGCATGTTGAATTATTACCATCTGAGATATCCTAGAGCATCTTGCTTGGCCTGTAGATGCCCTAGAACGGTAAAATTCCCCGTCATGTACTGTATATCTGTCATATATACCAGTTCTAAAAAGATGTCTAATATAACCTGCAGCATCTAAGATGGCTCTCGTGGGCTATGTTTAAGTAATTGAATTGAGCCTCCATTGTATCATAAAACGTATACATTCAAATACCAGCTTTTGTTGTCTGGGATTGTACTATAATATCATTTATATATTTTTCATGAAGTATCACTTCTTGATAACTCCTTTGATGGTAAAGCAGGATTACACATACATTTTTCTGATATGTCTTAACACTATTAAAAAAAAAGTCAAAACACTTGCAAGTAATTAGAAAATATCTATAGGACCTGAAGGATTCTTTCTCCAGCTTACAGAAATTCCATGCTATAATGTGGGGTTTAGCTTTTGTTTTTATTTGTCATAAGGGACAAAGCCTAGTAGGAGATGATTTCACCACAAACATGGAAGTAAAACTAAGCCAGTTAAAAAGTACTCACAGATTTTGAAAATGAGGATTACTTTATACTTTTATTGAAAACTGTGGAAAACTTAGCGATTTTCATTTGTGTTTAAATTTACATTTGGGATTTGTAAAACGTTAAGCAGGAGAACATAGGAGAATGAAAATAAAACCAAATGGTATGCATGTGAACTGAATTTCATGAAGCTCTAGCTGTAATATTCAACTGAATGCAAAGCCTGAAGATTTAAAACAGTGCAACACGAAAGCAAAAAACTGTAACAGCCACACACTCTAAGGAGGTGACAGAAATTAGTCTAAGGATGAAAGATAGAATTTAATCTTTGAAATGCAACAAGGACAAGACTTAAGCGAGGAAAAGTGTTTTAGAGAAACTAGCAGAAAGACAATTTGTAAAAAGGAAATAAAAGGACCTAAATGTAAAATACTTGGATATAGTGAGCTATTTGAGACCATATGAGAAAAGAAAACATAACAGAAAACAGGTAAATAAATATATATATATATGGTATAATAACATGAAATATTTAAAGAAACCCAGGAGCAAGTATTGCTAAAAGTGAGAAAATAACTGCTAAAGGGAAACAAAACTGATTTTCCTCACAGGAGTTGAAAAATAAAAGTATTTTCTACAGTCTAAGAAAGAGAAAATCTTAAAAATAATGATAATACATTTTAGTTTATTTTGGTTTGGTTTCCGTTGTTTGGGGTTTTTTTTTAATACGATATACTATTCAAAGGAATCTCTCTGAAGGAAGTACTCAAGAGACTCATAAAACTCAGTTGCCTTGAGAAAAAGTATCTAAATAAATGTCAAACACATTTCTAGCAACCTGCACAAGAGGGAACTTCAGAGTGATTAGTATGTAATCTATAGAAACATGCTGAGTCAAACATGACACAACACAGGTGTAGTTATTTGGATCTGTTCTTTATTTGAAAATGTCTGCACAAGAAAATATAAAGAATTGAAGAAGTCAAGCAGAACAGCTTTACACTAACATTTTTGGCAGAAATAGACCATGAAATCAATCCATTAAATATTCAGTGTGTGTTCTACGTTTCATCAAATCCTTTTTTCCCCAAGTATGTTCCTCTTTTTCCTTCATATTAATTAAATTCCCTAACCTACTGATTCTGCCTTCTATCAGTTCTTCACCCTTTGTTCCCCTTTTACGCATTCTTCACTTCTCTGTTTCTTATTTTTAATCCTGGAGTTCAATTAGCCCATCTCCTATAATGCTTTCCATGTGGTCTGAGACATGACTCCATTTAGGACAAATGTCCTCTTCTTGTTTAGAACTATTGACATGGACTCCCTCCCAGTTCCTTTTCTCCCTCTCTGAAGAAGTTGAGAGAAAGAAATCACTCTCACACTTGCCTGTGCAGAAATAATTATACAGCTTAGTGACTACTATGAACATTTAGTTGCTCTTTAAACACAGACAAACAGTAGGATTTATATCTTCTAAATTTAGCCTTCTAAAATGTTGGTGTCTAATTTAGGTTAGTCAAGACAGGCTGGTAGGACTACCTAGTGGCAATTTGATTTGGTCCTGAGATATCTGTGTAGGTAATTTTCCTTTGAAATGTATCTGCCTCTTTCCATTGGCTGTAGAAGCCTAGGTGACTAGCTTTGACAAAACTCTAAGTGTTGAATTAACCTCAACCAGCTTTAGACATTTGTACAGACCTTTACATCAGAAATGGTCATTTAAAATCTGCATTTAATGACTAGGAAGTGACAGGGACTTTGGGACAGGGCTAACATCCAAAGTTAGGCGAGATGGATTTTCTTGTGGAACTATGGGGTCTTTCTGTGGCTATATGACTGTAGGGTTAACAGGGACCCACAGCAGCAGAGGATAATGCAGAAGAGAGAAATGATTGAAATCTGTGTCTGCATGGTGGGTGCAGGAGGAAATGTGGTGCTGTGGGGATGTACCACCAAGCAAAAGCAGCACAGCAGCTGTCTCAGACTTGTGGGCAAAAGGGAACAGTCCATACAGACACTTATGGAACTACGGGTTTAGTGTTAGTCCAGTTCATGTTTTAACCATCTAATAGTCTGAACTGTCAATATATAAAAAGTGTCACTAATAAAGCAGATAAAATACACAAATGGGCCTCAAAAATGGTCCACAAAATACTCCCTCTGGGCCTCAAGGTCACCAATGCCATCAACCTGACCAATTTTCTTAGCATTTTTTTCAAATATTTATAGTGCTGCTTAAAAATCCCCATAAAATTAACTATTTTTTTTAAGGAAATTAGTATGTAATATGAACGTATTTATAGGCATATATTCAATATTTAGTTTCTAAAAATTGAAGTGTCATTTCTGAGATGAATATTATTTTGTCTTTCTGTTTTTCTTAAGAAAAAATATTTCTAGAAATCTTTGAAATTCAGCTATTTTAAAATGAATGTTAATCATCAGAATTATTACATTTGAAACAAGTATAAAGCCTGAGCTACTGGGTTTTGTTTTACACTTGGCAACACTATGGATCTTTTTTTTCCTCCTATAATCCTACATAGTTGGTTTTTTTATACAACCATTAAAGCTTTTTGTGTGTATATTAAAGTGCATGTCCATGTAGTATACTATGAAAGGCAAATCCTGCTTCTGTACATCAGAACTCTTAGACTAATTTTAACAGTTGCATATTCTGGAGGTCAGTAGTCTCTATTTGCTCTCACACTTAAGTAATTTGAGTGTAGCAGCAGACTGCTAATTGGCTTGAATCTGAAAGCTATCATTCCCTCAGGAGCACTGTCACTAGAATCAAAAGGACCTTTGCAGTTCCTCAACAGGGAATATGTTTCTTTCACAAGAAGTCACTGCTGGCTAAGTTAGTCAGATAGGCCCAGCTCCACTAGGGGACCTAATGCTGCCACAGATAGCAATATCTAAACTTTACTCTGAGAGCTCTAAGATAATTCACAATGCTGATTTAAGCACTGAGCGCTCAGAACTAGTGCTTGGGGCACTGTGATGTTTAACCCAGACAACAGGAAATGCCATAAACAGCTGTTTTCTTGCATGGCTCTCTAGACTTTTATCTCCTGTTACAACTAAATGATAATTTATGCTCCTAAGTGTTTTGTTAGACCCAGACCACAATACAAAACAGTGAAAATATGCCTTAGGTTAAAATAAGTAATTTAAATTTAAAAGCATATAAAAACAGGATGCATTTATTAAACAAGCAGGTTTCATTGCCTGTAACTGAAGAGAAAACATTGATACAGAAATATCAAATAGAAAACCATTTCTTATTTGTTATACTTCTGTTTTCTCTATTTTCCAACATTACAGTTTATTTATACGGAGAAAGTTATTGCACAGTTCAAATCAATGCTGTGGTTTGGGCTGCATTGGCCAATGACAAGACAACAGAGGCTCTCCCCCACCTCTTGCTCCAAGGACAAGAATAAGAGATAAAGAGATTTATGAGTTTAGCAATAACTAAAATACTTTAATGAAATATTAATAATAAAATAAAAAATGAAATAGATACAATGTGTACAAAACAGTATCAGGCAGCCAGGGACATCATCAGCAGGCTCTGGGGTAGTTCCAAGCTGGACTCAGTGATGAATGGGAACTAGATTCCAGATCTTAATTCAGGAACCCATGGATTGAGAGTAAAGATAGACAAACTGATGGGGGCGGGGGGGGGTCCTCAGACATCAGTCATTCAAAATGCAAGTCACTGAAAAAGATAAGCCATTGAAGAAGAGCCAAACTAAGCCCTCTCTTCCCTCAGCTTTTATACTGATCATGGCAGATGGCTGGAATACCCTATTGGTCAGTTTGGGTCACCTGACCTATCTACACCTCCCCACAGGTGCATCCCCTCCACAGGCTAAACAGCAAAGTCAGCTGATCCTGGTTGCCACAGCAACAAGTATAAGCAAAGGCCTCTCTCACTAAACAGAATGTTGGCTCTGCTCCACCCCAAACCAGGAAAATCAGTGACAGAGAATGAAATTGTTTTTAATATGCCATTATTATCCCGAATTAATTGCAAAACTATCTTTCTAAAAACAAAAGACCCACCTTAGTTAACTTCTTTTTTTTCTAGCAAAGTTCTTTTTACAGATCTGTACCAGAAGAAGAACCACACACAGGAAAAAGAAGGGGAATGAGACCTGTGAACAGGCACTTTCAGTTGTACTGAATAACAAATTCTGTCATATATTAAATATGTATTTATGCGTTCACTTGAAGTAATATCTAAGTTTAGGACATTGCAAAATGGGCTGAATAGCAAAAAAAACCCAACCAACCAACCAAACAAAAAAAAAAGTCCTGATCACATAAATGCTTTGGAACATACATTAATTTTTCCAGAAATCACTGTAATTATTCTAATAATGTAAGGTAAGCAAATGCTCAAATTTGATTTGAATTTGAACTTATTTCTTAAAATATTTGTGGGAGTTCCTATGTAGTATGCCTATACTCCTAAAGATATGGAGACAGTAATTTTTTAGAACCCTGCAGAAAATTCTCATGGAAATATCTACCCAAAGTTCATCTTCTTAACATGGGAGAAAAAAAAATCCCAGAAAAAAAGGTCCCTTTCCTTCCAATTACTTGAAATTGATTCTACTGATGTGTATTTCAGAACTAATCAGTTAAGCCATAGCACTTTTAAATAATGTGATCCAGAGTACTGAAGGAAATAAACAAATCAGATAAAAAAAGGAAGTGAATATGACTAGCAAATTGTAAGAAGTTCCATCTCATCTTCTGTGACAGTTCTATATTAAGATATTCAGCAAATGAAAAGTGGAAGTATAATTTGGCTGTTGAGTCATCCCATCCATGCAATTTTCTGTTTTAACTTGCTGTATCCTTTAATGATATTTAAGTGAGAAAATAAACTCTCTTCATCCAAATACTTTTATCAATAATTACATCCCTACTATGCTATGAAGTCCATTCTTTCCTATAAAGTACAATATATGTTTCTAGGACTTAGTATGTCAATCTAAGTGAAAAAAATGTATATTACAGAAAAAAGACTGTTCTTAAGCTTAATTTTGTTTTCGTTATGATGCCCTTATTTTCTCTGCATTAACTGTGCAAGATAAGTATTTAACTTAGGCTGATGAGTTCTTCTGAATCAATAAACTCTGTATTCTATGTGCAAATTTGAAAGCACAGCAGATGTTGAAGAGTGATAAATGTAATACTACAACATAAATTATAAATTGGAATTTCTCCTGGTGGTATATTGTCTCTTGGAGCTTTTACTGGGTTTCCGTACATCCTTGACCTTAATGCCAGTGTAGCAGTGTACGTTATCACATATAATTTAGGTCTCAGCTCTTCTCAGTGCTAAATTACACAAAGAAAAAACTTACTTTCTAATCATAATATAGCAATAGAATAAATTTGACCATATTCTGGAAAAAAGTCTGTTAAAAAATCATGGCATCGAAATTACTTTGGGGATATCTGAATTCCATGTCTATACAGTGAGGGAAGGATGGACAATTGCTCTAGCTTTGGACTGTAAAACTTCTGATCTGCTCAGTGCTGCATGTTTTATGCTCCTCTGTTCCTACCCTTCAATCTCTGTTGATCTTATTTCTTTCTTAAAAAGAGAAGAAGGGCAGCTCTAGTTCTGAACTTTCACTTGTCAGGTGTGACAAACTACATAGGTGCAATAAAGAATTTAGTCCTCTGAGTTTACCGATCCTCCAGATTAAATATAACAAATTACCCTTCTCTCAAAAGGTGTCCTTAATAACATTTTCAAGATGGAAAATGTTTTAAAACCTTGCAAATGACATCTTCTAATGTTAAATTTAATAAAGCCACTGTGACTGCTTTATAATCATAGAAGATAATTAAGTTAATTGTAGTACCTGAACTAATTAGTTTCAAGTTCTCTCTCTTATTATATATAAAACTTTCAGGACATGCTTTTAAATGAAATAAAATAGACAGGGCTCAGCCTAATTTCCTATATTATATGCTGTGTTTTGCCGTTCTTTTTATCATAAATACATATATAGCCATTTAATTAAATAATGTGTTTTTCTTCCAAGGTTAGATGTGTGAACTCAATAGTCTCTAAGACTTCTACCTGTTCTGTGTCCTCTATTTCTGAACTATTTCTGGATAAATAAACAAAAATCTTCTTCTTAAAAAAACCACCACCACTAAAGGTCTGAATATTTCTGAATACATTCCATGTAAAAATAACTCTCTTCTAATATGTGCATAAGAGGAATTTTCATGCAATATAATTTTGGCCAAATGGATGGGGGTGGGGGGTGTGCATTTGTTACTCTACACCATTATATGTTTAGTGTGCTAGCCATATTATAAGTGAATGCCAGCAGCATACAATTAGGAAAAAAATCTCAAAAGTATCAAGCCTTATATTTTTATCCATCCATTCAGTCTATCTTTTGTGAATTTACAAGGGTCTAATGTAAGTCTGTGAAAGACAATTAGAAGAAAAACATACAGTTTTATGAGCAAGGCAGTGGAAGACTATTTAAAGGTCACATATTCCAAACTTAGGGGGATTCATGATCAGGAAGCCTCCTAAAGGATGAGGTCAATCAATTATTCAACCAAAGAGCAGTTTGTTTAAATACTAGAACAGAGAACATGGTTAAAAATAAATCGATATTAGTAGGTTAACTCCCAAATACTTATTAGAACTTTTTTGGCTATCCTGATAATATGATGGAAAATTCTAAATGTGGTAAATATCTGTACTTCAAATGTCACTTCTTAATGATATGCTTGTGGGTGTTGCCACTGCAAAAATAAGACAGAAACTTTTTTTTTTTCATATGCATGATGTATATACATGATGGATAAAAATCTGATTTCTCTAATGAAAGAGCTTTAATGTTATGTTCAATCAACTGTTTTCTATATCTGTTTACAGCTGCTCAGAAATTAGTGTTTCAAAAATAGAATATATCAATTCTCTAAATGCAGTTTAAGCATCAAGTTATTTTGATAAAAAACAAGCTGTATCCCAGTTTTCACTCCTATCATGCCTCCCACATATTTGTTGGAAAGGAATTAATCATCATGTTACAAAAGGGCTATTATAAGTAAACATTATCAGTAAATTTCTGAAAACTAGAATTTTTGAACAAAGGATTTTTTTTTAAAATCATCTTTATTCTTGAGAAGTATAATTGGTTAAAAAAACATTTTTCAAAAATTGTATTTCCGCTTTGCACTGAGAAAATGTTGTTCTACCTCACAAAATGCTGTAGTTTGTTATAGAAGCAACTTGTAGTCCATTAACAAAGAAAGTGTATTGAAAGAAAAAAAAAAAAAAGAGAGAAAAAGAAAGAAAGAAGCTTAACACAGAATAATATACAAATCTAGGAAACGAAGATATGTAACTCTAACTACATTTCTTCCCCACTTACCTTCTCTATAGTGGTTGGACTGCAAATCTTGGTCTGTAAAAGTCAAAAATAATGCCTATGCTACACACAGCAGTACAAAATGACTGAGATTGTCTTGGTCCTACCGAGGTTAATACATCTGCCGGGTTTAGAGGAGGGCCTTGGACAAACAGGAGGTCAGGTTCTGTCACAGAACTTCAGGACTAGTTCTGGTTTCAGGC
The DNA here is from genome assembly GCF_964106895.1 of Numenius arquata. Classification (NCBI taxonomy): domain Eukaryota; kingdom Metazoa; phylum Chordata; class Aves; order Charadriiformes; family Scolopacidae; genus Numenius; species Numenius arquata. The sequence continues at coordinate 88,924,737 of NC_133576.1, read as the reverse complement.
TTAACTAACAGGCTCAGACCAAATAGCATATACTCTGTCAGTACAATGTAAAGATATATAAAAAAAAAAAAAAGGTATTTTTCTTATTTTGGTACTATAGTTAAATTATTTCAGAAACAACTGAGCCTCTTTGTGAAGCGCTGTACTAGCTTTGTGTAGCACTATACTGGCATAGACATATAGTAAGCTATAAGGCAAAATTACAGTTACCCCTAGGAATACAATAGACCTGATTCATATGCTACACCCATGTGACAGAGAAAGTAAAAGAAAGTCTAAGTAGATTTAAAGAAATTGAAGAGTGACAGGCACTTTCCATTCATTGGAAGGCTACTATTTGTCTGGTTATATTGCTGGAAAAGATCTCTAGAACATATTTAGCTTATGCCAACAAGCATTATCCCAAGTATCCATCTGGGGACAGTTCAGGATTTAACACAGGATGGCAACTAACTGTTAAAAGGGTTGCTGCCATGTGGCTATCTTATTTTGCAGAGCAAGTGAGTTTAATAATGGGCAGTTCGGGTAATTTGACCTCAGGCCTAGGAAGTGGCAGGAATTTATTTTTATATATGAAACAGAGTGATTTCTTTGCAGGAAATCCTACTGGAGATGATAATTTTGCCCAAGTTTAGAGCTGTGTCGTGTAGGGGTGGTTCAGGTAAACAGTTACCTTAGCAAGTTTTGCTCATGCTCCTTTTTCTGCCTCTTTACTGCATTCAGCTCGGCTTCTTCCCCTCCTGTTTGCCTTCTATCTCTGAGGTTGTGTTGTGACTTTGTTAGTATTCTTCTGATATGGCTCTCCCTTTTAATAGATGAAGGGAAAACAAGTGGGAACACATAGCGTGCTCTGTGCTAGCTTAAAGCCTTATAGGGACAATGTGGTGGGAAAAAAAAAAGCAAGTTTCACACTGTTTATTTCTATCTGAATCTCTCTTACAGGATGTGAAAGAGCTGTATGATTCCCTTCATCTAGTTTCAGTGGAAAGGAGATGACACAGGAATTCATAAAGCCCGTGTAATTAAAGTAAAAATCACATCAAATATGTATACTTAAAATGTCAGAGTGGCCCTGGCCAAGTGTATTATCAGGATTTCATTACATGATTGCTCTCCCACTTACAATACTGAATCTCCAAGGTGACAGTGTATGTGCATATGCTTGTGGGTGTATTACATTTTCCTTGCATCTAGTATGATGAAAAGCAAACAATCTGTAAAGACAAATGCTTCCTTATTTTTTCATATGTGGGAAGTGAGTAAACTGGAACATCATGTTCTCTTACTCAAATCTATGCAAATGGAAGTTAAATGCCTTTGGAACAGCTAAGAAAATATTTTTTTTTAAAAAAGGAGAAGAAACAAGAAGGAGAAACCACTTATTTGGTTCTGTTCTGCATCAGGCTTGGCATTCAGAGAAGATACTGGGGCAGCTGCTACAGGAAACCAGGCAGGAACAGTTAAACTATTGTATAAAAAGAAGAAAATGACTTCTAGTCAAAAAATGCAAAGCTGTAGTCATTGGTAATATACATGGAAATGTGCTTGGCAATAAATGCAGAACCAGGGACAGAATGCAGATGGCTAAATGGCAGTGTTAGCAGCATCTTCTCCCACTATGCTCTCTAGGGCAAAACACATTTTTGAGATTCATGGCTTGTACCCTCATTGTCCAGGGAGTTCATGTTCTGAGATTGCTGTTGTAGCATGAATTGGACAGTAATGCTACAATTTATGATAATATGTATATAAAATACGTAAATAACACACAACAATAATGTCTAATGATTAAATGGATATGAAATACATATTATTTTTATAGTTCAAAACTATATATATCAAAATGGACATAGCTACATATAACAAAAAGGATATGAGTTCTTTCCATTAACTATTCAGGAGAGCTGAAGTTGTCAAATTCAGACGCACACATCTACACTTTATGTAGATGACACTCAAGCAAAATGTTACGAAGTCGTTAACTAAATAAACCTTACTACATCCTCTTTTCAGATGTACCCACACTGGAGGATATGTTGCACATAGTAAGCGCTTAAAGTAAAGTGACCATTTCTTAGATTGTTCTGGAAAAAATTGAAATCATACAACTTGGTGCTTTGACATAAAGTTGAAAATTTAAGTCCTAAATAACTCCACAAGGTATGTGAAATTCTTTCAAACAAAAAGCGAATTAGTTGACAAATGGATCTCAAGTGATACAAATTAATGTACCAATTAAAACCAATTTATTATGAGAGGGAGGAAGGAAATGTCTTCACCACAATCTTACAGTAAGAAAACAGGCACAGTACAAACTGCTGTACCATGCTGTGTAACGGAGCAGTGTAACATTCAGAAAAATGCAGAAGACTGCAGATTGTAAGAATCCATATTTCTTACATCACAGAAAAGGAGTAACACAAGATCAAAAAATAAGTATTACGTACACTGTGAGATTTAGGCTGAAATCAGGCATCTAAAATTCCTCAAAATCTTCCTTTAACTTTCACCTCTCTTGAGAGTGTATCACAGCAGACAATTCTGAAGGCCTGTCCCTGTTGTACATTAAAATTCCCCTCAAGCACTTAGGGTAGGATTCATACCACTTGACTTTAACTGTCTGAAAATTAAGATCCTAGATTAAGTAAAAGCATTTCCTTATATAACCAATAAGGGTACATAGGTACCATCAGAGCATCCATCCTAATATGAGATTCAGTGTTAGACAGCAAGTACAACACATGCCTTCACATGGAATTCTTTTATTATCCTGTGTCTGTGGTAGGCCAAAACACCATTTCCCAGCTGGTTATGCAAGGCTTACCTGTGTGTACCATCTCCTTCATGTGATCAAGTTATTTGTTACAAAAATTAAAATATCATGTTGTTTTGTAGCATGACATAATTCACCAAAAAAAAATTCAGAAGCTTTTCTGTTCAGTTTATTGATATAAACACACACAGGGAAACCCACACATAGCCATTCACGTGCAAGTCATTCTTTCCTAGTTACAGAGTTGCAGCAGTAATTCGGAGGCCAGTCCCAATTATATGATTAGAAATAGAAGTTGTAGGAGCACGAGTTGCCTCTACATGTCGGAAGAGCTCTCTCATAAGGTTTTGTTTCCATTCACCTGGCATACATTTCTGAAACCTTTGTTCGCTCAAAAAAGCAGCTTCCTCCCACCTCCCTGCCCTTTAGATATGATCTGAGTTACAGGATTCTTGATATACTACACTTTTTTGCTTCTCCTTTTGCCCTGATTTGTGGGTTCAGCACTCCATCAGCTTGCCAGTTACTGGTGTCCTTGAGAAATACCAGCCCTTTTACTCTTCACCCTATTAGGCAGCCAGTCCTCAGAAAGCTTTCACATAAAATTTTTACAATTCAGTGTTATGTTTCATCATGCATTTAGCACTTTTCTGTTATTAAGCCTTTTATTCTGGCAATGATTTCCAATACCAAAGAAACACATTCATTCCCTTAAGTTTTTGTTTGTTTGTTTTTGTGACACATCAATTTATATGATAATTAGTAAAATTTTTTTCTACCACATGGCCAAGAGAAAGGAACCACCTAGCACATGATTGGGTCTGCCTTCATCATTTGACTGCATATAAATGTATCCTCTAGGTGTGTCACTCTGCAAATTCAACCACTTTTATTTCAGCCAGGGTAGCAACATTTTGATTGAGAACAGGAGGAGGAGGCAGTGAGGTACTCAGGAAAAATAATATACTACTTTTGATTTCTATATATGATGTGTATCTACTTCACATAGAAAGGAAAATATTCGTAAAAATTATCTGATTGTTCTATTCCATATTCAATATCCAAATATGTCAAATACGCCATAGTGAAAAGGCATATTTGTGGGAATTTGGGGGTTGGATTTTCATAAGGATATAAGATATTGAACCTTGGTCTTTCTTCTCTTGAGGAAAGGAACAAATGACAGAGGATAAACAAACAAGAGAATATTCTGGTAATCTTTTGATTAAGGCACCATCCTTAGAATAAACTCCATGTTTTCTTTTTCTTTTCAGAGCAGAATGGCTGACATACTATAGTCTGAGAACAGAAGTTTATCACAACACAGGTACAGAGGGACTAGTGAGAAGGAAGGAACAAAAGTGACTTGACCTTAGACAACCTTTTTCTATCATCTTTTTTAATAATTTTCCTACAGTTGTTACATTATTTTCTTCTATCAGAATAATTGTAAGAAAATATTGTGACACACTGTGAACTGTACATCTATGCTTTCACTCCTTTCTATTACCCATTTTTAGTTTTACATCTTTGTTTTTGTACTAGTCTTTATCTATCCATATAAACTGGTAAGACTGTCTTATTGTACTGAAAAAATACCTTTCTTACATTCCTACCAATGTAAGAGGAGGATATGTTCAAATAGACTTCTTCATTTACTTTCCTTATCTGTTCTAACTTAGAAAGCAGTGTGAAGCAGGCACAGTATCTGGCTAGGCCCAGAGGGTGGTGATCAGTCGCACAAAGTCCACTTGGAGGCTAGTAACTAGTGGTCCGCTCCAGGGGTAAATACTGGGTCCAATCCTGTTCCACGCTTTCCTTAATGACCTGGATGATGAGGCAGAGTGTACCCTCAGAATGTTTACTGATGACACAAAACTGTGAGGAGTGGCTGAAGCACCAGAGGTTTGTGCTGCCATTCAGAGGGACCTCAACAGTCTAGAGAAATGGACTCACAGTAACCTTATGAAGTTCAGAAAAGGGAATTGCAAAGTCCTGCACCTGGGGGAGAATCACTCTATGCACCGGTACATGCTGGGGCTCACCCAGCTGGAAAGTACCTTTGCAGTAAAGGACTGGGGGTCTTGGCGGACACCAAGTTGAGAGGGAGTCAAGATCTTTTCAGTGGTGCCTGGTGACAGGACCAGAGACAATGGGCACAAACTGAAACACAGGAGGCTCCTTCTGATCATCAGGAAACACTTTTTTACTGTGAGGGTTAGCACTGGCACAGGTAGCCCTGAGAGGTTGTGGAGTCTCCCTTCCTGAAGATACTGAAAAGCCATCTGGACATGGTCCTGGGCAACTGGTTCTTGGTGACCCTGCTTCATCAGGGGGGTGGACCAGATGATCTCCTGAGGTCCCTTGCAACCTCAATAATTCTGTGATTCTGCAATGTCATGATTCTGTGTATGCACATATACACATGTGTATACGCAAACATATAGTATGGTTGTACACAAATGCGCAGTGAGTACTAGGCCTAGAGGATTTGCAAATATCCAATCATGCATACACACACACATGAATAAAGAGAAACACAGATGTCTGATTGTATTACTGAGCTGTTCTTATTTGCATTTCATGTAGGCATTTAGCTGAGACAATGCCTGTTTTAGGCATGTGAATAATGCTAAAGACTACCTCTAGAAAACTGCACTCATGTTCCACAATGAAAACTACAAGTGACTTAGGAACCTAAAAATGAAGCTGAGGTCTATATATCTTTTGGAATTTTGATAGATATGATGCAAATTATCTATTTGTTTTAATGTATTGCTGAATCTAAATCTTAGTTAAGAGATATAGGCAATATGATAAAATTTTTAAAAACTGTATGTGCAATTAATAACATGGTTTAGTAACTTTTGGGATGTTTTTGGTTTTGTTTTGTTTTGTTTTTACTTGTTTATGTGCTTGTTTTTATTATAGTTGTTTGCTTGCTTGTTTTTATTGGGGTGCTATGGAGAAGTACTGTGAAAGTACTTTGTTGTAGCTAGTCTTAATTGTTCCTTCCGGATTAAGATTAGATGATATGAAAAATGCTTGTTAATGTAGACTTAAGAGATCTGGAATTGTAATTGAGGTATTTCATCTACCCATTAGAGCCATTAGGCTTTACACACAAAATAGAGTTCACAATGCATGCTTCAATATTCCTTATTCCTTGGGCTGTATTATGTTAAAATATCATGCATGAAAAATCTCATATAAATATTGATTGGACTTTATCTTGTAAACCAACAGTGTGCCTCAATAGACTGTCAGATTGTGTCCCAAAATTTTACATCCATTGCGGTTGTTTGGGGCTGTAAGAGGGGTGTCAGACCACACTCACCAAAATCAACATCTAATAAAAGTTTCCTTCAGCACTGTTTCAGCAAAGTAATCATGTTGTATAAAATGGAATTATAGAGAATTCTAAATGTTGCAAATAAGTAATGCAGTGGGTGCAATATTAAATTTCATATTTTTAGTGGTAATGTAAATTAAGTGGCAATGTCTCTGTTTAACAGCTTCAAGTGCTAAGTATGTGATTTTTGCCTTCAGTCCTTTACTATACCTACAGATGGCCAGTGTCAGTAGTAGTTAAAAGGTGCTACTGGAGAAGGGGCAGAGGAATGATTAAGTTAGATAAAAGATGTCCTTCAAACTGAAGAAGAAAATGAGTCCTGGTAAAACATCAGTTCAGGGAATGGGAAAGCCCCACAGAGACATCCTACAGCTGGGAAACCAGGACAGTTGGAACGAAAGCTAATTAACGTAAATAGGAGTTAATTATTTGGACTATGATTAAAAGAAAAACAACAGACCCTTTAAACTAGTCTGTAATTAAAATTACACAAAAATGTCCTACTTTTTACATTTTTAACATGATTTTCTGAGAAATTGTCCAGCAACAGTGCTGTCTCTCTCCTTTTCAACCTCATTGTTCAATGAGGAAAATTCGGAAAAAAAAAAAAAAAAAGAAAAAAGATAGTATGACTGTAACTTCCACACTGAGTTATAAAAAAATTAACTTTGGGACAGAGTATTTTGAGTATCAGCAAGACAATTGATCTCATGAAGTTTTGGTTTGGTTTTTTTTCATGGGAATATATTTTTTCTTATATGTGGCTGTGAAGAGTTATTTTAGATTTTGTAGTCAATGAAACAACCTTAGGAACTTTCAGACAAATTTACCCTTACAGACTGATCTGCATTCAACCTTTCCTCCCACTGTGTTCTTTACTTCCCCTAAAGCTCAACAGTAGTCGTTAAAAGTCTTCATATAAATATCTGCTTATTTAGGCATGACTATGTTCTTTCCATGCAGTAGGTCCCAGAGTGTACTTTTCAATTCAGTATTAGGAAAGGAGAGATTAAAAAGAATCATATGAGACTCCTATTACCATAGGTACCTGCAACATCGCTTTTGAGTTAGTCTTAAAGCAGACTGAAGTGTCTTGGAAAAGAATACCCTCAGCTCAATGGTTTGGCTTGAGTTTTAATTTCCAGGGCATGTTTTAGAAAAATATTCCAGTTTATCATCTGCAGCTGGCTCATATGCATGGGGTTCAGCCCCTGAGCAGCATATGTAGGCATACTAGCCCCACTTACGACATCTGTCATACATGGCAGGGCATTCATCGTGTGGTTGCCTGTGGTTCTGTCTGTACCAGATGTGTGCAAGGATTGCTCAGTGAAAGTTCACCCCAAGGAATATGGCTTATATCAGGCTCTTTGGATATTCGGTTGTAAATTTGTGATGTTGGTTTCTGTTTCCTTAACAGATGGTACTAGGCTGTTACACGGCTGAAGTTGCATATGGGATTAACAAAAACCTGCAATGTCTCCTGTTGCTTCTTGAAGCTCTTAACTTGTCAGGCCTCTGTAATTACTTTCTCAAGCAATTGACACGAGTGTCAAGGTACAGACTTTCTGACATGCAGTGATCTGTGATGCCATAAACTATATGACCCTATATCATCTTGTCCTGAAGTGGGCAAATGAAGGTGCCAAGCTTTGCTAGAATTTAAAGCATATGACGAATTCTTCCACTTATTCCCACTCTCTGTAAATCAGTCATATGTGTAAAGAAACAAAAGAAGGAATTAAAGGGATTAAGAAATATTAGAAGAGGAGAAAATAACAAAACTAAACTCACCAAAGGCAGCAGCAAATGATTTTTTCATCTGAAACATGTGGATGAAGAGTAACTTGATGTTTTCATCAATCTGTGGCTCCACCAGATAGAGAGGAGTCAATTTGCTATTCTTCTGGTTTGTTTCTGGCTTTCCTAAAATAGTCAGTTCTCAGACCTGTCATTATCAACCTTGTAAGTAAATTGCCTTGGAATGAATACTTCTGTTAAGTTGTTTGTGGCCATTGCTTTCCACAGAGCTTTCTTCACAAATTATGTTAAACTTGTACAGAGTGTTTTCAGGGTTTCCATGAACCCACTTTGCCACAAAATTTAGAATGATTGTATTATTTAAACAAAGCTAAGTTTACAGCTCTGTTCTGCAGCGTGCTTTTACTCATTCTCAGCAAACCAGCCATATTAAGATGAACATTTCCTGAAAAAGTAAAGGAAAGCATTGCAACTTAATCACCCATGTATTTACACTCTAGTAAGAGTCTACATAAATTGTATTACCTCACAAGCCTCAAACATCGCAGCTTTGTGCAACTTCATTTCCTTTCTCATCATTGACGAGTGCAGAAGTATTGACTAAGGAAGTCAATCAAGAGTTGTTTTTCTAATAATGATTTTAATATGCAATAAAAAATAATAGATTGTAAAAAACCTGAAAATAAATAATAAGGATCTCACAAAGTGTAGCCTTCCAAGCAATGTGTTTATCTCACTACTGAATGGAAGAGATCTTTCCTCCCCTACTCCTTTCTCAAGAGGCAGCTGATCATGCAGAAGCAGAGTAGAAAAGGTAATTGATCCTCTCATCTTCATAGTCAATCATCTGGGAAGAAACATGGAAGTGTAACCCTTTTCCTTTCCATGAACCCTCCTGTAAGATCCCTTGCACCAGGGTTGAGCTACCTGTGGATTTCGGCTTGTTTAATTTTCATTTTTCAGTAGATTAAACATGCTTAGACTAGTTTCCAAAGATTCCTAAAACAAAGATTTTTTTCAAAGTTTCTGGTCTCTTTGATAGTACTTGTGACAACCACAAAAGCCTTTGGGGAAGATTGAAGAGATGAATGAATGGTTGTGCTGTTTCTTCCTAATAGAGAAATGAGAAATACATTTGGAATTATGTGTCCACACATCAAAGATAAAGTCTACTAAAGTCCATCTGAATTTGAGTCTTTTGTCTCAGAATCAGTTTGGCATTAATGTGACAAAGAAGTGAACTCAACAGAGTGTCAGTTGTTTAACAGTCCTTAGCTGACACCTAAAAATCCTCAATCTCCTTCTGCAAGCTGGAAGTAGAGATTACCTTTATGGCCATAAATACGGAAGAAATGAAACAACAGAGGATACACGTGAATAAAATTTGTGCATACAAGCTGGATTTCATTCTGCCTATATGTAGAGGCTCTGTTCTTATCAAAATACAGTTGTCTGGTGTCATTTGAGATACACTGTGGTAACCTGCCTGGTCTCCTGAAGTGAGTCCAGGCAGATGCAGGTTTTCCATATTTCCTTGTCCTACATCTGCTAGCTCCTTTGTGGAGGTATTGTGTACCTCATGGCATCTAAAATAATAAAAATACCTATGTTTAACCCCTTTGTTGTCTAAGTTCATGTTATATTCAACACATTCAGTTCAATCTAATTGGTAGTGTGAGATTCAATAAATTAAATATAGGCACCCGTTGGCATTTTGGACAACTTAAATTTTCAATAAGAGTGGAAGCCTTCCATTATTTAGGATAGATATGTGATGCTGTGTTGAGTTTTGCAACAAGTGAAGCGTGACAGATGAAAGATGAAAAAATGGAATTGGTAAGTTCTGTATGTACAAGCCTTAAAATGTGAAAACATGTCCTCCACCTTTGTTTTAAATCCAGAATGAAAATAATAATTATAAAAATTTTATGTGAATAAACTTATTTACATAAATATTAAATTTTTGCCAGACTTCTAGAATATTTACTTTTTAAAGGACTAAATTATTTTAAATTGATTGATTCTGAAACTACAGGTATTTTCACTGCCTAAAACCATGTAGACTTCATTAAACTAGAAAGACATAGGCAAATGAATTAGTCAATTGTGAAAGCAACAGTTTAAGGGAATTTTGTGAGGAAGCATACGCTTAAGTTGGAGTTCAGCAATATATAATACAGGAACTAAGTGGGTTTTGTGGCTATGGACAAGGCATGGTTTCCAGAAAATATTTTACTGTATGATCTAAAATATTTCCTATTGACTTAGAGTTGCAGGTTTAAGTGTAACCTATGAAACCTGTTGTAACTATAACTATGAAAAAGAAGGAATCCAATGACTCCTTCTTATTTATATCACATTCATTTCTTAAAAGAAATAACAACAAAATAACAGGAGTTAAACACAAAATAAATAATAAGAAGAAGAGTCATGGAATCACGGAATTGTCATAGTTGGAAGGGACCTCTAGAGATCATCTAGTCAAACTCCCCTGCTAAAGCAGGATTGCCTAGAGCACATTACTCAGGACTGCATCCAGGCGGGTCTTGAAGATCTCCAGAGAAGGGGACTCCACAACCTCCCTGGGCAGCCTGTTCCAGGGCTCTGTCACCCTCACCGTAAAGAAGTTTCTCCTCATTTTTAAATGGAACTTCCTATGTTCCAGCTTGTGCCCATTGCCCCTCGTCCTATCACTGCAAACCACTGAAAAGAGTCCAGCTCCATCATCCTTCAACCCACTCTTTAGGTACTTGTAAACATAGATAAGGTCTCCCCTCAGCCTTCTCTTCTCCAGGCTAAAGAGTCCCAGCTCTTTGAGCCTTTCCTCATAAGGGAGGTGCTCCAATCCCTTAATCATTTTAGTTGCCCTACGTTGGACTCTCTCCAGTAGTTCCCTGTCTCTCTTGAACTGGGGAGCCCAGAACTGGATGCAGTATTCCAGTTGTGGCCTCACCAGTGCAGAGTAAAGGGGAAGAATGACCTCCCTCGACCTACTGGCCACACTCTTCCCTATGCAGTCCAGGATCCCCTTGGCCCTCTTGGCAACAAGGGCACATTGCTGGCTCATGGAAAGTTTGCTGTCCACCAGGACTCGCAGATCCTTCTCCTCAGTAGTGTTTTCCAGAAGATCCACCTGCCTGAGGATCTTCCTCCCCAGGTGCAGGACCCTACATTTGCCCTTGTTGAACCTCATTAGGTTCTTCTCTGCCCAGCTCTCCAGCCTGTCCAGGTCTCGCTGGATGGCAGCACAGCCCTCTGGAGTGTTGGCCAGCCCTCCCAGTTTGGTATCATCAGCGAACTTGCTGAGGATACACTCTGTCCCCTCATCCAGGTCATTGATGAATATGTTGAACAGGACTGGGCCGAGTATTGACCCCTGGGGGACACCGCTGGTTACAGGCCTCCAACTTGACCCTGCTCCATTAATTACAACCCTCTGAGTTCTGTCACACAGCCAGTTCTCAATCCACCTCACTGCCCTCTCATCTATCCCACACTTCCTTAATTTCCTAATGAGGATGTTATAGGAGACTGTGTCAAAAGCCTTGCTGAAGTCAAGGTAGATGACATCTGCTGCTCTCCCCTCATCCAGCCATCCAGTTATAACGTCATAGAAGGCTATCAGATTGGTCAAGCATGATTTACCCTTGGTAAATCCATGTTGACCACTTCCAGTAACTTCTTGATCTTGAATGTGTTTGGAGATGACATCCAGAATGAGTCTCTCCATTATTTTCCCGGGGACAGAGGTGAGACTAATTGGCCTGTAGTTCCCTGGGTCCTCCTTCTTACCCTTTTTGTAGACTGGTGTGATATTTGCCTTCCTCCAGTCCTCAGGCACTTCACCTGTTCTCCAAGAACTCTCAAAAATGATGGAGAGTGGCTCAGCAATAACAACTGGTAGTTCTCTCAGCACTTGTGGGTGCATCCCATCAGGGCCCATGGACTTATGGATGTCTAGTTTGGCCAAGTGGTCTCTAACCCAGTCCTCCCCAAGAGAGGGAGAACCTTCCTCTCTCCAGACCTTCCCCCTTGTCTCCAGGGTCTGGGATTCATGAGGGGCAGCTTTGGCAGTGAAGACTGAAGCAAAGAAGGCATTCAGCAACTCCGCTTTCTCTGTGTCTTCTACCACCAAGGCACCTACCTCATTCATCAGTGAAGTAAGTACATTCATCAGAAGTAAGTACAGTTCCAGTGTAACATGGAATATGTTATATCCTTTTTTATATATTTCATATTTGACTTCTGATTTTTCAATATGCTAAGTACATCTATCTGTCATTTGCTTTTTGTAGCTATCATGGCCAATTTCTACCATTAGATGTGAAATGACATAGACGAAAACATTTGGAATTAGAAAGATTTGTGAATATTGATTTTTTTCAAATAGACAGGCTTATATCCTGCACTCTAAAGTCACTGAACGGCAATTTTTTGTAAAAGTAAAAGCTTTGGAAATTATATGTGCATGAATTATTGTATTTTAAATATACATCACATGATTAGGGGAAAAAAACCCCATATTCTTGAAATTCAGGATAATTTTTAAATAGAAAATGGAGATGAGTCCATTTTTTTTGAATAAATAGACTGTCACAGAAAAAGTCATAATGAAAATAAGTCACGAAATGGAAACACTTTGTGACAGGCAATGGAATTAATGGTTGAATGGAAGTGTATGAATGAATAAATGGATGGAAGTGTGTAAGTTTGTACTTTCATGTAATTACAAGCATTTGTACACAAGCACAAATGTACACAAGCATTTGCATTGGAACTGAACAAAAATCAGAATAAATCTTCTCTGGTTTTAGCTTATATGCAAACTTTAAATTCCCACCCCCCCCACCCCCCCCGAAATACCTATTTCTAACTGGTAAATTAAAATATACTATTGCTCAGATCTTGAAATGAGAAAATGTCCTTTAATTAACCCTTGTTATTATAACTAGAACAGCAATAAAGTAGAATTTTTTCTAATATGAGTTCCATAGCCAGATATAATGATAACAAAGAAGATCATGCACTCAATATTCTTCAGAGAGTCTGCAGACTCCAGGAAGAAAACCCGTGGATCTGTGACAATCATGACTCAGAGAAGCTGCTATTAATCATGAGAATGATATGCATAGAAGACAAGCTTTCTGCCAAAAAAGTCTTGATACAATTTCTGTTTAAGCATACATAGGTCTTACTGCAGTAAGGCCCTGAAATCAAAAACAGAGAATATAGTTGATAAATAATAGAATCTGACATAATATTGTTTGCATCAGCAAGAATCTGGGACTAAATCATTAAAAATAACAGCATTGCTTTGATTTAAATTTGCAAGCTGAAATCTATTCACCTGAATTGAGTGAGATGTGCATTAGTCATTCGTGACAATATTATTAGTTTTTTAGTCTGGGTTTTTCTCAGTTCTGTTTGCAAATGGTTTATGTTTTGAATGAAGTGTTCTGCTAATGATTTCAATATGATTTTCCTGAGTTAATGGACCTTTGCTAATTCCTTATAGTTTTTTACTTATAATAAGCAATGAAATACCAATGATGGAAATTTTGCAGTTGGCATATTCTTGCATTATCAAGGTTAACTAGCTGCAATAATAGGGCAAAAAATGATAGACTTCAGCAGTTGCAGGTCACTACAATGCGTTTGCAACAGCTGCTGCTGAGAGACTAAAATTGCTATGCATGTTTTTTCTTTTTTTCTAAAAACACTACTTCTCAAATATCTCCAATGCTAGCACTTCTGACAAAACAATCCCCTTTCAGGTATAAATAAATAAATATTTTCTATTCTCTTAATTTTTAGGAGCTTAGGTCCTAAAATTGTCTAGGAAGACAATTTGCAGAAAAAGGACCATAATTCAGAAAGGTGAAAATAAAGTCATATTTCAAGACAGCTGTATGTCTGAACTTGAGTCATCAGCAAATGTCAACAGATTCTATTCAGAAAAGGTTGTTCAGAAATTATTACCTAGGCAGTATTTTGTTTCTCAAAATATAAGTGTTAGCAGTTTCTCAGTTACTGTTTCTGAATAATCCCTTCTTATTATTTTTCTAGCCAACAGTGTTTTGACCAATTCTTATAATGAAGGAGTTTTTTTGATTAAGAGAAGACTTACCAATATTTATATTGCAAAATCAGAGACTATAATTGTAATTCATTACAGCAGAGCATTTTTTGAGACTACAAGGTCGCAGAAGAACATGAATTCCAGTGGCTGGCTAAACTACAGAGAAATATGCAACAGGCTTATCTCATTGCAATAGGCATTTTGGATAAAATTCCATCTGGCATATGGTCCCAGCAATTCCCAGCTGGTGCATGGTCCATTGCACAGTCTACAGCAGCCCCTGGTGGGTTAACACTGGGCAGCAAATCAAAAAGCTGCTTCTGGCTTTCTAACAGACACTCAGCTGCTGAAATTCCATGCATCAAAAGCTGTATGAGTAAGACTCAGAAAGTTCAGTGGTAATGAGGAAGAAAAAATAGTTGCACCAAAGGCACAAAAATATTCATGCTCTCTAGCTGGGAAATTAATCTATCCTCTATAATCAGAAATTAAATCCATTCTTGAGTAAGCATTAAGAAAAGCAATGAAGAGTTGTACAGTGGCTTAGTGATATAAACGCTAACCTTGTCTTTTGCCGCAGCTTTCCCCGTAACACCTTAGCAAAGTGAATGAATGAGGGTGGGCAAGCAGGCAGAGATGTAGGGAGCAAAGCCTAACTGCATCGATTGGATAAAGACTGTCCACCCATCCACATTGATTTTATATTCTTCATGCAATGGGTAGCCATATTGAGGGAAATTTTACTGTTACACATGATCTACATGATATGGAAGACTTAAGAACCTCCTTCAAAATTTTGTGCAGAGTTTTTTGTAGACAAAATGGAAGAACTAAAATACCAAATTTGAAGATTCAAATGGGTATGTTTGTGTAATTCACGTCTCATTCAATTTGAAGGAAAATATATCTCTTTGTGAATACAGACAACTGCAGCAGGATTTTTAATTGATTATTATATGGTTTTGTGTGATGACAATGCATCTCTCAAACTTCAGATTCATCAGAAAAATACAATTGAGGTCTTTCACCTGACAGAATTCCCTCTTTATAGATTTCTAAAAATCTAAGATTCAAAAGGGGAAAAAAGAAGTTCTTTGTGTTTGCCTCAATTAAAAATTGTGTCACTGAAGTATAAGCATACATTCCTGGCCCACTGAAATAATTGTTTGTTTTCCTTACAGTAATTACTAACTTTGGAATAGAATTCATCATTGGATTTGTTTTTTGTGAAAAATACTAAGACATCATTAAAGCATAAGAAAACTATATTTCCTGGAAAGCAAATGTAGAAGATAACTATTTGACAATCTTTATAGTTGCCAAACTTTATAATGAGACAAACTTTTAAGTTGTAGTATTTCTTCATTCATATGCATTACATCTATTACTATTACATGAATTATTACTATCTGATAGCATTAACTTAAGGAATTGTCTGGATGCATGAGACAAAGTTAAATTTTATATAACAAGGAGGAATATTTGCTGTCAGATTTATGGCTGTAGAACACTGTAAGTAACTGAGCATACATGAAGTTCTACACTAAAAGTATTTCACATGAAGGCAAAATAAGAATGAAATAAAAATTCTCCACGTGATAACATTACTTAAGAGATCCAGCTTCTCTTTGGTAATGCATGTTTTTATTAGGCACTTCAGAATTCAGTGTAGGAAAGGAAATAAATTTTTTCTTGGTTTTGAAATTGTTGGAGTAGCATAGGCAAAAACTAAAGATGCTTTATTTGAAATATTCTCCAACAGAAAGTGGGTTGCTAATTGTTGTTGATTTTTTATTTAATTCTTAAGCCATGTGGGCAATATCCTTCTTAATATTTTTTGTTGATTAGGTGATTTATTTTCTGCTCAGTTGCACACAGCTCTAAAGGTGTTATAAAGATGTAAAGAAAGAATGAATTCGGTTTCAGTTACTGTTATATAGTCATAGTAATTCCCAGTCCAAATTCAGTACCTACACTTCTTCACCTATACTTCACCTCTGTGAAGTATACAATCTATCCCCCTTACCTTGCCATGCTGTCTCCCCACTTTTGTTCATTCATCTATAAGCAAGAAATATTTTTCATCTATTCAAAGATACAAACTAAATGCTGCCTTAGCAAATAAAAAAAAAAATACAGCTTTGCAAGCATTATCTAAAGTGTGTCACTTATAATTTTAAACCCAGCATGTGGCTGATTAGCCCACCACATTTAAACCTAAAAAAGGAGACTAGAAAAATGAAGGATTATCCCTGCTCTAACTTCTCAAAGAGCTAAGACAGAACTACACCAGGAGCACGTACTTGCTCATATCCGTATGAGTAGGTGTTAATACCAAATATTTCAAGAACTTTTTTTCCCCCTACACTACAAGCAAGTGTATACACAAACTGACTTATTTCAAAAGGCTTCCAAAAGTTGCTTAGTTGTGGTGGGAGTGTTGTTATTTTTTTAAATAAACCCAGATTTAACTTAATTACACACAAAATCTCTACAATGTTAATTTCACTATTAGATATTATTGATAGTATCATGGTAATGTTGTTGTAGAAGAGTAAACTTGTGAAATTTGAAGCCACATGAAGTCCCCACAAGCAATCTGGCACTAACTCTCCATCTCTGCAGGAACAAAAGTACTGTCCTTTTGTTATTATCCATTTCTAACTCCTTGTTCAGCCAGAGAACAGCTTGTTTTCTTCTAAACTATGATCTTGGTTTTGCTCCTGGTGTGAGAGTGAACCCACATGTAGTGCACAGGGGGTCTCAGGCTGAGCGCGTTGAACTAGCTGAGAGTAAGCAGTGCATCTGACATGCACATGGTGGGACAGGAGGTTGCCTGAAGCTGGAGGGTGCTAGCAGCTGTAGCAAGGCATGGCGTGTGTCACTTGTGCCAGGGCTGCTCTGCACACGCCTCTGCATTGAGGCTGGGGAAGCAAGGTTTCTCTCATATGGCCATTGGATTATTAACACTATTTTCACTCCTGGAAAACCAGAACTTTATATAAATTATTGAATAAAATCTAGAATGCTCTGAAGCTGTTAAGGTTATATTCTTGATTTCAGTGTAGCTATGATTAGATGAAAGCCCAGCATGTCTACCATTTCCTTAGCATTAGAATATATAGTACTTTCTTGCTTAAGTGATCAGATGCTACTGAACTGGTGCGTCTTGCTGACCAGGAAACGCACCAGAATAAAGGATGAAATTAGAACTGTGATAAAAGACACACAATTCTCTGTCCCAAGTCGTTATCTGAGACAAGATGGGAATGCATTTCTCTTTATAGACAAGTGAAACAGCCTTTTATTGCTTCAAACCAATGAACTTAATATGAAAAACTGTGTAACTTAGTAATTAAAACTATCCTAGATATTTGGGTGATGTTCATTTCATATAGCAAGAGCATGGTCAATTGTTTATTCTGATGTAGTTCTTGGCCAAAAATGAGGTAAATATATCTAAGTGTTGCCCCTTTTTATTTAAGAAACTTCCCTACATTATAATAATAACAAATTATCCTCCTCATTATTTCCAATGTGCTTATTAATATAAAAAAAAAAAAATCTGTCAGCTGGAGTTACTGAAGTATTATGAAAGTCAACTAATTTTATAACATTGATATTTTACTCCTTATTTGAAATCTTCTAGTTACTACGTACAAAGTTAATACTGAATGAGAAACAAACAATGACTACTTGGATAGGAAATTAGTGTCAAATTTTCACTTAGCAGGTTAGAAGCCTTTGTATAAAGTAAAATTTATTTTTCCTGAGTTTCTTATGGTAGTAACTTGTGCAGCTTCAGAAAGAAATTGAATTTCTTAGCCATTCAATGTGCAATTTTAAAGATTTCTGTTTATGTCAACAGGTCTTGATAATGAATTGCTTTGTCTTGGAATTTTTTTGCATTGCTTTTAAAGCCTGCACATACTCCCTGAAAGTAGCTTCACTGTGGGTGTGTGTGATAGGTAGCATTTCTAACCAATCACATTCCCACTAGATAGAATGGTACTTTTCTATATCTGAGGACTAGTTACTAACCCTGTAGAACATTCTTAGGCTTTTGATCATGTAGTTTGTTTTCTGGTAGTTTAGCTATATCAGGATATCTTTTCCAAAAGGTTCTCATGATCCCTTTTCTCTGAGTCTAGTACTTATATACAGAGTAAAATTTCTTTCTAAATCCCACTGCTGGTTCTCGACAGTTTTAAAGTGTTTTTCCAGAGAAACCACTCTTATTCCTAGGTTATATCACTGTCAAGCTGCATTTTATAAGGTAATCCTGTCTCTCCATGCTAATCTTCAAAATACTTAGATTATTTGATGAAAAAGTACTCACATCTGTACTCCAGAGGTAACCATTTGTTTTAAACAAAAGTCTTGGTGTTGAAACCCTTATGAAGAGTATTGAAGAAGTCCAGTTGCTTGAAACTAGGCATAACCATCAAAAGTATTACTTATTATGTATTACGCATTTAGGACAGCAGCAGGTTATATCCTGTAGTTCTGTTTCCATCCTTCTTAAAAATACCTGACACTACTACCGTTCACTTGTTTACTGATGTAGTTCAGAAATACATACCATTTACACACAAACAGAATTAGTGCAACTTAATTATCGATCTAAATGAATAAATCTAGGCAGATATTTTCCAGTTTATATATTGTAATTATGGATTATAGGTACTTTATCGGAATATAGAAAAGTGATCCAAGTGCTTGCTATAATAGTCATGGGTGATTTATTAATCACAGCACTTTTATAAATTAATCTCTTTTTACATTTGAAAACCAAACTTCAAGACTTAAGTAAGTAAATTTTAGTCAGTGATACAGAAAATGGTAATACAAAATGCTTCCTTCCTGTTTATATAAACATTATTCTTCAATAATTCTTAAAATAAAACCAAAAGGTAAGTACATTAGCTCTTTACAATTAGTCCAAGTTAATGTACTGAAAGGTAGGTATTTTCTTGTATTTTTCTCATTCTGTTACTTGGCAACAAATGTAAATGGATGGAAAATTATTAGCCTCAGTCAAATAGGATGGCCACTCTAAATCAAATAGGGCAGATGTAACTAAATTAAACTACTTATTTCAGATAAATTATCTCATTATCTTAGTTTTAATTTCTGTTCATGAATCAGCTACTTTTTGGCTGTGGTTTGACTATATGCTATTTATAGTGAACACAACAAGGGCACCAACTGAAATACAAGAAATTCATTTAAACATTAAAAAAAATCTTTTTTGTGATGTGAGAATAGTGTTACACTGAAACATGTTTCCCATAGAGGCTGTGGCATAACTTCATTCCTGGAGGTATTTGAGACCTAACTGGTAACAGCCCTGAGTGATCTGCTCTAGTTGAGCTTATTCTGAGCAGGGTGGTTGCATTAAGGGATCTTCAGAGGTCAGTTCCTGCTGCAACTGTTCTGTGATTCTCTGAGTCTATGATTTTTTTTTATTTTTTTTTTTAAGAAGCAAGTAGTGATTTCTTGATTTCCCTTACTTGTACCTGAATATTTTTTCATATGATGGTATTTTTTCCTAGTGTTTATCAGTTTCATTAACAATTTCACCTCTAGAAAATGATTATTTTTTAAAAAAAATCTGATTCCATAACTCATTTTCGTAGAGAATTTTTGTTTAAACTAAGCAGTCTCTCTGGAGGATCAGCAATTGATCAATCACGTGACTGATGCAAGGAAACATTTCTTCTCTCATTTCACTGAGGATTTTTCTAAACTCAAAACCCTGTTCTCTTTAGCTGAACTATCAAACTCTTAACTGGTGTCATTAAGCTTTCTTGAATCTCCTTATGTATCTAGAAAGGATCAACATATTAATGTTGGAACCTTCAGATATTTGAGTTTTGTTCTTCCCATTTTTAATTTGTAAGTTTATCAGTAAATTAGGAGTGTGTAATTTCACCCAACTATTCCCTAAGTGATATCAAACTGATATCAAACTGCCAAAATTTCATCTTTCACATTCTTGCATTCTTTTTTTTTTTTTTTTTTTTCTAATTTGGCATCATCATAGTACTGAAAGAAGTACTTGAGAAGTTTCCACTGCAGTTTTGTGTAGCTATTATTTTCTTGATACACTAAAAGCTAAATTCACATTAATATGTAAGTACTTGACATCCATTGTCTTGTATAGTTTCAAACATTTGTGCAAGCTGTTTGTTTGCAGAGAACTGGGGTGGGAGCCTATGTGCACTTAAAATAAATTTGGGGTTTTTTTGGTTATTTTTGAGCTCAGTCAGTTTCCCAATCCATTTCACCACATGGCTATTCAAATATGTCTGTTGGTTTAAGCTGTATTAGTGCCTAATAGCTTACAAAGTATTTGTTTGATGCTTTAACAGTGATGTTTCTCTCAGGTCTCTAAAACAATGGTGCATTAATCTGCAGAGGCAGATGCAAATAGATTCACCAGAAGGTGTGGTTTGAATGCATATAAAAAAAATATATGCAATACTAGGCAGCATGGAAAAAATAACTACCTGGCATCTCAGTTTAGCATCCAATTGAGCGGACGTGTTGATCCCCACCTAAGCATGCCTCATTCTTTAAAATACAAAGATGAGGGAAAAACATCAGGAAATAATTTCACTAATATTTTTAAAGCAGGCAGACGCAGTAGAGAAGAGCATCATAGAAAAATCATATGGAAATCAATGATCCTACTTTATAACATGTCCTGGAGCAGTATGCAATATACATGTCATTGTACCATACACTGAACATTTAAGTTTGTAGCAGATCTTGCACAGCAGATCTTTCTGAATGAAGGAGGAGTCCTACATTGGAAGAACTGCCTGAGCTTGTATCATAATGCATAATCATAAGAAGGACAAATTAATGTTATTCAAGCACTTTTACTGCTGCTTCTCTAACACAATTTTTTGTGTACAATATTTTTTTTCAAAGTGTAATACTATAGTCATATTCTGCACATATGCATTTTGATACCTTTCGTTGTTATAACTATGGATGCCTTCAGCATATTTCTGCACTATTGAGACCACACATTTGCTAAGGGTGCAAAAGAAAACAAAATCAAATCTCCATGGTAAATTAATGCTCTGTGGAACCCATAATGCTGTAACTAATGATTCTGAAAGGATTATTATAATTTAAATCATATTAACAATTAGTAATAAGTACAGTTAAAAATTAATGCTATGTCTTTAGGGTTGTAACACAGTTGAACAGCTGTTGATATATTATTAAAATTAATTACAAAATGTCTAAATGTAAATTATTCCTTTCCTTGTTGATAGTAGTGTGGGATTTTTCAGTATGAAGATTAAAGATAAGCAGTAGAAATGCACAACTAAGGCATATAGGGGAGGTTGAAACTATTATTGCTGTCTTCTTTTCTTTTCTTTTCTTTTCTTTTCTTTTCTTTTCTTTTCTTTTCTTTTCTTTCTTTTCTTTTCTTTTCTTTTCTTTTCTTTTCTTTTCTTTTCTTTTCTTTTCTTTTCTTTTCTTTTTCTTTTCTTTTTTTCAATGTATATTTTTATTTCTAATTCTTGTGGAACATATCCAGTGTATTAGAAGAAATAAAAAGTTTCAGGTATGCCTTTCCTTTTGGTGAATGTCTGAGTGAACTCAGTGTAGTTCAAGCATTCATCTGAAACACATTTGAACATTTCTGTACATATCACAACAATCATTCAGGAGACCAATGAAAATATACACATCCAGCTATTGTTGCTTCCAACCTTTTGAAAATTCACCAAAGGATTAGAGAGACACACTGTGATCATTTTTTTGTAAATATCCAATTACTTGTATATTGCCCTGGCCAAAGCTAATAAAAAAAATTGAAACAAATCTTAGACTAGTAAGAAAATATTTTTATTTTCATGTCGTATTCTGTTTTCAGATAAAATTCACATTTAAAGGAACTGTGCTTAAGAGAGTTTTCACTTTAAATAGCATTGACTAAAGCTACAAGGCCTAACAAAAGGTTAAAAAAATATTCATACTTATTCTTTTAAAAAATGTTACCCTCAATACTAAATACTCTTACACTTTTATTACTTAATTGTCCCTTTATTTATAATTTAGTTATAATTACATTGTTTAGATATTATTTAATTAGTCATGGTTATTGTAAGTTTACAGTCAGTGTAAGACAGCCATGTGATAGAGTTGAGATTCTTCCTCAACTAAAAAAACTTTTGATAGTTACAGAAAGTGAACTTTGCAAAATTTAGTTATTGTTCTCATAAGATAAAGACACCTTCTTCCTAAAACACAGAGCTTTCCCCCACCACTACCCTGGAATAGAGACTAAGAGGAAATGGATTTGAGAATTTCTATGCTGAGAAGCAAAAAAATAAATAGGTAATTACAGCTCTATAATTTTTTATAGTTAAGTAAGGGTTGGTTTGGTTGGTTGATTTATTGGGTTGGTCTAGTTGGTTGTTTTATTTTTTTTTGTTTACTTTTAGACTCTTTTCATTTTAAACTCTAGTTTAGTAAATACTTCTTGCTATGAAACTCAGTATACTTTTGCTTTAGTTAATAAACTTCCTTTTCATAAAACCAACCTTAACTGAGATCTAATTGTTAAGTAGCAATTTACTGTTGCTGAAACAGAAAATCAGTATAGATGTATAGTTTCAGCATGGCAAATACATCATAATTAAAAGCTATCATTAGTATAATTAACGTATTAGAAATTAACATTTAGGAAGCTGGTTTACTATTTTTTGAAATAAATTTAATAGAATACCTAAGATGGTTTTTTTTCCTCTTTTTGTGTTTTCTTCTATTTTATACATTACTGTTCAGAAAGAACAGTGATCCCAGCATTGCAACTATCTTAGTGTTATCTTTAAGAAATTGCATTGTTTGACCTTTTTCTCAGTAGTTTATGACTTGTGATCATGAATCCTCTAGAGGCTTGTAAAATATTATTCTTGAGAAAAGTAAACAAAGAACTATCCATAAGGTTGACTCTAAAACTTAATCTGTTGGCACTTTGTTATACATTTTTTAAAATTCAAATTTGTTTGATGAAAAAGCTGGACTTTAATGAATGCGTTTGTTAAATTTTCTGAATAGCAGGGATGTCAAGAACAGGATATTTTATTTAGTGGCTCAGAAATAGACTTCTAGCAATGTCTTAGGCACTTTGAGAGATCCCTCTTGGTCCATCTTTCCTGACAGTCCTGTGTGGACAAGTAAAGGAACCTGAAAAGGCATTAAATTATTATGTTTCCACAGTGGACCAGAATTGCAAAATGGTTGAGGATGGAAGGTGTCTAGTCCAAGCCTGTGCTCAAAGCAGGTCCAGGTAGAGCAAATTTCTCAGAACTGCATTTGGTCAGGTTTTGAATACCTCTGAGGGTGGAGACTCCACAACCTGTCTAGGCAACCTGTTCCAGTGTTCAGCCACTCTCAGAGTAAAAGTTTTTCTTATGTTCAAATGAAATTTCTTGTGTGTCAACTTGTGCCCATTGCTTCTTGTCCTGTCACGGGGCACTATGGAGAAGAGTCTGGCTCCATCTTCTTCATTCCCTCCCATCAGGTATTTACACATGCTGATAAAATCCCCCTGAGCTTTCCCTTCTCCACTATGAACAGTCTCATCTCACTCAGGTTTTCCCCATACGTCAGATGTTCCAAGCCCTTAATAACCTACATGGTCCTTTGCTGGTCTCGCTCCGGTATATGAATGTCTTACTTATGTCTTGTGCTCGAGGTGGAACTACAATATGTGGAAGCCAGACCACCAGCCAGGACTCAGACATGGCAACATTGGGAATGAGTTTCTTATTTTTTCTGAGTCTGGGGTGCAGGCCACAGCTGGACACCACTTGCCTGGTGTGAGTGCACATTCTTTACAGAAAATAGAAATCTTAGAGTATAAATTGGAGGGAGAGTTTAACCTTAGGTCTGATTTGAAAAAAAAAAAAAAAAAAAAAAAGAAAAAAAAAAGAAACACAGAAGACCAACCACCCACCACAAAAGGAACAACACTGTACTGTACTGCATTGGTGGACTTCACATTGAACAGTTTTGGAAATTTTGTAAAAGGTATTGCCTCGCTCAGTGTCCTTCACGTCCTCATGCGATAGGGTGTTGAGGGAGCTGGCAGATGTTATTGCAAAGCCGCTCTCCTCGCTCTCCATCATCTTTGAAAGATCATGGTGAACAGGAGAGGTGCCTGAGGACTGGAGGAAAGCTAATGTCACACCAGTCTTCAAAAAGGGCAAGACGGAGGATTTGGGAAACTATAGGCCAGTCAGCCTCACCTCCATCCCTGGAAAAGTGATGGAAAGCTCATCCTGGGTGTCATCTCTAAGCATGTAGAAGAAAAAAAGGTCATTGGGAGTAGTCAGCATGGATTCACCAAGGGGAAATCATGCTTTACCAACCTGATAGCCTTCTACGATGGAATGACTAGCTGAGTGGATGAGGGGAGAGCAGTGGACATTGTCTACCTTGACTTCAGCAAGGCTTTGACACAGTCTCCCATAACATCCTCATAGATCAACTTAGGAAGTGTGGGTTAGATGAGTGGACAGTGAGGTGGATTGAGAACTGGCTGAGTGACAGAGCTCAGAAGGTTGTGATCAGCAGCACAGAGTCCAGTTGGAGGCCTGTGACTAGCAGTGTTACCCAGTGGTCAGTACTAGGTCCAGTCTGGTTCAAGATATTCATCAACAACCTGGATGAGGGGACAGAATGTACCCTCAGCAAATTTGCTGATGATACAAAACTGAGACAAGTGGCTGACACACCAGAAGGCTGTGCCACCATACAGTGAGACCTGGACAGGCTAGAGAGTTGGGCAGAAAGGAACCTAACATAGTTCAACAAGGGGAAGTGTAGGGTCCTGCACCTAGAGAGGAAGAAACCCATGCACTAGTAAAGGTTAAGTGTTAACCTGCTGGAAAGCAGCTCTGCAGAGAGAGACCTGGGAGTCCTGGTGGACAGCAAGTTGACCAAGAAGCAGAAATGTGCCCTTGTGAGAGACCTGGTTCTGTTTCGCCTGGGCAAGAATACTGAAAGGGGACCTCATCAATGCTTATAAATATCTAAAGGGCTGGTGTCAAGAGGATGAGGCCAGAGTCTTTTCAGTAGTGCTCGGTGACAGGACAAGGGGAAAAGGGAACAAGCTGGAACACAGAAATTCCATCTCAACATGAGGAAAATCTTTACTTTGAGAGTGACAGAGCCCTAGAACAGGCTGCCCAGAAAGGTTGTGGAGTCTCCTTTTCTGCAGATATTCAGCTCCCTCCTGGGTGCATTCCTGTCCAGCCTGCTCTAGGTGAACCGGCTTTGGCAGGGAGGTTGGACTAGATAATCTCCGAAGGTCCCTTCCAACCCCTACCATTCTGTGATTCGATGATTCTGTGATATTGGCATGTAATACGTACCATAGGTTTTATACCCTACTTTATGCTCTATTCCAGTAGCCAACAGGAAAAAAAAAAAATAAAAAGAAAAATCAAGAAAAAATATCAGATTGTTTGAAATAAGAAAGATTAAAAGAAGAAGGGAAAAATAATAATCCTCTATTATTCATTACCAAATGGAGGCATCCTAACAAATGATACTGTCTTGTACCTACACCATTTGATATTTGGAAGAAATACTTGGCAGTCATAGGTAGCTGGAGTTTCTGTGTTTGGAAGAATAGCACAGACTGGTGGAATCAAAGCTTTCCAAGTCTGAGAGAATCAACAGTGCTATCTTTATCATGTAGTTCTTTTTCTTGACCTCTGCTTCTACAGAGAGAGTTCATGATTTGCAGTTCAGAGATTAGGGCATGAAAGAAGCCCTGCTGACACAGATGAAGATAACAATTGCTCTGTAGAAGATGATGGCATACGTTGTTTGGGGTTTTTTTAATTTCATTGAAAATTATCTCGTATCAGAAATTCTTTGGAGAAACTATTCTCAGTAGACTTTGAAAAGCTATTACTTAGATTCTTCTACCGAGGATATCTTCCTGGTAAACATACAGATAATAATTTATGGAATGAAGTGAACAGGCTTTGAGGCTGTTGTAACATCATATGAAGCCTCACAGGCGGAAGGAATCATTTCTTCTGAATGATGCAGGCATTATTGAATTACAGGACAAAATTTACAGACATGCCATCAAGGAATGTCTGTGCTGGTTACATTTCCAAGTACACTGATATTTTTCAGGAATTGTAAGCAGAAGATTCTCAACCCTAACATCAGCACAGGAACTCAAATACTTCTGAGGAGTACTACCTACCTTTCCACTGCATGATCAGACATCTGCTTTAGTATTCTGGAGTGATTCTAAAAATGTCACTCTGTGAGTGCTTCTATATTCTGCTACAGGTGCAATATGCCATGCGTCTCCAGGGTACACAGGTACACAGGGTGCATTTACTCCACAGCACTTTTGTCCTGCTTGATTTCAGCAGCTTCATACTGGTATCCCCCTGAAGCATTTCTTTTATTTGCTTGCTCCTGAGCCTTGCTGATACCGTGCCAGGCGCAGTTCATAAGGACACTAAACCTGAGGGATGATGATATAGAAAAATCACAATAGACTAATGGTAGATTTGCAGAGAGAAAAAAAATGCTAATACTTCTCTGAAGTTATCTTTTCAGTCGTGGCCAAAGAAAAAACATTCTGCTTGATGGAAAGCTTTCTGACAGACACCTCTAGCCAATAGGAGTTTTTTGGGTTAATGCAAATCTTTTCCTGCTGTCATAATAGCAGCATCTGCCAAGAAGCGCTGTGACAGCTGAGTGGATATAAAAAGTCAAACCAAGTTTCCAGACATTGTTGCAGTTACTAATGTTTCTTTGTTATAATTGAGTGAAGAAAGAGAAAGCACTTTAATAGAAAGGAGAATTAAATAAAGAAAAATACTTTAAAAGGCCAGGAATTTTCCTGAAATACTTGTTGCTATAGACAGCAATCACATCTGTACTAGTACTTGCAGAGAGGAAGGGAGGCTGTTCTACCAAAGAAAAATAGGAAACACATTCCTGCAACACCAAGAATCTCCCATATTGGTGTTTGGGCAGGTTTCTCAAAATAGTGCACAAGAATTTTATATCTGCAAGCAGTATGTTGCATATTATTTTCAATACCTTGTCAGATGACTAGGGACTGGTTTACCTTATAGGATGTAAACTTCAGAAAACCTTTGGAACCTTTGGTGGTGCAAATATCCTTGGTTATTCATTACCAAATGGAGGCATCCTTACAAGTGATATTGTGACTGTGAACAATTTTGTGAAAGTACCAAAAGAAAAGAAAACTTTTTGAATGAAGGAGACTTCTTCTGGAAGCTTGTATTTAATTATTTATTTTTAAAGCAGAACTCTTAATAGTATTATGAGTTGTCTAAGGATATTCAGCAAAACAGCACTAAATGTGCATAATATTTTTGTACAACTTTTCATATTTATTGTATTGCTAATTCAACCTTTACTTATAATTCATTCCACAGTACTCATCAGAATTAATTATTGATATGTGGGAAAAATATTCACTAAATTGCTTAGAAAAGAAATGTGAATTATTCTGAAGGTTTTATGTCTGTAGAAGAAACAGATATCTGCAGTAGCTATTGTAAATTTATGCTGAAATGTCAGTTTCTTAATTGAATACTTGCTATTCCATTATTCAATAGTTATTTTCCACCTAAACCTAATAAATACCAAAAATTAATAAAATATTTACATCACATATTTATTAATAATTTCTAAATGCTGTTTTGAAGTAGTCATGACTGTAGAAACTGAATCAAAAAAAGTGTTTGTTGATGAAAAGTTTAGATATTTAAATCTGATGAGTATAATTCACATATTCGTCAATCCTACTTTATTGTTTTATGCACTTTTGTTTTGAATGAAGTATGTTACATAAGTAGTGTCCCTGTCCTGGTTTGAAGTAAAACAGAACCAACTTTCTGTTTAGTAATTTTACATCTTAGCTAGGCCTCTTCTAACTCTCTGAAATTAACGGCATATTGTGGAGAAAACTGCTCGTTCTCAGAGTGATAAGACCAATGTTTGTGCTACGTGCCAAGGAATGGTATGCAGAGAGGACCTTGCTTATACTTATTGCTATAACATCCAAGGTTAGCTAATTTGCCCCGTTAGAGGGTCGGAAACGGAAAAAGCGTAGAGGGGTCACACCTGTGGGGAGGAACAGGCAAGACAGGTGATCCAAACCTGACCCAAACCTGACCAAGTCCATCCCATCTGCCCCATGCTCAGAATAAAAGCTGAGGGATCAAAAGGTCAACCTCTTCTTTCTTCAATGGCCAATGTCCGAAGAGGACTCTGTCTATTCATCTGCCTTTGATCCTGATCCGTGTGTTCCTGACTCCAGAGCTGGCACCCAGTTCCCATCCGTCACTGAGTCCAGTCTGGGATTTCCCCAGTGCCTGCCGGTGACATCATCCTGGGAGCTTGATACAGTTTTGTATATATTGTATCTATTTCATTATTTTCTTCTTTTTTATTTTAATATTAAATTTCTTCATTAAAGTAGTTTAGTTCATTTGAAACTTCTAAATCTCATTATCTCTTTCTCTCCTCTCTTTTAGGGGTGGGGGGAAGGGCCATCTGTCAGTCTGGTTTTGGTAAATTTGGCCGAAACCACGACAGTCCCCTAGCTAATACGTGGTCAAGTAATAAGAATGAAAAGAGCCTGAAACTCCACAAAACTTTCTGGCAAGAATACAAGCATTTATTGTGAAAAGGAAAGCAGTATACAGGTCTATACTGTCAATTTTATTCCACAGTATTTTCAGGCACACCACACATAATGGAGTTTGAAATAAAAAATGAAATCCTCTGAACAGAAATACTAAAACACAGCAGGTTCCTATGCACTAGGTGAAGCAAAGAAATTAACTTCATGTATGTCCATTCATTTTCTAAGAGTGCAATCGCGTCCTTATGTGGAGACACCTAATGGTCATTTCTTCAATTTCATTTATCGGTATATTTGAAAAATATAACTCATTCAGTCACCTCCACAATTATTCTCTGATCCTGTATTTAACTTCTGGGTAATAAAACAGCTCTAGAAACATATATAATCAGAATAACATCAGTTATATAGCATATGTGTGGTGAGGCATTTAATGTTTTCTATCAAGTTATTTGGAGAGAGACAATGCCATCTGCAGCAACAAGGAAGTATAAAGAATGCACTCCTCACTATTGTCTTTCTGCTAACACTTATGAAAGAGTTTATAACCATCAGCATGAGATGCAAAACTTTCTTTGAAAAGAGGTTAAACAAAACCCTGTACTTGGCACTGGTGAGGCCCCACCTCGAGTACTGTGTCCAGTTTTGGGCCCCTTACCACAAAAAAGACATTGAGGTGCTGGAGGGGGTCCAGAGAAGGGCAACAAAGCTGGTGAGGGGTCTGGAGAATAAGTCTTATGAGGAAAGGCTGAGGGAGCTGGGGTTGCTCAGTCTAGAGAAGAGGAGGCTGAGGGGAGACCTTATCACTCTCTACAACTACCTGAAAGGAGGTTGTAGAGAGGCAGGGGTAGGTCTCTTCTCCCAAGTCACAGGTGATAGGACAAGAGGAAATGGCCTCAAGTTGTGCCAGGGAGGTTCTGATTGGATATTAGGAAAAATTTCTTCGCTGAAAGGGTTATCAAGCATTGGAATGGGCTGCCCAGGGAAGTTGTTGAGGCACCATCGCTGGAGGTATTCAAAAGACGGGTTGATAGAGTGCTAGGTGACATGGTTTAGTGATGTTTTGGTTTGGTTTGGTTTGGTTTGTGGTTTTTTTGTTGGTTTTTTTTTTTTTTTTTTTTATCAGAGTTAGGTTGATGGTTGGACTAGATGATCTTAAAGGTCCCCTCCAACCTAGACAATTCAATGATTCTGTGAAAACAGTTAGAGTTAAGATTGACTTTGATAAAATAGTGCCTTACAGTTCAGTTTACTTATTCACCTGCAACAAGGTCTATATTGAGTGTAGATTCAATGACCCAAGATATCCTACATCACTAAAAATACCCTCTTACCTCTAATTTAATAAAAGTTAAACAAAAAGCTCTATTTCTTAATATGACTACATATATAATTACTGCTTCACTTTTACACAACCAGCTGCTTAATATTATACAATCATATCAGCTATCTGCTTATTTCATAGTAGTATGTGAAAACTGCTAAGAGGGAAAAACCAGAGGAAATGAAGAAAACATGGTAAGATGAAACTCATAAAATTCTAAGGAGACTAGTAAAATTTATCCTATCTAACAGAAATCCAGGAACATTTGAGTTGCCCTATGAATCCACATTGTACATCTATGAGTGGTCAACTGAAATGAACCTGGAATAAATTTCTCAAATGTAGGGACTGGATTCAGTAATATATGAATAGATATTCAATGTTGTTTTCTACATTTTTGAATCTACTGCTTAGCCTTCACTTGTCACTCCTTCTGCACAGTGCCTTGGCTATCCTATCTGACCTGTGCAATCTCTGCTAGACCTGTGTATAAGCCTTGGATATTCTAAGACATATGGCACTTCAATATTAAAAACTTACTTACATGTAAACATCTAAGTTTTGTCCAGTTTAGTTCTGAACAGGATCCTACTCCTAAAATTCTGGGGGTAGACTCTATACAGGGAAAAAATATTGTCATAAAGGCTCATAAAAATTTCTGAATATGGTGGGCAAAGGAGGGATACTTAAAAACAATCACAGCTCCAACTTTCTTCTGGAACTACCCCAAATAAGTCAATTCCCAAGACAGATCTTTATCGGTTCACACCTCTGGGTCAGAGAAATGTTCAACTAGAACTTTTAAGACTTTCACAATTTGGAAAAAAAAATTATGAATCTTTCACAACATAAAAAATATAACCTCACTATCCAATTGTTCAAAAAGAACTCAAAGTTCAGTATCTCATAGCTCTGCAAGGTATTATTGCTAGAAATTATGTTCCCCAGAAATTCTGGAAGCACTGGGAACAAGTCTTATGAGGAGCAGCTGAGGGAACTAGCATTGTTTAGCCTGGAGAAAAGGAGGCTCAGGGGAGACCTTATCACTCTCTACAACTACCTGAAAGGAGGTTGTAGTGAGGGGTCAGTCTCTTCTCCCCAGTAATGAGTGATAAGACAAGAGGAAATGGTCTCGAGTTACATCAGGGCCAGTTTAGATTGGATGTTAGGATAAATTGCTTCATTGAAAGGATTGTCAAGCATTAGAACAGGCTGCCCAGGGAAGTGGTTGAGCCACCCTCCCTGGAGATATTCAAAAGACTTGTAGATGTGGTGCTTAGGGACGTGGTTTAGTGATGGACTTGGAAGTGCTAAGGTAATGGTTGGATTTGATTATCTTAAAGGTATCTTTTCCTTATCTTAAAGTTATCTTTTCCAACCTAAATGATTCTATGATTCTATGAATATTCATGCAAAAAGTATGTCAGAGTAATTTGATGTTCGTTTTCTGTAACCATGTCGAATGCTTTCTAACTGTTAATATATGATATACTTCTGCTGCTATAGTAGTAATATAAAGCCTTTAGGACAGCATTAAACTAATCTAACTTTCAATGTCTGCAATGAAATAAAAGAAATGCATAACTGGCATTTCTCTCTTTTGATGATTACTGGAACATAAGGATGGGATTCATATGCTTGCACATGGGCATCTCATCTCCTTTTACGTGCTGCAGTTTAAGGACCTCCTATATGATCTCTGCAAATACAAACACTTAGGTGCAAATAACAATACATCATGCCAGTATCATAGTGAAGGTTGGCTAACTGAACTCTGCAGAAGTGAAAATGATAGCAGTCAGAGTGCAGGAAATAATTTTGCCACATACTTTACAATGGAATATAGGATATCTTCTTATCTTGTCTTTCTGTTCTTCATCCTTTGTCTTAAGTACCTCACAGAGATATATGAGAGATTTCAGTAAATTTGAGATTGACTGTGGGAAGCTGAAAATTATGACACTGAAGACATAAAAACTTCCAGGATAACAGCTAGAGGTCTAGGAGAATAACCACTGAAACATCAAGTAGCACCAGATATGCAGCTTTAGGTAACAGAATCAAGGTCTAATTCTTGAGCAAAGTAATTTTTTTTTTAATTCTGACTCCAAAGGAAAGATTTAATTCAAATCCCATATTCCATGTTTAGCTCCAATATAGATAATATATACATACTCTTCAGTTAGTAGAACTACTAATAGTGGGATGTAGTTGCCTAACATATTAAAATAGGAGTCAATGAGAAGTCAGGTGTGATAATCTATAGCATATAAACTGTCATAAGTCATCTGTGCTTTAAAAACATTTCTGTGTTTTTCAAAGTCTGGCTGTTTATTTAATAGTTTAATCATTAAGAAGCTAAAAGTTCAATTTGTTTGCCTCAAAATAGGCACCTGAGATGCTCTAGTGCTATCATCCTGTCTAGCCTCCAGCTGATGCTCAGTTAAGGTCTGAATACTGTATTAGCGTAAGGAGTGATGCTTCAACATCCTTGTGGTTTCTCAGCTATGAGTAACAAAGCGTGCAAAATTAATTGATCTAGAGGCATCAAAAAAAAAAAAAAAAAAAAGACTTTAATGGCTAATGATTCTAGCATTCTTCAAAAAACACAGAAAGTCCTAGACCTTGTTCTTTCCCTTTGTAACTTTTTCATTTTTTTTAAAGTGTTGGAAAAAAACACATAAGCAATCTTAAGACCAGAGACTAGAATTCCAATCTTTAGAGCCAAGTGAATTACACTGTCTTCCACTTCATGAAGTTCACACTTTTGGCTGATTAGTAGCCTAATTTGAATACAGGAGACTAAAAGCACTCCAAGCCTAATTATTTTATTTTCTTCCTAGTACTATTTTTGCACTTATATTAAGCAATCAGGAAATAACATTGTAGGAAACAGTCTTTGTAGGACTATTTATGCACATATGCTAAGCAGTGGATATGTAACAATCTAGAAAGCAGTCTCCTATTTCATTAGTCTGGAATCACCCTCATACTTGCTAACTGTTCATCTAGTCCTGCATCCATTGCACTCGCAGCTGCATGGCAGTTTAGCACTAAAAAAGTTAAATTGGAGATTATCCTT
Organism: Numenius arquata; assembly: GCF_964106895.1. Classification (NCBI taxonomy): domain Eukaryota; kingdom Metazoa; phylum Chordata; class Aves; order Charadriiformes; family Scolopacidae; genus Numenius; species Numenius arquata. The sequence continues at coordinate 88,891,677 of NC_133576.1, read as the reverse complement.
CTAAGTCAATCAACAGAAAGATAGCAAGAATGATTGATGAAAGAAATACTTTACTTGGATTCAAATTTCTTCAGGATTAGAAGAACATAGATTTCAAACTTTTCTGAGTCTGCCTTGGATGGAGTTAACTTTATTCATACCAACCCGCATGACATCATGTTTTAGATGTTATGTTTAGATCAAAATTTGGTTGATAACACACCAATGTTTTGTTGTTATTAGTTTTAATTAAATTAATATTATTAATATTTGGAACAGTGCTTTCACAGCATCACCACTTTCTCTGTTTCTCAGTCTGCCCCCTTCCAGAGAGTGGGCTGGGGGTGAGCAAGAAGTTAGGAGCGGACACAGCCAGGACAGCTGACATGAATTGATCTAAGGGTCATTCTATGCCATATAACATCATACTCAGCAATAAAAAAAAAAGGGGGGGGAAATGGAGAGTGTTTGTCTTCCAAGGTAGCTGTTGCTCAGAGACTGGCAGTGTACCAGTCTCCTTGTGGGAGGCAATGAGTAATTACCTTTGCATCACTTCTTTGTTTTTGCTTCTTATTTATTTATTTATTTATTTATTTAAATTTTTCATTCACTTCTTGAATTTTCTTTATCTCAACACACAAGTTTTCACATTTTTGCTTTTCCTATTCTCTCCATCATCCCAGTGCAGCTAGGGGAATGAGCAAGCATCTGTATGGGTACTTAGATGCTGGCCATTGTCAACTCACAACACAGACCTTCTCCTTTGCTTTCTGCACAGATCAAGAGTTCCAGGTAAGTCTCAAGAGAATGTACCTAGGAGTGTGTACTGGGGAAAGAAAGGAGGGAAGGAAAGTCAGCAACAACCTTATCATGGACTAGTTTTATTGCTCCTACCTATTTTCCTCCTGAAGAATCCTATCATACCTGAGAGAAGAATTGGATTTCAAAAACAACCCTCATGAGCAGCTGGTGGAATGAGAACCCCTAAAGACCTCAAATATTCTGAGAGTTTTAAATCAAACTTCTAAGTGTCCCATCCGGGAACTGGCAATTAATTACGCTAGTTTCTAATCCTTCTCTGTTATATTTATTTATTTATTTACTTGTTTATTTAATTTACCACCATTTTCTTCACTCCTATTGAGGCTGCTAGCATGTAACAGCTGGTGACATTTGTGTCTGAGTCCATATCCTTGTATTTTTATCAGCTAGAGTAGTAGACCTAATGATTCATTACTCAGTCATATGTATCTAGTACAAGAAGTCCAGGATTGAAAGCTTAGCCTGAACCACCATACAGCTTCCATCTGTAAACTGTTCTAGGAGGTGGAAAGCAAAGAAATTCATCTTATATTAAGACATTCTATTCACCCAAGTATCTTGTGATCTGATTTCAGTAGTCTCATTATTTTTCACCAGACTAAAAGGAAGGGGTCTTGACATGAATCGTTAATTATATAAAATGCTCAAATTCTCTAATTCCTTTCTATATTGCTTGTTTCTCCATTGCTTTTAGTCAAGCTGGACTCAAGGAAGAAGGATTATTTTATGACCATGTTGCTTTTTACTTTGTGTTTTCACTGTGTATAAATCAGCTCTCAATGAATAAAATACAATTCTTAAGCTAAAATAAACTGCTCTTAATATTGGCTTGATGGAAAACTATTTTTTAAATTGAAAAATCATAGCAAACAAGGCATTCAGTAGATTACATTATTTTTCCATGTTAGTTTTCTATAGTGAATTTGAATACCACTGAATTACCAGTGAATTGTACAATAAAAAGCCTCTTTTTTGTTTTGTATTCTTAAAACTCTTACAAATAATAATAATTTTCCACTAATATTAAAAGTGTATTGTCTGAACATTCCATTCACAGACACTGAGCACATAGAATCATAGAATGGTTAGAGTTGGAAGGGACCTTAAGGATCATCCAGTTCCAACCCCCCTGCCATGGGAAGGGACACCTCCCACTAGAGCAGGTTGCTCAAAGCCCCATCCAGCCTGGCCTTAAAACACTTCCAGGGATGGGGCATCCACAACTTCCCTGGGCAACCTGTTCCAGTGCCTCACTACCCTCACACTAAAGAATTTCTTTCTGGTATCTAATCTAAATCTCCCCTCTTCCAATTTAAAACTGTTACCCCTTGTCCTGTCACTACACTTCCTGACAAAGAGTCCCTCTCCGGCTCTCATGTAGGCTCCCTTCAGATATTGGAAGGCTGCTATGAGGTCTCCCCGGAACCTTCTCTTCTCCAGGCTGAACAACCCCAGCTCTCTCAGCCTGTCTTCATAGGAGAGGTGCTCCATCCCTCTGATCATCTTCATGGCCCTCTGCTGGACCTGTTCCAACAGGTCCATGTCCTTCCAGTGTTGAGGACTCCAAAGCTGGACACAGTATTCCAGGTGGGGTCTCACGAGCGCAGAGTAGAGGGGTAGAATCACCTCCCGTGACCTGCTGGCCACACTTCTTTTGATGCAGCCCAGGATGCGGTTGGCTTTCTGGGCTGCCAGCACACGTTGCCGGCTCATGTCGAGCTTCTCATCCACCAAGACCCCCAAGTCCTTCTCCTCAGGGCTGCTCTCTAGCCATTCTCCACCCAACCTGTATTTGTGCCTGGGATTGCCATGTCCCAGGTGCAGGACCCTGCACTTGGCTTGGTTGAACTTCATGAGATTTGCACAAGCCCACCTCTCAAGCCTGTCCAGGTCCCTCTGGATGGCATCCCTTCCCTCCAGCATGTCGACCGCGCCACCGAGCTTGGTGTTGTCAGTAACAGTGGGTGCACTCTATCCCACTGTCCATGTCTCCAACAAAGGCGTTAAATAGCTCTGTTCCCAGTACCGACCCCTGAGGAACACCACTCGTCACTGGCCACCACTTGGACATTAAACCATTGACCACAATCCTTTGAGTGTGGCCATCCATCTAGTTCCTTATCCACCGAGTGGTCCATCCATCAAACCCACGACTTTCCAATTTTGAGACCAGGATGTCGTGTGGGACAGTGTCAAATGCTTTGCACAAGTCCAGGTAGATGACGTCTGTTGTTCTGCCCTTGTCCACCAAGTCTGTCGCAGTATCATAAAAGGCCACCAAATTTGTCAGGCATGATTTGCCCTTGGTGAAGCCATGTTGCCTGTCTCCAATCACCTCCTTATTTTCCATGTGCTTTAGCAGAGATTCCAGGAGGATCTGCTCCATGATCTTGCCAAGCACAGAGGTGAGACTAGGGGTCTTCTTTTTTTCCTTTTTTGAATATCGGGATTGTGTTCCCCTTTTTCCAGTCAGCAGGAACTTCGCCAGAATTCCACGATTTCTCAAATATGATGGAAAGTGGCTTAGCAACTTCGTCCACCAGCTCCCTCAGGACCCGTGGGTGGATTTCTTCAGGTCCCAAGGACTTACGCACTTTCAGGTTCCTTAATAGGTCTCAAACCTGATCTTCTCCTACTGTGGGCAGTTCTTCATTCGCAGAGCCCTTGTTTTTGCCTTCCATGACTTGGGCAGTGTGGTTAGAGCCCTTGCCAGTGAAGACCGAGGCAAAAAAGTTGTTCAGTAGCTCAGCCTTATCCATATCCTGGGAGGCCAGGTCTCCCGTTTCCTTTAAGAGAGAGCCCACAACTTCCCTAGTCTTGCCTTCATCCCTGACATATCTGTAGAAGTTTTTCTTATTTTCTTTGATGTCCCTGGCTAGATTTAGTTCTGCCTGGGCTTTCGCTTGCCTGATCTGGTTCCCGGCCACTCAGACAGTTTCTCTATATTCTGCCCAGTCTACCCGTCCCTGCTTCCACCCTCTATAGGCCTCCCTTTTGGTCCTGAGCTTGTCCAGCAGTTCCTTGTTCATCCACACAGGCCTGCTGTCTATTTTGCCTGACTTCCTCTTTTTTGGGATGCACCTCTCCTGAGCTTGGAGGAGGCGGTCCTTGAATGCCAACCAGCTTTCTTGGGCCCCTCTCCCCTCCAGTTCTTTTTCCCATGCTACCCTGCTAATCAGATCTCTCAGGAGACCAAAGTCTGCTCTTCTGAAGTCCAGGGTAGCGAGCTTACTGCACACCCTCCTCGCTGCCCTATGAATCTTCAATTCTACCATTTTGTGATCGCTGCAGCCGAGGCTACCCTTGAACCTGACATTCCCCACCGGTCCCTCCTTGTTGATAAGGACAAGGTCCAGCACGGCTCCTTTCCTCGTTGGCTCCTCGATCATTTGAAAACGAAAGTTACCATCAATGCATTCCAAGAACTTCCTGGATTTCTTGTGCCCTGCTGTGTTGTCCTTCCAGGAGATATCGGGGTGGTTGAAGTTCCCCATGAGGACCAGGCTGTTCAAGCGTGATGCTGCTCCTATCTGTCTGTAGAGGGCCTCATCCTCACTGTCACTCTGATGAGTAGCAGACCCCTACTGTAACATCACCAGCCCCTGTTCTCCCTTTAATCCTGACCCATAACTCTCTGTTGGGTCTTCATCTGTCCCCAGGTGGAGCTCCACACACTTCAGCTGGTCGCTGACATAGAGAGCAACACGTCCTCCCCATCTGCCCAGCCTGTCCTTCCTGAAGAGTCTGTGAGCTCTGACATGCCATGACATCATTTTGAACACGTGCATAAGAAAAAGTAAGTTTAACATTTTTCTTCCCATACCAAATAAAAATTTAGAAACAATCATTTCTGTAAGGAAACATAGATTATAAATCAGCTTAAAAAAACCTGAAATGACTCCTGAATTTAAGAAAAGGGGAAGGCTGTGGATGTTGTCTACCTGGACTTTGGTAAGGACTTTGACACCATCCCTCACGGCATTCTCCTGGAGAAACTGGAGAATCATGGCATAGACAAGTGTACCCTCCGCTGGATAAAAAGCTGGCTGGATGGCTGTGCCCAGCAAGTTGTGATTAATGGAGCAAAATCTGGTTGGCGGCCGGTCATCAGTGGTGTCCCTCAGGGCTCAGTTTTGAGGCCAGTCTTGTTCAATATCTTCATTGATGATCTAGACAAGGGGATTGAATGCACCCTCAGTAAGTTTGCGGATGACACCAAGCTAGGTGGGAGTGTTGATCTGCTTGAGGGTCGGAAGGCTTTACAGAGGGATCTGGACAGGTTGGATCAATGGGCCAAGGCCAATGGGATGAGGTTTAATAAGGCCAAGTGCCGGGTCCTGCATTTTGGTCACAACAACCCCAAGCAACGCTACAGGCTTGGAGCTGAGTGGCTGGAAAGCTGCCCGGCAGAAAAGGACCTGGGAGTGTTAGTGGACAGCTGGCTTAACATGAGCCAGCAGTGTGCCCAGGTGGCCAAGAAGGCCAATAGCATCCTGGCTTGTATCAGGAATAGCCTGGCCAGCAGGAGCAGGGAAGTCATCATGCCTCTGTACTCGGCCCTGGTGAGGCCTCACCTGGAGTACTGTGTTCAGTTCTGGGCCCCTCACTACAGGAAAGACATTGAAGTGCTGGAGCGTGTCCAGAGGAGAGCCACCAAGCTGGTGAGGGGTCTGGAGAACAAGTCCTATGAGGAGAGGCTGAGGGAACTGGGCATGTTTAGTTTGGAGAAGAGGAGGCTGAGGGGAGACCTCATTGCCCTCTACAACTACCTGAAAGGAAACTGTAGAGAGGCGGAGGTTGGCCTCTTCTCCCAAGGGAATAACGACAGGACCAGAGGAAATGGTATGAAGCTGCGGCAAGGGAGGTTTAGATTAGATATTAGGAAGAATTACTTTACTGAAAGAGTGGTCAAGCACTGGAACAGCCTGCCCAGGGAGGTGGTAGAGTCACCATCCCTGGAGGTATTTAAGAAACGTGTAGACATGGCTCTTCAGGGCATGCTCTAGTGCCCGGGATTGTTGGTTTGTGGTGGGGTGTTGTGTGTGAGGTTGTGGGTGTGGGGTTTAGTTGGTGGGTGCTTTTTTTTTTTTTTTTTGTGTGGTTTTCTTTTTGTTTTTTTGTTTTTGTTTTTTTTTTGTTTGCTTGTTTGTTTGTTTTTGTGTGTTGTGGGTTTTTTTTTGTTTGTTTGTTTGTTTTTTTAATGTGGTTGGACTCAATGATCTCAAAGGTCCCTTCCAACCACTAAGATTCTGTGATTCTGTGATTCTGTGAAAAGGTGTACATTGATTTTCTGAATGAGATCACATTTTTTAAATGAAATATTAAAAAACAAAAAAAAAAAGTCATCACGATTAAGTTACTAATATTAAACTTCAAGTTATAGTGAAGGTCATTTCACTAACACAGCTATATTCTTTTTGTAACCTAACGCTCTCATCTACATGTAACTAGGTCTGCAGAGCACTTAAAACCAATCGATAAAGGAAGGAGGTAGAAGGATGTCTAGGAAGCAAGATGCATGACTCGCCATTCTACTGTGTTCCTGGAGTGATCTAAACAAACCTTTTGATCAACCTATTAAAATGGGTACCTGTGTAGTGGGATTAAATTGCCTGACATGCATATGGTGAAATTTCAGATGTTATAGGGTATCAAAGTTATGTGCACAGTGCTAACTGAGAGCCTTAGAGAGCCATTCAGCATTCTAAACAGCATATAGAAGGTCACTCATGATGAGCTCATACATTTTAAATGTCACTACAGGCTTATGTTTGTACAGCAGAGTCTCAACCTTCATGCCTATTTTAGAGAGAGCTGGTGTACTATGTATGGCTGAGATGGAGTCAATTTTTTTCACCACAGCCCATATGGTCCTGTGTTTTGGATATGTTACTGAACTAAAACAGTGTTGATAATACAACAGTATTTTTGTTATTGCTGAAAAATGTTTGCATAGGGTCAAAACCTTTTCTTTTTCCCACTCTGCTGCCTGCAGCAAGAAGGCTGGGGATGCACAAGAAACTGGGAGGAGTCACAGCTGGGACAGCTGACCCCACCTAACCAAAGGGATATCCCATACCATATGACATCATGATCAGCAATAAAAACTGGGGAAAAGAAGGAGGAAGGAGAGATGTTTGGGGTTATGGCATTTGTCTTCTCACATAACTGTTACGCATGATGAGGCTCTGCTTTCCAAGAAGTGGCTTATAGCCCAGAACAAAACATTTAATCACAAACAATTATCTTTCACAAATGGATTAAAAAAATGTTCACATTAAAACTATATTTTCCAAAATATAGAGGTTAGTGCATTGGATTTTAAAAAAAAAAAAAAAATTAAGGTGCCATCATTAAAAAATAAAAATTTTCCATATCATTATTAATTTATTCCCTGAATCTCACCCTTTATCCTTCATAAAGCCAAATAAACCACTACTAACAGTTCCTGAAAGTAAAGTAAACTTTACACTCCAGAACAATATACACTGACATAGACAAATGACTTGTCTTGCTGTAGGAAGAGCCAGCCAGGAGACAAATTGCCATTGTTCAATCACATCAGAACAAACATTTAGAAATTTTGATAATCATGTTTGAATGCTGCTCTATGAAATATATTTTCTTGTCTTAAGGTTTGTGCCTGAGCAACTGAGCTGAGCTTAGATTCCTGACTGAATGAAAGACAAAAGGTTTGTGTGGCCTTTACAGGAATGTATTTTACACTTTCAAACCAAGAGCCTATAGTTCAACCAGGAATTCTTATATCAATCAAGACAAGTTGACTTTCAGATTTTATCACTATTGTTAAAAAAATATACAAAATCTTGACAGAGTTAAACCCCATATACAGTGAACTGTTTAGTCCACAACATTTTACAGCACAGGGGTAAAAGAGTCAGGTATGAAGGAGTGAAGTTAGGTGGGGAGAAAGTGGTGTTTGTAAATTTTTAGTCTATTTTTCACTACCCTAATCTATTCTAATTGGCAAGAAATTAATTTTTCCAAAGTTGGGTTTGTTTTGCCCACAATGGTAACTGGTAAGCAATCTCCCTGTCTTTATCTTTACCCATGAGGTTTCTCATCCTATTTTCTCCCACTGTTTCGTTAAGGAATTTAAGTGAGAGAGCAGCTAGGTAGGCATCTGGGTGCTGGCCAGGATTGATCCACCACACCCTGCTGTCTTCTCGCTCCAGAAGATTTAAGGGTAGTAAAAATCCCCTCTAAGGATCAGGAACTGTGAATGTGAGATTTCTTCCAGTTATTGGAAGAAGACATCATCATCTTCTTCCTTGAGCAGGCAGTCGCTAGCAGACGTCCATCAAGATGGTACCACACTGGTCTGTGCATTAATCCCAACCTATAAAGTTTTTCCTGGTTTACCATTCCATCCCTAGGTAAAGCTTCACTCATTCTTACATAAAGGGCATGTCTCCCTGCTGTCTTTCTGCCTGTCCTTTGTAAAAAGCCTATATCAGTCTATTGCAACACTAGCTGTGTGAGCTCTCCTATCATGTCTCTGTAATCCCAATGAGGTCTTAGCCCTGCAACTGTTCCCAGACATCTAATTCCTAATGCATAATGTTCCCTGTGTGTTGTGCATTAGTACACAGGCATTTCAGAGAGGCACACAGTGCTGATAAATTCCCATAAAAAGTGTGAGAGCTTCTTCTATCGTGCTGCCTCATCACTTCCTCATTTATGCACATACACTTGAGGTAGGACCCCTTCAGCCTTATTATGTTGAATATGAAATTTCTCTTGTCCACGTCACCCTGGCCCTTTGTTTGCCAATACAAATACATCACTTGCTCACTACTGTACAGGTTGTCAAATACTATCTGTATCGTTCCTACTTTAAAGCTCACTTCTCCTTGTCAGTCACCCTGTTGGCAAATATGTTTTGTCCCTACTTGGCCAGGTGGATCCTGCCTTTTCTTAGCAGTCCTCAAAGGCAGTTTCACGGTTGTAAAAGTTAAGTTGCTGCTGTTGGCACCAGCCATGCAACCTGTTGCTGGCCCACAGGATGTGTCCACTCCTTCATAAGCCTTTTCCTCTTGCTGACAGAATAGAGGTAAAAGACACCTGGGCCTTTATGCCCTCAACTTTTGCCTCCATGCAATTGCTCTTGATATGCTCCATGTCTTCCCTAGCAATATCTTTTATTCCCACAAAGAAGAAAAGCAGGGAGTAATGGTCCAAGAAGTGGACCGTCACTGGAAGAATACGTTTTAAAGAAGAGGCTTATCACTGGAAGAATATCTTGACAGTTACAGTTTGGGTTGGTATTGTCAGGTGCAAGTCCAGGTCTGACACAGGCAACTACTTTTTAACATAAAGTTAGTATTTATACAATTAACAATGGGCTATTAGAGACAATTCCTTGATGCATATTCTGGCTATTCTAATTGCATTCTCAAGCACTCTCCACTCTCTCTCTGTACATAGAGTTTATTTACTTGGTGCCAGACTACATGTTTCATAAGTATTGTGTGTGATTGTTGTGAGATAAAATCTTCTTGTTAATCTAATATTTAGATCCTAATCAACAAGTCAAATAAAATGGCTTTAGGATGTCTTATTTACCTCTGAATTTTCATTAGAACTCACAGTCCAGGTTTCAACGCAGCTAAATGAAAAAGTTGTCTGTATTGATAATGGATTTTATTAAAATGGATCATATAGCAAAATACGCCAGAGGAAACATTTAGTTGCTGTAGCTTACCATAACTTTATTTAGTTAATTAAAGTTGCAATAGTACTAAAGTCTAAGTAAGTTCATATTAAAGACTGAATCAACAAGTCAATAAGTTCAAAATACTAACCCATCAAAGTAATACAGAAAGTAATCAAATAAAACCCTGAGTTTGACACCAATGTGAACTATTCTATGTTAATCTTGTTCAAGTAGATTAAAGGAAGGAACAGGTGTTTTTTCAGGCTTTTCTTTCACAGTAACCTATCCGTAATTTTAGCCGATGCAGTAGATATCTGGAACTGGTTATAGACAGGCACTTCAAATGTAAATGCCAGTTCTGCTCTTCAACACATCCCAAAATAATGATGGTCCATTGCATAAAATAACAAGTAAAAGAAAAATGGTGAGAAAACATTAAAAAAAAAAAAAACTAAAAAAAAAACCAAAACCAAAAAAAAAAAAAAAACAAACAAAAAAGCCCAACATATTAAATGGACTACTAATTAAGGATACTTTTCAGGAAAATATATATCTGATTGGAATAGCAAATTATGAAGGAATTTTGGAGATTACTATATGGAAAACTGAAATATATTTTTCAGTAATTTCTCTGAAGAAAGATTGAAAATTAAACACAGGCAACATTTTTAATTATAAGATTCAAATACGTTGGGATAAAATTTTGAACTCTCAATAAGTCAACTTTGGCTCTCGAAGAATTTTAGTTTGACTTATCAGGGAATAGATAGCAAGGGTTAAATAAATCTATGTAGTCACAGTGTCATCTAATTGGCAAAAATTTAAATTGATGACCACTTATCTAGAGATAAAAATGGATACATAAGTGCAAACAGAAGAACATGAATCTTTCATTGACCACTATATCTTAATTTCACGTCTTGCAATAACAGATATTTTCTGGTAGATCTATCTGTGGGATATTTGTATTCAGGCATAAATTTATTCTCATAATTGTATGCAATGATAGTGAAACAATGCATTACAGCTCTACAGGACTGCACAAAAACCAACTAATTAAAGGGGAATTCAGGAACAGTAACCTCAAATAATAAACCCTCATGCATACACATGTTAATTTTTACTTTAGTCCATAAGAAAGCATAAAATCCATTTCAGTGTATTTGGTCTATATGGCCTAAATCAATTTTTGGGAAAAATAACCTTCTAGCTTAAAAAAAAACAACAAAAAAAACCCCCAACAAACCAGCATATGCGTTTGTATTTCTCCCCAAAACACTCTGTTAACTTTAAAATTCAGTTTAGATTAGAACATTTATTTCCAATAGTCAGTAGTCATGAAATTCATTCTCTGACCCCCAAATGCTTGATCCTGGAAGAACTTCAAATCACTTTTCTATTAAATATCACTGAATTTGTGCCTGTCTAAAACAAAGATTAGAAGATGTAGTAGAAATCCTTTCTACCTTGCCCTTCTATTATTGCAGAACTATCCTGAGACATGCCCAAAACAGGCGCTTATTCTTTACAGCAGAATGACAGCATGGCAAAGAAAAGCCTGTGCTTAACATATAAGCATATCTGTGTGGTTTACATCTCCCTCTTGTTTGCTATAAACAGATCTTAATATGGCTTGCAGACTAGGTCACATGAATTGTACATAATACTATTCCCTCCCATAAGAGCATGGCTATACTGAGCTTTCCTGGAATTTCCTTCCAATCGTAACTAATTAAAACTTTTCCTTTCAGACACCAGCACAAAATAGATATAATGAACTGAGACTCCAGATCTGAAAACAAAGTGAATAATCATTACCTGCTAAGTTAACTTATATCAACCATCTGAATAACAGAAAATTACCCAAACGGATTACATGCTGTGTTTAAAACAAGCTCACTTTCATTTCTGTGGAGGTACTTCCCTATTGCTGGCTTGCAACTTCTGCCTTTTGACTAAACAATGGAAATGAGACCCTGGTGACTGACATTAAGAAGTGTGTTATACAATCCTCTGATAAGAAGACAATAGTTCTTTAATTTAAGAAAAAGCAATTCTGTTTCAGCCACTTACCTCAAGATTTCATTTGTCTTTGAGAGCGCTCCAATGGCCTTCATCTTTTCAGTCTTCTCAGTTTTCCTGTTCTTTTCTTTGTAGTTACCTTAATTATAAAATGCTGCCTTGACTATAAAATGTTTCTTTTATGTGTTTCCTCTTTTAGACTTAGGAGATATGTTGACCCACTTTAATTTGCAGTATTAAATCACTTTGTTTCCATAAATTGCTGTTAAAAAAATTAAACAAAACAAAAACAAGTAAAAAATTATCACAGTACCCAGTGCTAGATTAGCAGAAACGTGTTTAACAACGAATCTCAGAAGACAAGTAGGATCCTCTTGTCTGCTCTGCTTTTGCTTCTGTTGATGGCATAGGTTTCTTGGACTTAGTGTCTACTCATGATGCTTAATTAACTCATTTCCCTTCATATTATGTATTCAAGATGCCTCAGTCACAGTACCTGGAAAGATTTTTTTTTTATTTTGGAGTATGGCCAGAAGTGATACTATCTGCCCTTTGCATAATAATGTAATGATGAGAACATCAATTAATATTGTTGGAGATCTGAGTACTAGAACAAAGACTCTTAGAATACATAACCTAGTTCCCAGGTTTGCTAGAATAACTTTTGTGATAACTGGTAATTCTTCCCTCACTCTTGTTGAAGTCAAATCATCATGAGGTAAAGAATGTATGTTTTATGGAAATGGAAAAATAAATTGAAATAATAGTCAATGATGTGGATAAAATCCTATGAGGAGCTAAGGAATTATGGGTATTTTCATCATGTTTCAGGAATTTATATGTATTTCTTTTAGAAAAAAAAAAGTCTTGAAGTATATGAACAGTGGCATGACCATGGATCAAGATCTAGGATCTTCCTGCTCCCCTACCAGCAAAGTGGTTTGGGTTGGAAGGAACTTTTAAAGGTCATCTAGTCCAACACCCCTGCAATAAGCAGGGACATCTTCAACTATGTCAAGTTGCTCAGAGCCCCGTCCAACCTGACTTTGAATGTTTCCAGGGATGGGGCATCTACCACCTCTCGGGGCAATCTGTTCCAGTGTTTCACCACTCTCATTGTAAAAAATTTCTTCCTTATATCTAGTCTAAATCTACCCTCTTTTAGTTTAAAACCATTACCCCTTGTCGTATTGCAACAAGCCCTGCTCAAATGTTTGTCCCCATCTTTCTTATAACCCCCGTTAAGTACTGAAAGGCCACAATAAGGTCTCCCCGGAACCTTCTCTTCTCCAGGCTGAGCAACTTCAACTCTCACAGCCTGTCTTCATAGGAGAGGTTCTCCATCCCTCTGGTCATTTTTGTGGCCCTCCTCCAGACCTGCTCCAACAGATCCATGTCTTTCCTGTGCTGAGGGCTCCAGAACTATACGCAATACTCCAAGTTGGGTCTCATGAGAGCAGAGTAGAGAGGTAGAATCACCTCCCTCAACCTGCTGGCCATGCTTCTTTTGATGCAGGTCAGGATATGGCTGACTTTCAGGGCTGCAAGCGCACGTTGTCATCTCATGTCCATCTTTTCATCTACCAGTACTCCCAAGTCCTTCTCAGCAGGAACTCTCTCAATCCCTTCATTCCCCAGCCTGCACTCATACTGGAGGTTACCCTGACCCATGTGCAGGACCCTGTGCTTGACCTCGTTGAACCTCATGAGGTTCACATGGGCCCACTTCTCCAGCATGCCCCAGCCCTCATGTGTCAACCATATCACTCAGCTTGGTGTTGTCTGCAAACTTGCTGACGGTGCACTTGATCCCACTATCGGTATCACTGATGAAGATATTGAACGGTACTGATCCCAATATGGCCTCTGAGGGACACCATTTGTCACCAATCTCCATCTGGACATTGAGCCGTTGACCACTACCCTCTGGATGGGACCAATTCCTCATCCACTGAACATCTATCAAATCCATACCTCTTCAGTTTAGAGAGAAGGATGTTGTGTGGGACCATGTCAAAGGCCTCACAGAAGTCCAGATAGATGACATCCATAGCTTTTCCCGTGTCCACTGATGTAGTCACTCCATCATAGAAGGCTACTAGGTTGATCAGGCAGGATTTGCCCTTGGTGAAGCCACGCTGGTTGTTGAGAATCATATCCCTGACCTCCATGTGCTTTTGCATAGCTAAGTTCCATGATCTTTCCAGGCACAGAGGTGAGGCTGACAGGTCGGTAGTTGCCATGGTCCTCCTTTCTACCCTTTTTAAAAATGGGTGTAATGTTTCCTGTTTTCCAGTCACTGGGGACTTCACCTGACTGCCACAACCTTTCAAATATCATGGTCAGTGCCGTGGCAACTACATTAGTCAACTCCCTTGGACTCTGGGGTGCATCTTAGAATCATAGAAAGGTTAGAGACAGAAGGGACCTTAAAGATAATATCTAGTTCCAACCCTTCTGCCATGGACAGGGACACCTTCTACTAGACCAGGTTGCTCAAAACCGCATCCAGCCTGGCCTTAAACACTTCCAGGGATGGGACATCTACAGCTTCTCTGGGCAACCTGTTCTGGTGTCTCACCACCCTCACAGTAAAGAATTTCTTCGTAATATCTGATCTAAATTTACCCTTTTTCAGTTTAAAACCACTACCCCTCATCCTATCACTACAATCCTTAATAATGAGTCCCTCTGCATCTTTCCTGTAGGCCCCCTTTAGGTACTGGAAGACTGCTATAAGATCTCCCTGGAGCATTCTCTTCTCCAGGCTGAACAACCCCAAATCTCTCTCAGCCCGTCTTCATAGGAGAGGTGCTCCAGCCCTCTGATCATCTTCGTGGCCCTCCTCCAGACTTGCAACAACAGACTTCTGTATGCTCAGATTCCTCAGGTTGTCACAAACCTGATCTTCTCTTACAGTGGCAGGGACTTTGCTCTCCCAGTCCCTGCATGCGTGTCCATCTACTCAAGAGGTGTGGGAAGAGACACTGCCAGTGAAGACTGAGACAAAACTTCATCAATGAACTACAGAGAATTAATTTTATTCCTCTGTGCACAGTGTTTCAGTTTCCTCAGGAAGGACAGAAAACAACACCATCATAATTTGATTTGATCAATTGATTTGCTCTCTAAAATCCATTCTTCTTATTCATAAGATCTATAAGGACAACAGTGGGAGCCCTGAGACCAAACTCATCATTAGAAACCTGAATTGGGGATTTTAATATGGAACCTTAGATGAAATATACATTTAACAGAGACATTCCAGATACTTTTTGATTCTCTGGGACAGCCACACAGGACTGATAGATTTGGCATAGATTCTACAGGAAACCTCTCTCAGGAGGGGTGTGCTGATATATCTCAAAAATTATTAGATGCTTTTGTATGAACAATTACACTGAGCCCACAGATATGCATATCTGAATTTTTTCCCATAGTCATAGCCAGACACTCCCAGAGAATGATTAATCTGCTGTATTTTAGAAGCCAACTTCTGGATGATATTAACTATGAACTGTAAGTCCATATTTCTCCAGAAAAAGAGAAATAGCAGATGTTTACATTGTTAGATAAATCCCTTCCTAAGTTAGAAAGTCTTGAAACAACCAACAAAAGAGAGTCTGAAAGTTCAGTACTTCCAGAATTAGTAATGTTTGTAAATTCAAAAGTTCATTTAATTATTAAAGTCAAACCCAAGTATTTTAATTCTACTTGAAGTTATATGTTCAACGATTTTAACTATTGAATTACCTCAATATGATCAAAGGTTGGAAAATTATCCATGGTCTTTTTTTTCTTAACAATTTTATTTCTTCCTTTATGAAATACAAAGGAAGTTACAATTTCATGGCCATACTTAAGATCATGATTATTCAAGTAATAAGTCTGCACAACTAATGAATCCTTGCAAGTAGCTAATTCTGATGCAGGTAGGAGGATAATGACTTTAGTGACTTGCCAAGAAAGTCATCAGATATATAATCATCACAAGTTCATTGCTCAGATGCACAATATGAAAACCTTCTGTATCTTTCTGTAATGGAGACAAATATCTCTTTAGAAACCCCTGGATATATTTCATTCTATCACTTACTACATGAAAGGTTTGACTTTAATTGAAATGACAGGTTGATTTCTTATATCCTACTCTGTACCTTCATAATGTCAATTTCAGTGCATCTTACTGCTAGCAAAGATTACAGTGCCACCAAATTCTTTGCATAAGCAAACAACAGTAACAGGCAAATACTTTTGCATTTTTTTGGTATATACATTAAATAATTTGTGGGATTTTTTCTTTTTCTTTTCCTTTATTTTTTTTAAAGGTCTTGAGGAGTTTGGTCACAAATACTGTAACAAAACTAGAACTGTAACAATTTCAAAAGCATAAGAGCCTTTGCTACATGTTATTCTTTTTTTTTACCTCAAAAAGGAGACAATATTTCATGAAGTTTAGTGCTACCTGTATGTGAAAGTAGATGTTGTGTTAAAAAGCTGAAGAGATATTATGGTAAGAAATTTGAAAAGAGAGGAGAAAAATCCTCTAAAACTTTTACATATATGTATTTAAAGAAAAGCATATATATTAGATTTATTAAACTAATGAGTCCCTTGGAAGACTGTTTGACTCCAATGCCAAGACAGTTTGATTCCAGTAAGAAAGCATACTTGTACCTAAAGACTCAGAAATGTGACAACAGGATGGTTACCCTTGTATCAAGAATCATTACTCTTGCATTTACCAAAATAGGAACATAGGTGTTTCAACATTAGGAGATATGGCCAATCACAGAAGCTGACTAAAAGGCACTGTGTGTCTGAGTCTCAGTTCCTGAAATGAATTAAAGATAACACTAACAAAAAAGGCCAAATTATAGTTTAAAAACCTGTTGCTTTTCTGTAACAATAAAAAGGAAATTTTCTGTTGCACATTAACTATTTAGTAGTGAAATACTTACCAGAAATGTAGTGTTAGTGGAATCAGAAAAGTAATCAAAACAGTAAGCTAAGCAAGTACTACACTACTAATTATGTATTTGGATTTCAAAAATATGCCTTGTTTCATTAATTTAAAAAAAATAACAAGGCACAAAATGCCCTATCCAAATATCATTGCATGTAAAGATCTTTTTGTACACCTGACTGGAAGGAAAAAAAATTAAATGTCAATAACAAACCTCAATTGCAAAGATCTCTATCCTTACAGAATTTGAAAACATATTTTAATGACTTCTTTAAGTAAGCAAGCAATCTTTTACTTTTTACATTTGCTTTTCAATCCATGGGAAGAAAGATATCTCACCAGTTTGTGGTAAGTCCTGAAATTAAAAAATATATCCTACTTTGCAAATAATATGTGATACTTTTTCCATTTCTTATAAAATCCACTTTCTCCTATACTTTTAAAGAAATTCACTTTGTTGTTGTTGTTGTCTGGCTGTAGTTTTTGGCATTTTTTCAATTCCCAACTTAAACTCCTCCAGACTGAAATGAAGGCTTGTGATTGTTTGTTTCATGTATTATTGACAATAAAATGAAATGTTATCTACCTCCAGATGCTGTCTCCAAAGGAGAAAAACAGCAGCAACCTTTTCTAGGAAAAGATGAAACAACATTTTTGAAACTGGGCGTCTTGTAAAAGACGAATATTAAATTCCAAGTGGAAGAAAGAGGCTTTAGGGAAGGGAAGAATTAGCATACAGCAGATGAAGTTACGAACTGCCATCCTCAAAGAAGTTATAATAATTTAAAATAAAGAATACATCTTATCAGTACAGACAAAACTCTGCTAGAGCAGTACGGCCAGACAACTGGACTGTCTTAAAGCTACTGTGAAAAGGGGTATGAAGCAGGCTGGTACCTATAAAAAGCTTGATAGCTGAGGTTCCTGTAGGTTCCTATCCAGTCTCCCATCAACAGTACATGTAAAAATCTCTTTCAACACTGTCAAAATAATGCTTAGCAGCCCAGCATGTTAAGATAGAGATATAAAGAAAGTCAATGTCTTTGAATAACATTTAGACTAATGATTCAAATTGAGTCACATCCATAATTTAAATAATAATAACGGTTAAAAAATCTCTTTATTAAAAATCCATGATAAAACCTCCTGTTTCTGATGATCAAGATTGTTTACTCCTTAAGATAATCCAGATAGTTGTTTTCTGCCATGAAAACTTGCAAACACAAATGCATTGCTGCTCTCTTCTACTGCACTGTGTGATGGTTTCAGCTTTTTGTTTTGGTCTTCTGGCTATCTATTATCCATAACAGATCTGAGAAGGGTGAGGAAGAAATTTATGATTGAATATGCCATGGCACTCCATACATGTGCAAAGGGGCTTTTACATGCAACTTGGGAGAAAAGAAAAAAGTTGTAGTTCCCACAGTAAAGGATTAAAATGCATTGCTGGAAGAAATTGAATGTGAGTGAGTGGTACCTCTATGATGAGTTTTCAGAGGAAAAAGGGATCTTAATACTAGTTTGGATTCTTTTGGCAAACACTGTCTTTGAAATTTGGCCTATCTTTAAGAGAGGTCTCCAGACCATGAATAAGCATTATCATTAGTACTTCTTTAATCAACTGATTGTAGCTTTAAATCATTATTCTGGATTGACTAATGATAAAAATTGTGTATTTATTTTAGGTCCCACAGTTTTTAATTTCAAGTTTCTGGATTCTATTCAAGCAGTCAAACACCTGAAACTTACTGCTGTGATGCTCATACCATATGTGGATCTAGCTTCATACATTCATGTATTAAAGGATTATTTCATTTTTCAGTAACAAATGTCCTAAAAGCTTGCAGTATTATTTTAACCCTGTCTTGTGAATGTTGTGACTCTGAAGTAACTATTTTGAACATAAAGAATTCTGAATACGAAAAAATAAGAGAGAAATAATAATAAAAAAAATAATTTAAGTCTCCTACAACATTTTTAATTGTACAAATATTTGACTTTATCAGAAATTAAAACGAGTAATAACATTTTGGTCACTATAATCAACTGATACAACCTTTTGCAAGTAAGCAATGTATATTTAAGTAAAGATTTTCCTACAGTTGGAATATTTGAGAGGTGTAATTGACTCCACTAAAGTTGTGATCTGAAGGTGCATTAATGAAATCTTATTAAATTTCTTCTCATGATACTTCCATTTAAATTTATGTGCTCTTATATCTAGTAAACTTAAATCACTGCCAGAAGGAATTTATTTGTGGATGAATGAAACAAAATCTAATGTCTGTTTAATTTTGAACTGATATGTTTTCAAAGTAATTTAACAAGGTTTAATTCATCTTTTAAAAAGAAACTTAATCTATTTGTTGCATTTCCCAACAGTCGCAGCTTTGGCAGGACTGAAAAAAATACATTTTTGACAGTTTTAAAATATTTTATAATGTCATAATCTACAATGTTTATAATCTAACTGATTTTGTATATATTATTCATTTATAAGGAAAACTATTCACCTAAGGTCACGCCGTTCATAATCAAATCATTGAAAGTATAAATGTAACATTGCTTTGGAGTACTTATGTGAGGTCATTGAAGGTTTGATTTTTTTTTTTTTTTGTGTGTATTGGGTAGAATACGAATTGCCCTCATGAATAAGTTATTGCAATTGCATTTGAATTATCAGAATATTTAGATATTCTGAGACTATTTTAAATCATAGAATCACAGAATCATAGAATGGTTAGAGTTGGAAGGGACCTTAAAGATCACCGAGTTCCAACTCCCCTGCCATGGGCAGGGACACCTCCCACTACAGCAGGTTGCTCAAAGCCCCATCCAGCCTGGCCTTAAACACTTCCAGGGATGGGGCATCCACAGCTTCTCTGGGCAACATGTTCCAGTGTGTCATCACCCTCACAGTAAAGAATTTCTGTCTAGTATCTAATCTAAATCTCCTCACTTTCAATTTAAAACCATTACCCCTCATCCTATCACTACATTCCCTGATCAAGAGTCCCTCCCCATCTCTCCTGTAGTCCCCCTCCAGGTACTGGAAGGCCATCATAAGGCCGTTAGATTCCCTACAACATTATTACATCTTTCTGTTGATGTAATAAGGTTAAAGAATTAGCTTTTAAAAAACTATCCAGTAACAGATTCCTAGTTTTACTGTTAAAGGTTTACTGCTAAAACATATTTGCATGCTTTTAATAGCTTGACTCTTATTATCATTGTGAGCTGAGTGACAGTAATATTTAGAAAAACTTCTTTCTAAACCAAAGCTTGCTTAAACTTGTAAGGATACTGGAGTTTCTTTAACCAGCTACTCTCTTCCTTTATATTGTATCACTACAGTCATGCCCGCACCTTTCCTTAATACCAGCAAACTTTGAAGTTAATTCTAATGAACTTTGAAAATTAATTAATTGGACTGACAACCCCTTTATGGACCTTTTTTTCCTATTAAGTGTCCTTAATACGATTTAGCTTAATTCATTTTCAAAATAGATGAAATTAATTCGTATTAAGTTTATTCTGAAACTAAATGAGAATACTCACATAAAGATCTTATGTAGTTTAATTACCCTGTATCATTATCATAGTTTCTGTGTAGACAGGGTCTTACTTTCAGGGTCACTTCTTAGCTGTTAATGGTGGTGTTGGTTTGATTTTTTTATTTTTCAAGTATGACAAGTTGACACAAATTCATCTGTAAATGTGGTGAAGATCACTGAGATTTTAAAGGTAAAATGCTAGCAGGAAGCTGTATAATCATGTAAAGTTTGTCCTTGGTGTCATTGTCCACTGCTCATTATAAATATATCCAGTACTGTTGAGATGCAGAAAGGGAGCTCCTGAATTACAGAAAAGTAATCTCATTCAGAGTTTAGGATATCATTAGTAGAGTCTGAGAACAATTTCAATATGCAAATTACATAGAAAACTACAGTAATATTCAGTGAATCATGAAGATGATACTTTCTTTAAGCTTTTTTGGCAGTTAAAAAATGGCTCTTAAAGTGGTTCTTCTTTTCTGAGTGGAAGGCTTTTTATTTGTCCTTCTTGAAATTCAAGATGTTCCAGTCAGCTCGTTCCTCCAGCCTGCTGAGATCCTTGTGAACGGCAGCCCTGCTCTCCAGTGTAGCGACTGGTCCCCCCAACAGTATTCATCATAAATCTAGTTCAGCTTCTTGTGTTTTTCTTATAAAGCTCTTCAATAATTTGCGGTGAGAAATTATAACAATTTTTCATACATTTTGTTCTGGAATTTTAGGGCTATGCTTACTTAGAGATTTCCGGTCTCAGTATTGACTTACCTTACATTTATATGCATATCTAAATGTAAATCAAAGTATATAGATTTATAATTGTATAGAAGGTACACAGTTTTGCAACATCACTGTAGAAGTGTTACGTGTTCACATTATGTGGTCATTCTCTGTAAATAATAATATCATCGGGTAGAACTTTCACATACAGAAATATTTCTGCTGGCCGTTGTAAAACCTTGTGGAAGAATGCTCATGAATTTCTTTGCAATTTGTTGACTGCTCTTTACTGGTGGATTTCCCATATAACATTGAATCAAGCTATATATCTGAGGATTTATTAAGTACTTTTCAAAATGGAATGATGTAACATTCTAAAATATATTCAGTATATTATGTGAAGATAATAAAATTGCAAGAAGAAAAGGGACAGAAATAATATAACTTCTCGTTTACTAAAGAATAGAGACATGAAGCCAGAAACTTTCAGTATCATTTTACAAATTTGAACTGAACATAAAAATGTAGGAATGTGCCAATTATGCAAGGGTAATGTGTTTTCCATATATTTTTTTTGTTACACGAGGAATTGACAGGACTGCAATACCATCTGAATACTAATCCTAAAGTATAGTTAGCTTATTTCCACGAATTTCAGAATAATCCTGAGGCTAATGGCATTGAAACCAACAAGGCATCTGCTAAAAACAAAATGTGTTTCAGAACAATGCTGAACCAAGTGTGACATCAGGACAATAGCAACCACTGTATTTAGGAGAATTGGAATGAGGCTTGCAGAAAAGTGAGCCTGTGGAAATCAGGGAGTCACTCCAGCTGGAAGGGACATTAGGAGATCAGTTGGTATGAAAACATCTAGGGATGAACTAAGGATAGTAAAGTATACAGTTAAAGTCACAGGTATCAGTAATACACAAATATTAGGACTTTTAAAACTTTAAGGCATGGAAGATCCTAAAAAGTACTCTTGACTATATACATTTCCAAAATGAAGTTTGCAAGAGTTATAGGGAGATCATACCTCCACAGAGTATAGTAGCTACGTACCTGTATATCTTACAGAAAGAAAACCAAGGCAAACTGGATGGGTGGGGGGCAGGGAAGAAAAATAATTGCCAGTCTTTAGTCTCTCTGCCTCAGCTTGGAGAGTTCAAAGAACATGCTGTGCAAAAGCAGTTTACAAACAAAATGTTGTAGAATTTTGAAAGTTTGGGCAGTTTTGTCTTTGCTCAAAACTTTCCTTTACTATAACAATGTTGAAGTTCAGAAATCTCATCTCACAAGTATACCAACACAGTTCTGTATTTTCTTTATGTCAAGCTGCTTCATTAACCTAAAATTTTCTAAACATTAAAAACTATTCCAAATTTTGCAAGCCTTCATATTATATTGAGCAAGCATTGTTCAACTTAGTTCTATGGCAACTGGTTTCACTTAAAATAATACTGTGGGGTTTCGGTTAATTCAGACCTGCCCTGTCCTCCATGCACATATCTGAGGTCTACAGCATGGGCACAATGTACTTTCTATCATCAGTTGTGATGCCAGGCTTGGTGCTGGCTTGTGTACTACTCTTGTCTGCCACTGTCTGTGCTTGTTTAGGACAAAGGAAATAACTCAAGAAGATTTAATTCAGGTGAACCTGTGTAACGTTTTGATAGTGACAAACTGTGTTGTTGCCAGTAGAAGAATTGTTCCTGTAATTATCAATGTTCCAGGTCCCAAGTCCCAGTCTTTTCACTAGTACCTAGATATCTAACTACCTTTGAAAATCTGAGTCTCTCACTGACTCTTGAAATAAGCATTAAACTTGGTAGCATACATTTGCAAGATTGCAATCTCAGTCTTACAGAACTTTTCAAATGTGTTCAAACTTAACCAGCAGTAGGAAGTCCTTGGAAGAAATTATCTTGATAAAGTCAGAATTGTGCCATTGACTTCAAAAGGATTTTGAATCTTCTATTCTGTTTAGAAATTATTTAATTATGTTCCACACTTAAAAAAAAAAAAACCCAAACACAAACAACAACAACAACAAAACAAAAAACAAAACAGAAAAAAAAAACAAACAAAAAAACCCAAACACAAAACCAAAAAACAAAATAAATGAAACAAACAAACCACCTTATAATCTCCTTTCTGAAAAACTCTTAGTTTACCTCAAGGTAAAAGTTATAAGACTTTTTAGGTAGCAAATTTCAACAATTAAAAAAATTAGGAAATGATTCATGAAAGCAGCCCACTGTAAGATAGTTTTCAGTAATGTGACCATATACCTCCCTCTTTCAAGGAAAGTAAAAATATTGATTTCTATTCTCCATATTTATGATGTTGATAAACTGTAATATATAATGCAAGCTGTTCCTCATTTCTGAAAGTAAAAGTATTCATTTCTGCAGGGTTATTACTGCAGCAGTTTCGGTACTGCATTTGACAGCCTTACAAAGAGCACTACATGCTCAAAATACTTCTTTAATACTAAAAAATATTCTGCATTTTCCCATTTCCAGTTGCTGAGCTACAGTAAAATGAAAGGAAAGCAAAAAATTGTAAGAGATACAGACGGCATACATTTTTAAAGTACTACACATTTTTACTGATATTTCAAAGGTTATCGTCAAAATGTACTGGCTGTACAATGTAAAACCTCCTGCATATTTAGTCTTACGATGTTTCTTGTTGAGCACAGAGAAAACAAGGAGCATAAGATTAATTAATATCTATGATGTAATGACTTACCAATATAAGACATCTAAAGAACAAATAGAGAGATACAATCATGTTCCTTGGGAAAGATTCCAGTTCAACCACAAAACCTTTTGTTTTCAGGTTTCCCTCATCACCTGCTCCATTTTCTAACTCTTTAGCCAGGGAGGATACAGGAGAGTATTCCTGAACATTTGCTGTCATTGTTTAAAGTGTTCAGTCTTCTAATTCTGCTCTTTTTCTCTTCCTTGGTTGCTTCCGGTCTTTCTCTTCCCACCTCCCCAGTTTCTTTCAGTCTCCTGCAGTCTAGCAGGGAGAGTCTTTAATTGAGAACACCAATTCTCTGCCATAAAAAGCTGATAGAGTAAGTGTCCAATCTGATTCATATTTCCAGTCAAGGACTTTGATGGGCACAGAATAAGGATCATTCTGTAGATAAAAATTGTGTATGTTAGTATAAAGCAAATATCTGAGTAAGATAATTGACCTTAACTTAGGAGCATCTTCTGTTTTGTCAACTTGTGCATAGCTTTAGGACACAAGTATTTTAGGAAGGAGAATCTTTATAATTTAAATACTGCTAAGATCAGATTGTATGTACTTTACTGAACACTGTGAATCTTTTCATGGAGATGTATGAAGCCTGATTCGTATTTTGAAACATTGACAGTGTTTTAATTTTTAATTTATGACACGTTATGTCTTGGGATGAAATGTTGCTGAACATGGGAACTAGAATTACAACTTCATTATGTAAAATTTATATTTTTTTTTTTTTTTAAAAGTACTTCAAATAATTTTGCTTGCTTATTTGGTGATTCATCCTTGCTTAACCACATATTCTGGTTAAATTACTTAATATACTTCATAGAAATGAGGATATTTTTTATTTAATTTCATTTTTTAATATTTTCATAATTACGGTTAAAAATGTTGAAATATTATTATTTTTGACTTTTTACTTTAGTCATTGATATATATCACTGATATATAATGCATAAATCTCTCTATATAAGTGCAATTATCAAAACTGTTTTGTCCCTTAAAACACAATATTCCAAACAGTGTAAATGTACACTTAAAGACCTTAAGTGGGTTTGAGGATTTCAGTTTTGGAAAGCTTTGTAACTTACGAAGACAGCAAATAGTATCAGGGAGCCACACTTCATGCAGTAGTGAGTTATTACATATTTTATAGACTGATTATTTCCAACTCTACTGTGTGTAAAAAAGGAGCATAATTACTCAGCAAGTGTTTCTTAGTTTTAGCTATTTCATCATTTATTGAACTTAATGAGTGCTGGTTGCCTGAATATTGTGATGCTCTCTCTTTGCTTGAGATTTATTTGTATTTTTAAAAAGTTATTTAATATTTTTGTCTTCATAATCAGTTCTGCGTTATATGCTCATTTTCCCTAATCAAATCCTAACTTATGATACAGTACACCAATTTATGTAGAAAGCAATCTTAAAAATGAGTATGTTCCTTTGGATAAAGCACAGCTTGCAAAACATATAAACCCATCAAGACTACAGGGAAATTTCAGGCTTTGTTATACTTGCAACCATGACATTACAAAATGATGATGCTTGCTGTGCTGTTTTCTAATCTATGGTTTTGTTCTTGCTTCCAAAGTTTAATTGATATAGAAAATGAGGGGGTGGTATCTATCCTGCCTTAGATGCACTTCAGCTTCTGTTGCCCAGCTGTTTTATTTCCTATATGCATCTGTCTGATACTGATATAACATTTTTAATAATAAATTCTACTGAACTGCAAAAGATGTGCATGATACAAATACATATTTTCAATATATGAAGATATGCATATTAGATGTATACAAAATGTTTTAAAACAGAAAACAACCATTATTAGAGTTGCAGAGTTAAGCCTTACAAGCTTGGGAATTTTTTTAACCTTTCGATGCAAACTAAATTCATTTCCTCTTGTCTATAACTTCAGATAAATAAAAGTACATAATCAAATATATTGGTTTTTTTCATCCTGCCCTGCAAATGAGTGCAGGAGACTATTGTAGATTTTTGCTAGCACTGAATATCTGCTGTATACATGTGTAGTGAAAACAAGACTGGAGAGAGAGAATTAGTAAAAGCAGCTCCAAACCATCTAGAACTGGTTTTCTTCATCTTATTTCTCCTCTTCTATGGCAGTCATATTTTTTATTTTCTAGGCAGGAATGTAGGGGACCAGAAGGAATCTCTTATGCCCTTAAATCCAGTTATATGCCAGTTAAGGAAAGAAATCACTGCTGGCAAAAGGACAATCTGCATCGTAATATAAGATGGTTTGTCCTTTCTACATCTAGTAGTGGTTTATTTTCATCTCCATCTTTCAGAAACTTTCTTTTCCTTTCCAGTATAAATGTATCCCAAACAAGTCATACATCCTTGTATCAACATGGTTTATTACCCTAGATAAAAATTCTTTGTCACTGGAGCTTATCCCGTGCATATTTAAAGACACCCATTAAATCCCCTTTCAAATTCTAAATTGCTAATTTTATCACATTAAGATGATTTTATCTCCAATCAAACATTTCCATTCTTCCAATTATAGGAGTATTCCTTCTCTGGATCAACAACAGTTCAAATTCAGTTCTATAACAAATGTAATCAGAATTATACATATTATTATGGAGACTGCATTTGTAACTTACACTACATCATAATTAGTCATTTAGTGTTACAGGAAATAACCTTGTTTGGTATGTACTTTTATCTTTCCTAGCTGTATTACATAAACTATGTGTTGACTTGTGATTGCAATGTATTCTATGACATGTAAAAGGTTCAGAAACTGCAAAGTATTCCCACGTCTCAGAGAGTATCAGCTGATACACTATTTCTTTGTAATTATCTTAAAGACAAATTCGGAGCTTTTAACAGAAGTGGTTTTTTGTCCCCTAATGCATGACCTTCCTTTCTGTATTATTAAATTTCCATTCATTTCTATTCCTCCCACCCTCAAGATCATCCAATTCTTCCTATGACATTCAATCCTCTTATATATTGATCAAACTCTTCAGCAAACCCATCCTCAGCAAATTTCATCAGCACTTCCAATTTTTCTGCCAAGGCCATTAAAGAAAAATTCAATCAATCTCAAAACTGATCCTTAAGAAAAATTTCAGGTAGCTTTCTCCATTTATTCCTCTGACTTTATTTCTTTACTCACTTCTTAGACTGGTCATCACTTTCAGCATTTTACATAAAATTTCTACAAGTGAGACAATATTTACTGAAGTTCATATTCTCAGGATTTACCACATTTCCTATGCTAAAAGAAACTAAAAATCTTATCCAAGAACAATATTTTGATTTGGCTTAGCTGGCACAGTCTGCCTTTGTAATACTCCTGATGGAGTTTATTCTGTTCTTCATTCATCCTCAGTTTGAATATTCTGTGGTTTTGTCCCTCTTAATTTTAAACTAAAATTTGCTTCATAGTGAGACTGGACTAATAGGCTTTCATTTACCTAGGTAACTTTTCCTCCATTTCTATTAAAGGCTGTTACACCAGAAGTATAATAGTCCTATGAGAACCAATAGACATAATGATTCTCATAAATTTATCTGCAATAAAGCATGTCAGTTCTTTTTTCAGAATTCTGAAATCAAAATTCTCTATGTCTCCAAGCTGAGTTTTCGTTACATTTGGTGTTATATGTACTCATATCAATATGTGTTTACTTTTTACGTCTAGGTTATCCATAATATCTCTCTCATGCTTAGTGCATAAATGCCTTTGTGGGTTCTTGTTTGTTTGTTTGTTTTTATCTTTATATAGTTATAACTAAAGAAAAAAAATCATTCATTATAACTGGCCTTGTCAAGTACAAGTCAGATTGACTTAACAATTTTAGGGATTTTCATGTTTTACCTGGACTTCCAATACTCCACATACTCCAGTTTCACGGTATGCAGACTTCCCCAACTGTTGTAAAATTCTTGCTTAGTCACAATATCATTATAAAGTAATTATTTATTCTTTTAGGCCTTGGAACTTTCCCTACAAGCTTGCTCTCCCTTCTTGCTTGCAATTACAATCCCAAGCATAGCATCTGCAGATTTGATTCAAAACAATTACAAAACTCCGCATTTAAGCTCTGCATTTGACTTCAGCAAGGTTTTAGTAGCTTGTTATATTTCATGGTAAAACATCAGCAGAAGTAAACAAATTATCCCAGTGTTTCCATTATTTGAGAGACACTTATGGTTAATCCTGCAGTTGTATGTGTTTAGTTTGCCCTATATATGTGAGAAATAAAAAAGAATTTGAGCTGAATTTGAAAACACAGAACTTGATTCTCACAATCTTTCATCTCAGGTTTTCACCTATAAATCACAGAATCACAGAATCACAGAATCACAGAATCTTAGTGGTTGGAAGGGACCTTTGAGATCATCGAGTCCAACCACATTAAAAAAACAAACAAACAAACAAACAAAAAACCACAACACACAAAAACAAACAAACAAGCAAACAAAACAAAACAAAACAAAACAAAACAAAAGCACCCACCAACTAAACCCCACACTCACAACCTCACACACAACACCCCACCACAAACCAACAATCCCGGGCACTAGAGCATGCCCTGAAGAGCCATGTCTACACGTTTCTTAAATACCTCCAGGGATGGTGACTCTACCACCTCCCTGGGCAGGCTGTTCCAGTGCTTGACCACTCTTTCAGTAAAGTAATTCTTCCTAATATCTAATCTAAACCTCCCTTGCTGCAGCTTCATACCATTTCCTCTGGTCCTGTCGTTATTCCCTTGGGAGAAGAGGCCAACCCCCGCCTCTCTACAGTTTCCTTTCAGGTAGTTGTAGAGGGCAATGACGTCTCCCCTCAGCCTCCTCTTCTCCAAACTAAACATGCCCAGTTCCCTCAGCCTCTCCTCATAGGACTTGTTCTCCAGACCCCTCACCAGCTTGGTGGCTCTCCTCTGGACACGCTCCAGCACTTCAATGTCTTTCCTGTAGTGAGGGGCCCAGAACTGAACACAGTACTCCAGGTGAGGCCTCACCAGGGCCGAGTACAGAGGCATGATGACTTCCCTGCTCCTGCTGGCCAGGCTATTCCTGATACAAGCCAGGATGCTATTGGCCTTCTTGGCCACCTGGGCACACTGCTGGCTCATGTTAAGCCAGCTGTCCACTAACACTCCCAGGTCCTTTTCTGCCGGGCAGCTTTCCAGCCACTCTTCCCCAAGCCTGTAGCGTTGCTTGGGGTTGTTGTGACCAAAATGCAGGACCCGGCACTTGGCCTTATTAAACCTCATCCCATTGGCCTTGGCCCATTGATCCAACCTGTCCAGATCCCTCTGTAAAGCCTTCCGACCCTCAAGCAGATCAACACTCCCACCTAGCTTGGTGTCATCCGCAAACTTACTGAGGGTGCATTCAATCCCCTTGTCTAGATCATCAATGAAGATATTGAACAAGACTGGCCTCAAAACTGAGCCCTGAGGGACACCACTGATGACCGGCCGCCAACCAGATTTTGCTCCATTAATCACAACTTGCTGGGCACAGCCATCCAGCCAGCTTTTTATCCAGCGGAGGGTACACTTGTCTATGCCATGATTCTCCAGTTTCTCCAGGAGAATGCCATGAGGGACGGTGTCAAAGTCCTTACCAAAGTCCAGGTAGACAACATCCACAGCCTTCCCCTCATCGAGAAAGAGGGTGACATGGTCATAGAAAGAGATCAAGTTGGTCAGGCAGGACCTCCCTTTCATAAACCCATGCTGGCTGGCCCTGATCCCTTGGCTGCCCTGCACTTGCCATGAGAGCTCACTCAAGATGATCCTCTCCATGATCTTTCCCGGTACCGAGGTCAGACTGACAGGCCTGTAGTTTCCGGGATCCTCCTTCTGGCCCTTCTTGTAGATGGGCATCACATTGGCCACCCTCCAGTCATCTGGCACCTCTCCTGTTGACCAGGATTGTTGATAGATAATGGAGAGAGACTTGGTGAGCTCTCCTGCCAGCTCCCTGAGAACCTTTGGGTGCATGCCATCCGGCCCCATAGACTTACGCGTGTCCAGGTGCATAAGCAAATCATTAACTACTTCCTCCTGGATTACAGGGGAGTTGTTCTGTTCTCCATTCTTATCTTCCAGCCCAAGAAGCTGAACACCCTGGGGGTAGCTGGTGTGACTATTAAAGACAGAGGTAAAGAAAGCATTAAGTATCTCAGCCTTCTCCTCGTCCTTGGTTGCAAGGTTTCCCCCCGCATCCAGTAAGGGATGGACATTCTCTGTCACTCTCTTTTTGTTGATGTATTTATAGAAACTTTTTTTGTTGTCCCTTATATTAATGGCCAGGTTGAGTTTCAGCTGGGCTTTTGCCTTCCTGATTTTTTCTCTGTATGACCTAACACAATCTCTGTACTCCTCATGAGTTGCCTGTCCCCTCTTCCAAAGGTGGTAAACCTTCCTTTTTTCCTTAAGGCCCATCAAGAGCTCTTTGTTCATCCAGGCCAGCCATTTTCCCTGCCCTTTAATTTTGTGCCTCATGGGGACAGCCTGCTCCTGGGCCTTTAGGATTTCCCTCTTGAAGAGCGTCCAGCCTTCCTGGGCTCCTTTGTCTCTCAGGACTACCTCCCACGGGACTCTCCCAACCAGGGTTCTGAACAGGCTAAAGTCTGCCCACCGGAAGTCCAAGGTGGAGGTTTTGTTAACCCCCTTCCTTACCTCACTATGAATGGAAAACTTAACCATTTCATGGTCACTAAGCCCAAGACAGTCTCCGACGTCCAAAATCCATTTACATTTGTGCTGCATGACAACATAAAGCTGCGTAAGAATAAAGGCTGTTTTTTATAAGTTCAAAATGCAGTATTGCATCTCCAAATTAATAAGTGATCACGTTAAAGCCCAGGTTTCTTGTAGACACTGAAGAGGAACTAGTTTTATACATCTGAGTGAACAGATATCCTACCTTCTTAACAAGGTGAGCAAAAGTCCTGAAGCTGTCCAGAAACGAATGAAGATGTCTTTCATCAGCTATAGCACATCCCCTTCTGTCTTTGACTGCCTTATTAACAATACAGCCTATAAAGAGTATGGGGTGGGCTTTTGGGCTGGTGGTTTTTGGGAACAGTGTTCCAAACTCGACTAGTTGGAAAGAGTTCTGGTGTGTTACTTTCACATAGGAAGCTAACATAGTGAAGAAATGTTCATTTCTGAACTTTTCCTCTCTCTTGTGGTGAAATGGACAAACAGGAACTTAATGAAGATCAGTAAAGGGAAATGCAGAGTCCTAGCACCTGTAGAGGAATAACCCCATATGCAAGGACTGCTTGGGTACCAATCAGCTGGAAAGCATCTTCTTGAAGGCCCTGAGGGTACTTGTGAACAATAAGTTGCCCATAAGCCATCAACAAGCCCTTGAGGTAAAGAAGGCAGACAGCTTCCTGGGCTGCAGTAGGAAGAGTATTACCAGCGTGTGAAGAGAGGTGATCCTTCCTTTCTATTCAGCCCTGGCGGGATCAGTCTGGCGTGCTGGGTCCAGTTCTGTGCTCCCCAGTACAAGAAAGATATGGACATTCTAGAACAATCTCACGAAGATGGTTAGAGTGCTGGACCATGAGAAATTTGAGGAGAGCCTGAGAGAACGTGGAGTTTTGAGCCATAAGAAGAGATGGAGCAAGGGACATGTTATTGCTGTCTATGACTACCAAATAGGAATGGCAGTTACAGGGAATACAGAGCCTGTGCAGTGGGAGAACAGGAGGTGAGAAACACACTGTACATGGAAAATTTGAACTTCCTGATATTAGAAAAAGTCTTTCACTATGAGGACGGTCAAGCACTGCCACAGATTGCCCAGAGATGCTGTGGAGTCACCATTCCTGGAGGCATTAAAAATCTGATTACATGGCCCTCTGCAAACTGCTCTAGCTGACCTTACTTTGAGCAGGACAGTTGGACTAGACAAGCTCCAGAGGTGCATTCCCACCTCAGCCATTCAGTGTTTCTAAGAAATAGATGATATGGAGTAACATTTATTCTGTCAGAAAAAAAAAAAAAATCTGTGAAAAATGGGCATCTCTCCAACACTGTCTTTTTAGGACACATCTAATAATCAATCTAGATTTCAATAATGGGTATTTTAATCCCTTTTTCAGACATAAAAAAATTTGTTTCAAAATCTCAAAGAATTATAGAAACATTTATCCCAGAAAATGCATTTTAAAGTTTCTATTTATTTAGCTTTAAGGAAAGACAGTGTATTTAGAGAGTTTGATTTTAAATAACATATTTTTAAAAGGAAAGGAAATTTGTTCTAATTCTTATTACTTCAAACTTCCAACTTGCACTAAAAATCAAAATGCATCTCTGTTCACTTCTGCTTTCACCTGTATTACATATTTATGTTAGCAAATCCAAGTTAGGATCAGAATTTAGTTTGTTTGTTTTCTTGCTTTTTCCAGTAAACGCAGATTTAATATGAATATTTTTCCCATTTATAATATTCTTAGGTTATCACTGAAGCAAGAAGGGACTCATTTC
This sequence comes from Numenius arquata, assembly GCF_964106895.1. Classification (NCBI taxonomy): domain Eukaryota; kingdom Metazoa; phylum Chordata; class Aves; order Charadriiformes; family Scolopacidae; genus Numenius; species Numenius arquata. Next base: position 88,859,676 of record NC_133576.1, on the reverse strand, counting down.
ATATAATTTTCTATATTTTTTCAAGCAATAAATTACAGATATTTATGGTTTGTGCTACTTGAATATTACTGCTATTAAATTAGAAGCACTTTGCAATCTAACACCTGCCTCAGTTGCCTATGATGTAAGAAGAAAGAGCCTTTGCTGATTTGGGGAATACCATAATGTGACTGTAGTTCTCCCACTGAGCTCTCTCTTCAAAAAAAACCCCAAGTGTATGTAAAATACATAATCTTTCTTAAAAGAGACACACTAAAAAGGTTTTAACTGAACACAAAACATTACATCTTATTGCATACACTTTATTTCCATATTTATGTTGGCTATACATTTATCAGATATAAGCAGTTAGCCAGTTGTTACCTCCTGCACCAATGTGTCCAGTGAAGATCAGATTAAGCAGCCCTAAAATTATTAAAGATATCTGAAACACTTCTGTGGGTGTATCCAACACAAGAAGTGTTCATTACAGTCAAGAGGGATGACATTTTCTAGGCCTTAGTGTAGTGCTTTAAACCAACAGCAGCAGTGGCAGCTCCTGGCTACAAAGCCAAGTATAGCTTACCCGTAGTGTGTGACCTACCAGATGGCAAAGAAGGAAGATTCTGGGGATCCCTACTCCATCATACCGCTACCCATGTGTATTCACTCTTCCTAGCTTCTGCAGAGAACAGGGTGTAAAATGCATTCTCCTTCACCACATAGCCCTACCTAATTTGCAGTTCAGTCTGTGAAAATGTAAGGGTCCCTTTTACTGGTTGAAAGAACCTCTGCCTAATAGTTTACCAGCAGCCCAATGGTTGATTAATAGCAGCAGGATCAGTACCATATTTGAAATAGAGATTTAAAAGGTAATGCTTGATAAAGTGTTTTTACTACTTCTGAAATGACAATGACTAAATCTAGTTAATAACGATATTACTGGAGTCCATTTCCCAACTACACAACTTTGTCTAGTTTGGAGAAAAGGAGGCTGAGGGGTGACCTCATTGCTCCCCATGGCTTCCTGAGGAGGGGAAGTAGAGAGGGAGGTGCTGATCTCTTCTCCCTCGTATCCCGTGGTAGGACATGTGGGAGTGATTCAAAGCTGCACCAGGGGAGGTTTAGACCAGACATTAGGAAACATTTCTTTACCAAGAGTGTGGTCAAACACTGGAATAGGTTTCTTAGAGAGGTGGTTGATGCCCCAAGTCTGTCAGTGTTTAAAAGACATTTGGACAATGCCTTTAACAACATGCTTTATCTTTGGTCAGCCTTAAAATGGTCAAGCAGTGGGACTAGATTATCATTGTAGGTCCCTTCCAAGTGGAACTACACTATTCTATTCTATTCTATTCTATTCTATTCTATTCTATTCTACTCATACTTAGGAAATCTTTTACTGTAGAAAAGATATTAATATAAAAAACTTAGAAGTTCATTTTAAGCAGAGAAACTTCATTTAAGTAGAAATCAAATAACTGAACTATTTAAATAGCATTAGGAAATAAAATATTTGTTCATTATTTGTTTGATCATTATTTGTAAATGCAATCAATTTTAATACATTGCCTAGCATTTCTAGTACTGGAGAGGAATTAATGAATCACTTATCTAACTCTAGTATACTCATGATAATGTTATAGCACCAATTCACAATTAATTTATTTTTAAAACACCTTCACATATTTCCTTGAAGAACATATGGATTTCTTTAGTAATGAATATTTATGGGACTTTTGTTGTTGTATTTTTTTTTTAAAAAAAAGCAAAACTTAAGGTGTAAAGCATACTGATAAGCATAAATCTATCACAAGTTCTTAAACTAAATGTGCAAATTCCACAGAAGATAATTAGGCATTCGAACTGGAACATCTGCAGGGTTTCTGACTGGACCCTGAACACATCCTCCGTTGGGCAGTTTATCTGCCTACTGTGAGGTCCTTTGCAGAGAAGAACTGTTGCAAAGAGAGCCAGAAGTGAAAGACAGGAACTTTGTGACAGGAAGCTCGTGCAATTCAACAAAGAGAAGAGCCCCTAGGGAGGAATAATGCCATGCACCAAAATATGCTGGTGGCTGATTGGTTGGAAAATGGCTTTTCAGAAAAGGACCTGAAGGTCCTGGTGGAAATCAAGTTGAACATGAGCCAGTAATGTGCCCTTCTGGCACAGCGGTCTAATGGTATTGTGGGCTACATTAAGAGGAATGTTGCCAACAGGTGGAGGGAGGTAATCCTTCCCCTCCACTCAGTACAGATGAGGCACACCTGGAGTACTGTGTCCAGTTCTGGGCCCCCCAGTACAAAAGAGACATGGACATACTAGAGAGAGTCCAAAAAAAAAAAAAAAAAAAAAAAATTACTACTAAGGCGACTAGGGGTCTGGAGCATTTCTCCTATGATGAGAAGCTGAGACATCTGGGGCTGTTTATTTGGAAGAAAAGATGGCTCAGGGAGGATCTCAGCGTACACAAATACCTGAAGGGAGGGTGCAAAGAGGATTGAACTAGGCTCTTTTCAGTGGTGCCCAGTGACAGGACCAGAGGCAATTGGCAGAAACTGAAACACAGGAGGGTACCTCTGAACATCAGGGAGCATTTTTTCCCTGTGAGGGTGACCAAGTATACAGACACAGGTCACCCAGAGAGATTGTGGAGTCTTCCTCCTTGGAGGTATTCAAAAGCCATCTAGACATAATCCTGGGCAACTGGCTTTAGGTGGCTTTACTTCAGCAGGGAGGTTGGCTGAAATGACCTCCAGAGACCATCAAAAGGGGGAATTTTTTTGGTTTTGTTCTGTTTTTCTACATACATCTAAGTTTTTGTGTATTAACTTTCAGAAGAACATAGTCATAGAATCATAGAATTGTTCGGATTGGAAGGGATCTTAAAGATCAACTGGTTCCAACCCCCCTTCCGTAGACAGGGACACCTTCCATTAGACCAGGTATAATGTTATAGTGGATTGTATCCTAAATTTTTTTTAATTTTCTCTTTTCACTGATGCACCAGTTAAAATTAAATGGTTTGGGGTTTGTTTGGCTGGGTTTTTTTTTTAAACTCCTCAGTATTTTGCTTTATGAGTGCCTACTGATTCAACCCAAATATTACAGTTAAAATCCTAAACTGCTTTCTTAACAATCAATGTCATTGAGGGCTAGCTGTTCTCCAAGTTGCAGTAAAGATTGCATTTCTTCACTTTTGCCATGGAATAATATGAAGCAGCTTCTTTGCCTCATTTACCAAGAGGGTGCTGTATCATTACCAGCACAGAATGTGAAGTCTGGATATTTAACAGAATGAAAACTCTTGCCTCTGGGATATAATTTGTACTTTATAGATGTATGTATGCAGAATATCTATTTTTCATTTTCCAAGGTGAATGTTAGCTGTTTCCGCCTACAACATTTAATTTTACATTTGCAAAGAACTACAAGGAGTACTGGGTAAATGCTACTATACTTAAATTATGTACACTATATAGAATGCTATATTTTCACCCAAAACATTACGGAGCATGAAAAGAGCACTGAACAAGCATTTCTATTTGACATTGACATTTAGTAGTGTAATATTCTTTCTAAGTGTAATGGTATGAGTAAAAAACACATAATCTGATCTGAGATCTGAGTGAAAAGTAACTACAGTTGTGTAGACTTTAGATACACAGAATACTGAGGTTTTAAAAAATGTATGGTATGTACATATCAAGATTTTTTGTACCACTATTAAGATTGGAATTGTCAAAGTGTTTATCCATGGATTAATTCTACCTTTTCTAAAATTAACATTAAACACCTGATTTTGATAGGAACAAAATATGGAATTCCATATGAAGCCTATTGGAATTGGACACATTTGGACACATTGGACACATTGGACACATACTCTCATGTCTGGAGAGTAACAGCAATGATATTCCTTAGTAAAGGAGGGCACGATATATCACTGGGTGGTATAGTTCTGTTCTTGCATCTATCTTACCCTAGATTCATCTGTGAAAATTTTCAGTAAAGGTTCAAATGGAGTCATGCCAAATAAAATTATTTCTGTGCTATCGTTCCACACTTTGCTAGTCAATGAAAGACAGCTGAATTGCAATCTTCCAATTATCCCACTGTTCCATCTAAAAATAACAAAGCACTGAATTGTTCTTTTAGACTGATACGTACTACTTTATAATTAGGAATATGTTGAATTTGGGTTTTTTTTGGGGGGAGTGAGGATATTAGTACCACAAAATTCAGTGGAGCTATGTGAATGAATAAATGTTGCAAAGTCAACAGTTTCTATCAAAATATATGCTTCAATCCATAAACAGTTAAAATATTTGAATAATTGTTAAGCATTTCATTTTTATTGTACTGGATTGTGATCTTGTATTTATTACACACAGTTTCATTATTTTGAATTGCGAGACAAAAATATGTAAGCTTTTGTGAATATAAAGCAAATGATCACTCTTTTGAGTAGTGAAATAATTTAGTTTTTTTCTGTTTTGTGTTTTGTTTGGTTTTTTTTTTTAAAGAAGTGAGCAAATGAAAGTCTCCAGGATGCCTTTCCTATTATAGGGCTGTTTTTTCAATGTTCTTTTGAATGACACCTGTCAATGTATCTGCTGTTAGTAATCATGTACCATAGTCACAATAGTATATTGCCTTTAATTTATGACTTTCAAAGCAATTCATAGTCTCTATTTTTTGAGATAATTTTTGTCCTTGCTGGCTTGCTTACTTACTTCATTTGCTTGCCTACTTGATTGCTTCCTTTCTTGCTTGTGCTGGGGAGCCAAGATCTGGACTCGGCACTCCAGGAGTTGCATCACCAGTGCTGAGTAGAGGGGAAGGATCACCTCCCTTTGCCTGCTGGAAACAACCTGCCTAATGCAGACCAGGGTGCTCCTGATGTAGTTTAACCAATAGTTATTAGGTGAAGCTCAATAACTTCTTTAAGGTGTTAGCTTTTTGGCGATATTTTTTATTTTGTATGCTAATTTTGCCATCTCTTCCTTACCTATAAAGGGAATCTTGCACTCTTTTGTCTAAATCATGCAATCACTTATGTAGTCAACACCAACAGTAGGGCTATCCCTGATGTCCAATTGGTTATCATGGAAGGAAATAAAGTATAAAAAAGACGCAGTACCATGGCAGGAACAAAAGGTTTCTTATGTAGACCAAAGAGAAAGAAGGAGGGAAAAAGAAGCCCTATTCTGCCAAATTGCATTTCATTTCATAACAAAATACTTGAGAGAAAATATATCAAGTGGGGAAAAGTAAACAGGAAAGTTACACAGAAAGGACCAAACTACCCTGATCAGTAGTGTCCTTATTAGTATGAACAAAAATATCCTTGCTGTCAAGAGGCGGAACAGTACACCCTATTTAACTTGAATTTGGGTTGGTTTTATGGGTAGTCATAAACAACCCATGTTCTAGAAAAGCCAGTGTTTATTCCTCTTGATTCATACATCATCTTATCTTTTCAAAATGTATTGAACAGCTACCAGAAGTCCTCAACATAGCTGCTGCTTTAGCATTTCAGGCTATTCTATAGTCACCTTGAGCCAAGATTCAGAAAATGTCCTAAATTTCATCACACCATGTTTATTCAGTTAGCTTTCCCTTTACAAGCCTGAAATTACTTTCTGTGAAGGCATGACAATGGCATGCGAGTAATTTCAGTTTGTTGATTTCAGGACGACAGCTGAATGCAAAATGTCACCTGCTTGCCATGGCAGTCTGAATTTGCCTTACAAATCAAATTTGAACATCCTGGTGAAATGGCTGTCTTCCTGTAGGATCAACGTTTACAGACCTAAGCATTGCCTTTCATGCTCTGAGCCTTTGCTGTCTACAGTGTGTGGGAGTACATGCCAAAACAGAGAAGTCTCACAAGTCAAAACCTAGCAGTTGTCTTTCAGAGGTAACTTTACCTATCTCTGGGTGAAATATGCAATATTATGCAAGCATTATAACTCAGTAATATGATCTTGAAAGGATAAAAAAGTACAATATACCCATCTCAATCTTAAACCTACAGATGAAGTGCTGGACACCAAACTCATAATTTTTAATCTAATGAACTTTGATGTCCCCTTACCCTGTATGGAAGGAGTAGAGAAGCCACTCATCCACTGTGTCTCTTCAGAGAGACATTAATGCATAATTTTATATGAGGAAACACTGAGCTATTACTTGCCCAAAACTTTATAAGAGCAAAGATAAGCACCTTCTTTTCCTAGGTCATGCTATTTCTGTGACAATCTCTTGACTGGTCCTCTTCTTCTAAATCATGTTATTTAGACATTATAAGCAACCCTGCCTAAGTAAAAAAATGTGAAAAAAAAAGTTCCATGAGACTATCACTTCCCCATGCCATGTAAATGCCACTCTACCAAGTAGAAAGCTATGTCTAACCAAGAAATCTATGTGATGGTAAAGCCGACCCACATTCCTCACTCTTGGACACTTTCTCTGACTTTCTGTTTTGACTTTGTTTCTCTTATGAGAGCAGGTACTGGGCTGTTGGAGACTCCAAGTCTTTATGAACATTTTCAGTTACTCATCTACAGGGGGAAGTCTAATAAAGAAGAAAAAAGAAAAAGAAAAAGAAAAAGAAAAAGAAAAAGAAAAAGAAAAAGAAAAAGAAAAAGAAAAAGAAAAAGAAAAAGAAAAAGAAAAAGAAAAAGAAAAAGAAAAAGAAAAAGAAAAAGAAAAAGAAAAAGAAAAAGAAAAAAAAAGAAAAAAAAGAAAAAGAAAAAGAAAAAGAAAAAGAAAAAGAAAAAGAAAAAAGAAAAAGAAAAAGAAAAAGAAAAAGAAAAAGAAAAAAGAAAAAAAAGAAAAAGAAAAAGAAAAAGAAAAAGAAAAAGAAAAAGAAAAAGAAAAAGAAAAAGAAAAAGAAAAAGAAAAGAAAAAGAAAAAGAAAAAGAAAAAGAAAAAGAAAAAGAAAAAGAAAGAAAAAGAAAAAAAAAAGAAAAAGAAAAAGAAAAAGAAAAAGAAAAAGAAAAAGAAAAAGAAAAAGAAAAAGAAAAAGAAAAAGAAAAAGAAAAAGAAAAAGAAAAAGAAAAAGAAAAAGAAAAAGAAAAAGAAAAAGAAAAAAGAAAAAAAGAAAAAAAAAAGAAAAAGAAAAAGAAAAAGAAAAAGAAAAAGAAAAAGAAAAAGAAAAAGAAAAAGAAAAAAAAGAAAAAGAAAAAGAAAAAGAAAAAGAAAAAGAAAAAGAAAAAGAAAAAGAAAAAGAAAAAGAAAAAGAAAAAGAAAAAGAAAAAGAAAAAGAAAAGAAAAAGAAAAAAAAGAAAAAGAAAAAGAAAAAGAAAAAGAAAAAGAAAAAAAAAAGAAAAAGAAAAAGAAAAAGAAAAAGAAAAAGAAAAAGAAGAAAAAGAAAAAGAAAAAGAAAAAGAAAAAGAAAAAGAAAAAGAAAAAGAAAAAGAAAAAGAAAAAGAAAAAGAAAAAGAAAACCTGTCCTTATGCAAAAGAGGTAATAACTATTGCAACAACAATCTAATTGGTACAAAGAAAAGATATGCTCCGTGTTTCCTGCCCTCAGAGGTGCACAAATTTTTTTTGCTGCCATTGCTGTTAGATCAAACACCTTTAAGTCTTCAAGTACTATTTACAAACTTTCTCAGTGAAAGACTAGAAACACTTTGAATTTCAAGTTGGGTCTCAGAGTACATGTCTTCAAGGTTCAGTGCAAACATTCTGCATAACTCTAGGTGCAATTTTCTACAGCTGGCTAAGCAGAAGGTAGATTTATATAGCTGTAATAAGAACAAAATAGTTATGCTTATATTAAAGTAGAAGGTTTTCAGCAACTGTTTTACAAGCTTGCTTGATCTGAAGTGTAGCATGAAATATGATTTTCAATGTGAGAAAACTGTTAAGAATACACAACCAAACAAACTATTACTGCAGGCAGGTAAGAGCCTTTAGGCCTACTGATTTACTTATTAGATGTGTCCCTACTGAAAATAGATGTGTCTCGTTTCTAGTTTAATCGGCCAAGAGGTTAGATTTTAAAGTTTTGAGTTGGAAATAGTATCATATAAATAGATGGATGGCGTGCCATATTGAGTGTTCATACCAGTTTATAAGAAATAAAGAGGAGAACGAGGCTGAAACTTTCAAGTATTGTGGAGTAAATGCACATATTTCTTAAGGTTATACTTGTTATATGCTAGAACTAATATTAGTCCTTTTTGTGTTGTTCCTTCAAGAATACTGTAATTTTTCTTATTATTCTTAAATATGTATCTTACATGCTGCACTTTTTCCATTTATTAAACCAGTAAGTAGTCTAAACACCTATTAGTGTTTAGTGTCATTAGAAACAAATAAAACCTTTACAGTTAAAAAAACCCATATCATTTTACTATAATTACTACATCTATGAATTAACTCATACTGTTTTAGTCCAATACAGAATGACTAAACAACTACAGGATCTCCTACAACTGATAAGCATAATGTGATTTTCTACAAAAGATTTGTTTGTGAAATTATTTGGTAGCAATAGAAACATAAAAACACAAATTGAAAAAGATGCACTGATTATTTGATCCATATTACCTACAAAACCCATTTGAAAGACCCTTTTGCTAAAAAGAAGATTTTAATAATAAATCACAAATATGATTAATCACTAACTTCCAGTTGACAATGTGCTTGAAGGAATCATTTTAGCAAATCCCTAATTATTAAAAACAAGGTTAGAAACAGCACTATCAGCTTGAGATTTAGCTTCATTGCTGTTTGCATCTTTGAATGCACAGCATATAGGCAATGGCCAGGGACTTCGTTATTGTAAAGGAATATAAACATTTAAATGAGAAATGGCACAGTAGGAGAAGCAAGAAACACAGTGATGTAAAGTTCTAAATTTAATGGATAAAAGTTTAAAAAGAGATTTGCTGCCCCTTGCCTCGCCTTGCCTCGCCTCGCCTCTCTTTCACAATATCTACATTTGAGGCAAAGCTGTCACACAGAGGTCACAAAGAGGTGTGATTATTATTAAGAAGCAACCCTAGCTCTAGGAAACAAGCCCATTACTGTTTCAGACAGAAGTAGTGTGCAGGAGTCACCTGTTGCACTTTTAACTTATGTTAAGGGTCTTCATAAATCTACTGCCAAGTCTCTTTTTTTGATGGTACAGAGTGTTACGGTTTTTTTTCACAAACTCAGAATGTTTATAGATGGAAAGGGTATCTTGACATAAAAGTGCTGCTTCTTATCTCAATAGCAGTATAGAGTTATGAATGACTGAAAAAAGAGAATCCTAATAAACATGCAGGCAACCACTTGAGGAAGTTAGTAACAATATGTTTCTGGGAATTTGCACATTAAAGTTTAAAAATTGTTGACATTATACTCAGTTCTGTGTTTGATACGAAAGAATCTGAAATAACTGACCTGAATAGTGTGTCTGTGTAAACAAGCAAGATTAAAAATCAAAGCACTAAAAGCTGGATAATTTCACCTTCCTTTTCAGCCATTTTGCTCCACAGTGGGGGAGAAGTAGCATTTTTAGTAAAGAGACCTGTAGCTTCCTAGTTTCCTGGAAGAACATCTTAGTTGAATCCCATACACTTGACAGCTCTTGAAGCTGAGGATGAAAAATGGTAAAGTTGCCCTTATAAAAAGCCATTTCCCTGCAGGGCAGTCACTGGGTTTGCCAGGGATGAAGACGACTGGATTTAGCTCCTGGTTGCCAGGCAACAGGTAAGGAAGGAGCAGATCTTCTTTCTTAAAGAAATTGAGTGGTCCTCCACAAGTGTTTGCACACAAAGAGCCACAGCTTGAAAAACAAGCAACAACAACAACAAAAAAATTGTTTCTGCACAGACAAAATTACTCTGAACATTTTAAAGAGGGAAAGGTTTTGCAGGCCACAAACTACCTCCTGAGATCAATAGGACCATCACTTCTTTTTCCTTTATATGACCTTAGGCACTGGTTTTGTTTGTCTGATTGTTTTGCTTTGGGATTTTTTCCTGTTGTTTGGTTTTCTATTTTTAATTCTTTTTTTCCCCAGTTTGATCAATTAATTTCCAGAAAGGTAAAGTTTTGGGGACTTTTTTTTTTTTAAAAAAATCTTTTGATACTATAACTATTGAGAGGAAAAGAGGGTTAAGCCTTCTTGCTTAAATAAACATGCCCAAAACAGGACATGAAATGCTTCTAACAATAACAATTTTAATGTCCAGTCTTCTCTCCTCTCATGCAGAAATAAACAAAAATAAATACATTACTAATCCATTGTGAAGTTCCACATTTTGATCTTACATTTTATCTCAGAATTTATTACTTTCCATGCTAATCTAATTTACCATATGTGGCTGCATTCAAAGAGGAAAACAGAAGGCTTATCTAAAAAAAGCAGGTGGTATTTTATGTTGGATTTTTATTGACTTATGCAAGTATATTACCAAAAATCATCCAGATATACACAACTGTACAAAAATTGGAATTTAAGTAGGGAATTGTCCTATTTAATAAAACACTGATGTTTTTGTTCATTTCTTTTGTTTACTGGAATGATTTATAGGTAAACGAATGTGATGTTACACCTTAAAAATGTAACTGTGTAAGTTTTTCCTATCTTTACTTAACTTTCTGATAAGGTCTGGCAGGGGAAAGATAACATTCTCTCTCACAATCAAACTGCCTGAAGAGCAACATTAGAAGGAATGATATAATTACTATGGAAATGAAGGTGTAGTTTTAAAGCTTAGAAGTTAACTAAAATATAATGCTTTCCATCTGCTGGTATCAGAACAACTCACACTTAGGAAACCATCTTCCATCACATCTGATGCATATAAAAGCATTATGCAAAATTAAATGAGATATGTTGGTCCTCAAGAATACATAAACTCATTTCAATGAAGACTGAAACTTACGCAAAATAAAAGAAAATAATTTTTCTACAGTAATTTTTGTGCAAATTTGCATTATGAATGGGATATTTTTCTTCTCTTTAAAAAAATTTACTGAGCGGTGTATTGTAACATCATGGCTAGCTTTCAAAACCAAAATCCATGTAAACATGTAAATGTACATATTTATCTTTGTGAGGGGTTTAGGCTTTTTTGTTATTGTTTGCTTGTCTGTTTGTTTTTTTTTTTTTTTTTTTTTTTAATTTTTCATAATTTCCTATCTATGATTTTTTTTTTACTTCAGTTTTCTTAACACCATCATTGGTTGATTCAGAAATCTGGAATAATGGCAGGATATGTGAAAGCACAAATATTTTCAAAATTTCTTGTATTAGAAATAGCGTAACCAGCAGAAGTAGGGAGGTGATTGTGCCCCTGTACTCAGCACTGGTGAGGCCACACCTGGAGTATTGTGTCCAGTTTTGGGCACCTCAATACAAGAGAGATATCGAGGTGCTGGAGCGAGTGCAGAGGAGGGCAACAAAGCTGGTGAAGGGCCTGGAAAACAAATCATATGAAGAGCGGTTGAAGGAGCTGGGACTGTTTAGTAGGAGGAAGAGGAGGCTGAGGGGAGACCTCATCACTCTCTACAACTACTTGAAAGGACACTGTAGAGACGTTGGTGCTGGTCTCTTCACACAGGTAATTAATGACAGAACAAGAGGGAATGGCTTCAAGCTCCAACAGGGTAGGTTTAGACTGAACATTAGGAAAGAATTTTTCACAGAAAGAGTGGTCGGGCATTGGAATAGGCTGCCCAAGGAGGTGGTTGAGTCACCATCCCTGGATGGGTTTAAGAGACGTTTAGATGTGGTGTTGGGGGATATGATATAGGGAAGAACTTTGTTGTGTAGAGTAGATGGTTGGACTCGATGATCCCAAGGGTCTCTTCCAACCTGGATGATTCTATGATTCTATGATTCTATGAAAATCATACAACTACATGGCATCTTTCTCACCACAATCTCAGCTTTAGTCATTTCATTTTAAACTAATGAAAACCATCTACCTAACCTAGAGGCATATTTTAATCTATATTTTAGGAGACAATTTTTTTAAAAATCCTGAAAAGAGTGCCTTATGTCCTTGTCTTGGTTTCAGCCAAATTTACCAAAACCAGACCAACAGATGGCCCTTCCCCCCCTTCCCCCTCCCCAAAAAAGAGAGGAGAGCAAGAGATAAGGAGATTTACAAGTTTAGAATGAACTAAACTACTTTAATGAAGAATTAATATTAAAATTAAAAAGAAGAAGAAAATAATGAAAATAGATACAATATGTACAAAACTGTATCAAGCTCCCAGGATGACAATCACATCACCGGCAGGCACTGGGGAAGTCCCAGACTGGACTCAGCGACAGATGGGGGTTCCAGCTCTGGAATCAGGAACACACAGATCAGGATCAAAAGCAGATGTCCTCTTCGGACGTTGGCCATTGAAGAAAGAAGAAGCTGACCTTTTGATCCCTCAGCTTTATACTGAGCATAGGGCAGATGGGATGGAATACCCCAGTTGGTCAGGTTTGGATCACCTGTCTTGTCTGTTCCTCCCCACAGGTGTGACCCTTCTACGCTTTTTCCGTTTCCGACCCTCTGATGGGTCAAATAACGAAATTGGCTGACCTTGGTTGTTACAGCAATAAGTATAAGCAAGGGCCTCCCTGCATACCATTCCTTGGCATGCACCACAAATATTGGTCTTATCACTCCGAGAACAAGCAGTTTTCTTCACAATATGCCATTAATTTCAGAGAGTTAGAAGAGGCCTAGCTAAGATGTAAGATTACTAAACAGAAAGTTGGTTCTGTTTTACTTCAAACTGGGACAGTCCTATAAAAGTTAGCAAAGACAAGAAAATGCTTGTCAATTTAGGCAATTTCTTCAGTGAAACTAGCAGATTGGGCCTCTTAAATTTAGATATAAACTAGGTACATAATTAAGACCTTGTTCAACTTCCAAATAAAATTTCAAAATCAGTTTCCTTCATCTCTATAGTTGGCATACACAATAAAAAAGAAAATATTTTGTTGGAAAGATGTGAATTTTTTGAGATTCCTGATACAGTTCCTACCAGAAATCTTTGGGACACCTCTGACTGCTCTGGTTGAATAAGTATTATCCACACCTGTTTGTTGAATCCAAAATAGCAGTTTATATATTTTAGGATCTGTACAGGGAGCTCTGTGTATTATTTTGAATATTTTAATTCAGTTTAGGACAATAAAGATGTGTTCCCTGAGCCTAAATCCTCTTCCTTTCTATCTTGGCACATTCTGCGTGACATTTGCATAGTTACTTAGCTATAACCAGGAAGCAGCAGGAATCCTGACCCATAACGACAGCTGCTGCACAGGGCCAATGTGTCCAACCCCACCATCACTTTCTAATGAGCTATCCTGCCACAAACGTATTAGAGAAGCAGTAGACATTTAACCACCGATATGTATTGTGCTACAACTGCCCAGAGCGAGTCAAGACTTCCATGAGATTTAGTTGGGATGATGCCTCCTCTGAGGATTTCAAGTGAGCTTGAAAACTTAGGTGATCACTTCATCCACAACACAGTGATTCTAAAAGTGAGCATCTGAGGGAGTTTTCAGTAGAAAACATCAGCATGATCGGTATCCTTCATAACTAAGCAGGTTAAGGTTTGGCATTCTATTTTCCAATCTGCTTTCCTAAGTATCAGTGCTGATATTTAGGACTCTGCCTGAGTGGCACCACATGACCCTCAGTTTCATTCCTGATCTCGTCCATTCTCATTTGTTGCCTTTTCTTTTCTATTACAAGTAAGTCAGATTTTTATTTTCTTTAAGCAAAGAATGCCTTAGCTTTCCTGATCATCCGTACACTGAAATTAATGATCTGTGTTTCTGCAAATTATACTCCTTATTAACAGCAGATTCCATTAATGATTTTTCAAAAAGATACCTTTGGCCTGGGACAAATAAACCACATAGACATAGAAAGTTCTTAACTTTCATCTAAAGATGCTTCCTCATTCCTCAGATATTGTGACATAAGCCTAAAGTTTCTTTTCTGTGGTGGTTTCTTAGTATTATATTCACTACACATTGCCATACTTTGATTTAGCACATCATTCTGTATTGAGGAAGCATGACATAAGATTTCAGAAACTTCCTTTTTTATTTGTTTTGTTAACAGTGCATAATTCATGGGATTCCAGTGTTTTACCTCATAATGGCTAATTAGAGGCATATGTGTTAACGTGAGGTTTTACAAATATTTCATTTCATATTTCAATTGTGGATTTCCACTGAACTGTTCTCTTAAAAGAACTGAAACTAAAGGTTCTTAAATGATTGAAGAATTGACTCACCACTTGTGACATCTTTATTTTCAAGGTTTACATTGGTGTTTTTGCACAGAGAATTTAGAGATGCATTAAGCTTGCATGGCTGTATACATTTCATTTGGGAAATAAGACAAAGTTTACCAAACTACATAGTTCCCGCTTAGTCATTTAGTCATTTAGTTCCCCCTTAGTCCCCCTTTAGTTCCCCCTTAGTCATTTAACTGTTTAACTTGGTATTTAGCAATAAAAAAACCCTGCAAAATTACATACTTTTTGTAGAAGTCCTTTATAAAATCTCTGTATTTCCTCTTCAGAAAGAGGAACATTACATTTTTTATGCCAAAATACTAATAGAATTTTTTTAAACAGTCAGTGAAATATTTCTAAAAGTTCACAGCCACAAGAGGCATTCAGAAATGCTAATACATTCCTCTTCTTTTCTACTCATTTGTAGAGAGCTTCACTTTAAACCTTGTTGGTTTATTCATTTTTAAAACAGTGCTAGGAAAAATTGTGCTTAAATATTCTTCCAATTTTCATTAATTAACCACTTCTTTGCTAAACTTTCTAATGTTGGTGGAAGAGGTGCAATTTCTCCACAAAACCTCCTCTCTTTTCTACTCCTCTTGCCTTATCCCACCAGCCTCAAAGGACATTTTGACTGTGATATTTTACTTTTAAAAAAATAAAATAGTAAAAAAGTGAAGAAAAAAAAAAAAAAAGAGATGGAGAAGACATATACTCTTAACACTCAAGGCCAACCTGTTGAGTCTATGACAGGGAAAAGAACATTTTCGTTTGTATCAGTTATTGGTGTTTATGGAAATATTTTGAATACAGACTATTTCAATATTTTCCTGACCAGGGTAAGAATTCACATCAGAAACTACAAATACTACTTTCAGGTAGTTGTAGAGAGTGATAAGGTCTCCTCTCAGCCTCCTTTTCTCCATAAGAATGGTTGTAGATGTTTGCAAATATCATAATAAAAAAGTTAACTGAAACCCTTGTGAGAAGCCTCAGAAGTAAAATATATTTGCTTTTTAAGGACAATATCTTGCAATTCTCAAAATTAACTTTGTTTAACAATATGCTAACAGCTAGCATAGCCCAAATATTTGCTGCCTCTACCTATTCACCTACTAGATAATGATCATCTCGACACACAGTCTTGTTCAGATAATGTCACCTCATTTTGTACTTGCCTCATCATAAAATGTGTAGCTGAAGCAGTTTATAGTCCTTTGAGAAAAGAAACAGATTAGACACTCAAGGACATATAACATGGGAAATTATAAAGAATATGTGACATTAGAGCTTTGTTTAACTATTTGATAGTACTGGGAACATCAAAAAAGAAATTGAAAAAGGAGCACTAATTATTTGATCCATACTACCTACAGAAGCCATGTAAAAATTGTCAAATGTTACGATTTTTACAATAATAAAAATAATACGTTTCACCAAAAAACCCACATTATTTAAAACCTATCAGAAAACAAATGTCCATCTGAATTTCAATTGAAATTTTCATTTCAGGCAAAATGTATGTTATCTATAAAAGCAAACACAGAACTGCAGTTTAGCAATTTGAAACTTTTTGCCTGACAATGACAAAATGAAGTCAGCTCAGTGAGGATACTGTTTTTCCTGTGAAACTATTATTACAGTGCTTATACATTTGAAACGGAAATCCTAATCAAAGAAGATTAGTAAAGTTTTGAGTGTTAAGGGCATTAATAGTTATAAAACAACATTTCAAAGGAAAGCAATTTTAGCTCTATATATAAGTCCATTCTACATTTGTGCTATTCTGCCAAGTGCTAGCAAAAAAATTCCTTCAGTTCTTCAGAGATGCTGGGAAATTCCCTTAATAGAAATAAATAACTTATTCTGGGGAATAAGAGAAATATATTATTTGCTGATATTTTATTCTTTATCATATTGTTTTCTTTTCACTAGCTTACATTAATCCTACTCCCTGTGGGTGATCTCCTTGTAGAAATGTAGGACAGTCTGTACACCTGAGACTAAGTAAATCTTACACAAAGAGACTCATGTTGTGGGGATTATTAATGAAGTCACCAAGGATCTCAAAGGAAATCTGCAAGAAATTATTTGTAGTAATTTGAGAAAGTAGGAGTTTTATTTCATCTTTTCTTATTCCAGCACATTTTGAAAATATAATTGTAATATTTGTGCTTAAAATATATGTACAAATAATAATGAACAAAAATAATTTTTTAAATAAACAAATTCTGAAAGGGGCAAAAAGAGCAGACTGTGTAAGTATTTCTCAATCATGGATTTTTATTGCAATATTATGAATTGTGGAGTTTTCGGAGACTTTAGAAACTTGCCCTTGGATGATCTCGCCTTATTATACCACTCTTCTAATTTGTTATTAAAAGGTGAAATAAATGTATTTTGTAGATTTGATGTGAACCATTTGTACCCTTTACAAAAGCTAAAATAATAACAAAAATTGTTTTCCCCTGTTATTTTGAAAGGGACAAAAAACCTACACCTTGTCCCACTATTCAACTTCCAGAGCTACTAAGAAATAATGAAAAAGTTAAGATTACCTCTTAACTATGAATGAGTCATATATTTATACTAAAAGGTAGGGCTTTTTTCTGTGACTTTGATCTAGATGGAACAAATTTTATGGAGCAGATACAAACGAATGTAGCAGAATGCAGTTGGAGAAATAGAGGTGTGTCTTCACTACTTAAATTTCTTACTTGTGCTTCCTCGGTGAATCAGTGCCTTTCTAAATTCGTTTCAACTTCTCTATGAATTTTGAATATGTTTTGAATCACAAATCCTTCCATGAAGAAACTTTGGTGACTGTGAACATATACCATGAAGTGTGAAGTGCATTCAGCTTTCTAATTTAATATAAATGAAACAGACAAAACCCATCCTCATAAAATGATTAATACCCCAGGTCAACAGAGGAAATCCATCATTCTAGAAAGCATGCAAACATTTTTAGAATAAAAACTACTAAAAAAAAAAAAAAAAAAAAAAGAAAGAAAGAAAATGACAGCTGTCTTGAACAAATTCTTCTCGAAAAATAAATAGGAAAAAGGTTTTTGTTGATTTGTTTTCTGGGTTGGTTTTTTTTTGGTTTTTTTGTTTTTCTCAGAAGTGCTATTTCAGGAGAAGAGTGATTGAGTTGAAAGCAGAAAATGTGCAAAGAAACACTACAAATTAGATCATGAAACGTAGTCATTTAAACCAATAACTACCATTTTTCTCCTTCTTGTTCCCTTCACTTTTCCTTCTCTTATTTCCTCTTCCCCCATCCCTCTTCTTTTTCACAAATGAGAAGGGCCCACTAGCTTTTTATGGAGGGCTTCATTTAACCACATGCAAGTGCCTATTGTCATTTGACTTGTTCCAGGACATCTTTCCAGACTTTCAGTTGCCTGTCCAGAGGGACACACATGATTCCTGGATGTCTGGGTTTAAAGTCACTGGCTGTGTATGAATTATTTTGAGTAAATCAGTTGTCTTGACAGGTACCAGATACCTGTGTGGGGCAAATTAATGAAACCCTAAGGGTCTACTTCAGGATGAGCTGAATAACTCACTAGGCTCTACTGAAGTACATTTCCATTGACTACAATATTATGTTTGGACCCTAGCTGACATGTGCACACCTTAAGGTACTTTTAGATAACTCAGACTTTAATAAAAACCCACTCCTAGCTTTTAGACAGGCAAAAAGATTTGTGATCGAGGTCCATTTTTGGGGATATTTGATTTTTAAAACTATCTACAGTCTTACAGTTTTATCATCTTTTTTCTTCTTCTTCTTCTTTTTTTTTTTTTTTTTTCATGACAGAAGGATTGGGATTCAGCTTGCCTAGTTTTGGGAACCTTACCTCCAGCTTCTAAAGTAGGAGACAACAGTCTCCTACTTTAAGTCTCCCTTAAGTCCTTTGTCATATGTACCACCTTTGTGCAGATGTCCTCAACATCATGCGGCATCTTAAATGGCATTAGATATCTATCTTTAGCAACTCAATCAACCCTTAGGTGTCAACATAGAGATATCTACATTTGACATAATCATTGTAGGCTGTCTTTGTTGTTAATGAAGAGAAATGAGGAACAATTTATTTGACTTCCTTAAATAATCTACAGCAGTATGAGATGACTGGCAATCTGTAAGTTTGTCTTTGTTTTAATTTCTATAAAGACAATCTAATATGACTAACTTAGATGTAGAGATCCACATTTTAATTTATTTGATTTATTGGTATATTTGGTCTATATTTTGTTAGATGACTTCCACTCAAATGTATGAAATATGTTGCAATCAAACATATGAAATAGTTTATTTTGGTAGCATCAGCTATGATTGCATAAAGGAGAAATTCCATAAGAACTAATCTTTATTGCCAAGATATGCTTCTTTCTCTATTAAGAGTGATTTTTTTAAATTTCTGTTCTCATTTATTTTAATATTCTACTTTGTCCTTCCCTGAACATCTAAAACTTCTATATAAATGAAAGCATTAATGTATTTCTTCATTGATTCTGTTCTGATTCACTGAAACTAAAATTAATATCTACTACAAAACAGACAGCATAGAGCTCATTTTCTCTTTATTAAATAGATGCTAAGTAACACTTCTGTAAAATTCAATATATTCAAATTATAGTTTACATGATACTTCCTCTTTAACCTACTCCTACTTCCTATTTTGCCTGGAAACACAGGTGTAATATAGGAATATTTCTGCAGGGTAGAAAGATTTTCACATGAAAGGGGAAAAGAATCTAATCCATTAAAATCCTGCCAATGCAAGGACTTAAGTGCCAAATTGTCCTGATTCCCACAAGTGTTCCAATCTGCTTATTTTCTAATGCTGACTAGGAGACTAGACTATTTAAGTTGTTCTCCATTTAGCCTGAAATCTCCTAGGAACGTAACAACAGGCATGCATTCATGCTCAGAGCTATGTGTTTTGGCTACAAAACTGCCTAAGACCTAGCTTTTCTGCGATGCAGGCTGCAGTGAATAACTCCTAAAAAATGTCTTAAGACGGCTGAAAACAAAGCTTTGCTGCCAATATTTTTCATAACAAATAACTGATGTGAGTGGTTATTCCACATGAAATAGAAGCCTTCTTCAATCTGAGGGATAGCGCAGGATTTCTTCAGTTTGCAGGGTGTTTCTGGGTTACATTGCAATAGCTTGTCCCACATCCCTTCCCCTCTTCATACCTGGTTATGTATGTGAGGGTGACAGTGAACAGGCAAATGGGATTCTGGCTTCAGTTGTGATAAAGCTATTCTTATCAGGGTTGGGGATAGGGAAGAACAGACTTAGGCTCTTGATCTCATCTGCCAGTTTCTGTTCTATAGACTTTTCTATATTTTCCTTATGGACATAAGTAAGGCTAAGTTTTATATGGAGGATTTTTCAGTCCATCGTTTTCACAAGACTTAGAGTGAATCTCAATGGAGACATCCTCTATCGAAAAATTTAGGCTTTTCTTGAGGAAGACTAGATTACCCTGCCTGAGATTTGGACCTAAGCATAAAATTATGCTTTAGGTAAGTGCCCACTTGAAAAATATTAGAAAATGCTTAAAACCACCTTTTTTGCATAACATTAATTCAATATTCATAAACTGCAAATCATATATCAAGAAATTATTAGCTCAGTTTTCTAAAAAAAAAGACCAGTAAAAAATCCTTCTGGTTACAATATACCTGGCTTGTACATGAAAAAAAGGAAGTGAAAGTGTCCCCTAATTTAAAGAATATATTAAGATTTCATGTAGGCAACCAGGGCTAGAGCTGCTAGTAGTTTGGTTTGGAGGCTAAAAAAAAAGAAAGTGAAGGAGAGTTATAAAATTTTGTCCCCCTGCAGCCCACAGAGGACCACAGTGGGGCAGACATCAATCCTGCAGCCCGTGGAGGACCCCAGGGCTGGAGCAGGGTGCGTATGCCCTGAACGAAAACAGCCCATGGAGAACCCAGGCAGGAGCAGGCTCCTGGCAAGAACTGTGGCCTGTGCGGAGGAGTCCACACTGGAGCAGGTTTTAGTAATTTCTTTAGCTATCACTTTAAAAAATGAGATTTTCTACAGTTGCTAACAATACATTGTTGAGTAGCATTTTGATAAAATGACTGCAGTCTGTGCATACACATAAATAGAAGCAAATTTAACAAAAAGAAAAACATCCTGTAACTTACTGCAACATGACATTTTAATAGAAAATCATTTCATGGAATTTTTACTTGTAGCTGAAGAAACAATCCTTTGCAGGATTTTTTGGTTTCTTTTCAGTTTAAGAGGATTTTCAGACAACTGTTTCTGTTAGAGAATCTATTTATTTTCTTAGAATTATTTGATTTAGCAGGCTGGTAAATTCAGAGTATAAAAAAAGTCTTGAAAAATGAAAGCCTTCCATTCATTTATCACAGAGCTGCAATGAGCATCATACAGAAAATGAATCTCCATGCCTCCATAAATAAGTGTGTTAGAGTACTTACATATAATAATTTGACTGACTTTCAGTACAAATTTCAGGTTCATGAAACTCAAAGTGAAAATGGAGAGTATGAAATCACATTGATCTAAAATAATGTTTGTTTGAAATGCTGAAAGATTAATAATTTGCAATAGTTCAGCTAATCACCAAAATCTTATACTAATGGTGATTGTTCAAGTGAAACTCGTGTTCAATTCTGGGGAACTAACTTACTTTAACAATAAATCTTATCTTTCATAGATGGAAATATACAATATTCACACAGCTAGAAAGTTTTTAAACACTTGCTAACAATAGACACAAGACAGGAAAGACATAGCCAGAGACAATCCATGATATGAAGTCAAGATTCTACTGCATATATGATCCTATCTTCGACTCCTGGGAGTAGCCTTTCCATACATGTACTCATCTAAACAGACACATTCGTCGTGCAAATTTGTTGTCTTTATTTCTAGTGTCACCTGTCCTTTTCTTCCTTCCCTGAGAAAGTATGCAAGCACAGAGAACTAATAGGTATGTTCTTTAGAGAGAAGATCACACAGTGTCCTATATATGCTCACTATTTTCTCTCCTATAGCATAGCACTGAGTGTAGGTGTCAAGGTTTTGGCAGCAGGAGAGCTTCAGGGGTGGCTTCTGTGAGAATAGGCCAGACCAGACCCATGCTTGTTACAGATGGTTCCAGCTGGTTCCAGCAGACCCACCGCAGGGCACAGCTGAGCACCTCAGCCAGGCTGGTGGCACCTTAGGGAAAATGTATTTAAAAAAGGGGAAAATGCTGTCCAGCAGTGTGTGAGGAGTGAGTAGAAAAAACATGTGAGAAACAATCCTGCAGACGTCAAGGTCAGTGAAGAAAGAGGGAGAGTAGGTGCTCCAGGCACCAGAGATGAGATTCCCCTGCAGCCACTGGAGAAGACAACAATGGAGCAGACACTTCACTGCAGCCCATGGAGATGACCACGCTGCAGCAGATATACACGCTGTGGCCCATGGAGGACCCATGCTGAAGCAAGCTTATCCTGAAGGACTGCAGGCCATGGAAAGGATCCACACTGAAGCAGCATAACAGTGTGAGGAGGAAGGAGAAGCAGAGGGGAGCTGTTACGGACTGACCACAAACCCCCCTTCCTCATGCCCCGTGTGCCTCTTGGTGCTGGGGGAAGGAGGTAGAGGAGCTGGGCATGAAGAAGTGAAAAAATTAAATTAATCTTCCCCAGTTTGAGTCTGTTTCATCTCTGATGGTAATTGGCAAATGAGCTCCTTGTCTTTATCCTGACCCACGAGCTTTTCCATCTTGTTTTCTGCCTCTGTCCTGTTGAGGAGGGGGAGTGAGAGAGCAGATGTGTGTGGGTCTGGCAGTTGGCCAAGGTCAACCCATCACAAGCACCAAAAGTCTATATAGAACCAAGAAGTCCCTTTCCTACAGATCTATGGGGTGTTTTATTTCTTCTGTCATTTTGATTTCTGATGTATAGATGAGAGGAATATATGACTTCAAGATTGTGAGACATACTTTCCTGTATTATTCTGACTTTTCTCCATTTTTTATTAATTTATTTTTAGGATGAAGATTTCCTTTGATGTATTTACCTCCTTACATCTTACTTCCTATTCCACAGGACTATATATCTCTATCTAGTGTCAATTACTGTTAACTTAAGAATATCACCTTGGCTACACCTGCTAGACTAATGAGTTTCTACACACATTTCCTATTATGTGTATGTTCATCATAAAATATGATTTATTTTCTTTTTTCTACATATAAATGAAAATACAAAATTTCATATGCTGGGTTTTGAAATTTTTAAATAAATATGGCAAAGCAGTTTTTTAAGAAGTGAAACCAATAAATTTTATAACATAACAGACAAACTTTAATGAAAAGAAAAAAATTAACAGATGAATGGAACACATCCTAAGCACTACAAGATGACATATTTATTCTTTGATGTTTGGCATATTTTGTGGATTAAGAAATTACTCGTGTGCACGGATGTCATAATATGTTTCAAAGTTTTATACATTCAAATAAAACCAAAATTCTTCTTTGTGACTGAAGATTGTCCAAGTCATCAATTCATTATGTGACACAATTTTAAAGAAATAATATGATGTTCATAATAATCTAAATATATGCAATCACTCTTGCAGTCATAATAGTTGGAAAAATCTAATAGTGTGGAAACATTTGTCTTTTTTGGAGTTAGCAGTCTAAGTAATCTGTCTCTCTGTTTTATGCTTTTATGCTCCCTTGAAAGCAAAGGGAAAACCCCGTCTCTGCTCTCCTTCTGCATAAAATCATTCTTCACCTCTTTCCTCTGTACTTTCAGGGCTTCAGCAGCAACTTCAAGGAACAAAAGCCCTTTTCAAGTTTTGACTCAAAACTGATATCCAAACGCTGTGATCAATGGCCTATAAACTTAAATCCAGTGGGTAACACCTTCAAAACAATTGTTGACATTTCAAGTAGACAATCGAATCTTCAGAATGATGTCTGTCAAAAGCTGAAAGCAAATTATGACAGTGTTTTATGAGACAAATTGAATGACTATCTTACTCTCATCGATCATATTTGTTCTTGGCAATCTGATATAGCTGGATTTCCAACTAAACAATTTTCAGATCCTTATAAAAGAAACTCAGATCAACACATCTACTTCCACATATTGTTGTTGCTGTTCAAACAGCAGATTCTTGTGAATATCCCCAAAGAAAAAATACTCTGCAATATTTCCAATATGGCTGGTTTATTAAGCTTATCGATGGAGCATGAAAATCTTCCTTTTCATTTACTGCAAAAAGAGTATTTCCATGCTTGTGAAAGTTCTACTTATTTGCACTGTATATTAAACTGTCTTCTAAAGCCAAAAATCATAATTATGTATGCACTGCACGTCATATCAGTTTCACTAAAATATTTTTGTTGGTTTTGTGTTAGAATTATGCTAATTTTCACTGAGAAAGATGAATTAGAGGTAGAACGATCTTCTATATGCATTAAGTAACTTATTTTAAATGAGATTTTTTATATAAACTGCAACAATCAGTTCAATAAATAGTCTGTGAACTATGAATTATAAGCAAACCCTTCAGAAAACTGCACAATTTAAAGAAAACTGTCCCTTTTTCCACTGGGACATCTATGTATCAAGAACAGTTTCCCTGGGATGTTCTTCTCTATCGTGAACACTTTTTCAATACTGTCTGTAATATATGAGATACATCCATACTAGACCATACATTTCCATGACAAACTGAGACCATTAACATAAGTCCAGCCTTTTCCCCAGCAGTTAGTGCAGCTGGGGTGCGTAGGGGGCCAGAATCCCTCCTCAAGACTCTGCAACAATGGTGGTGGGTGCTGGGCTGCGTGGATGAAAGGTAATCAATCACCCAAAACAGAGAGCACAGCAGGAATAGGGGCAATGCTAGTCATCAGTGAAAAAGGAGCTCCCTGACCTGGCTGTTCCCAAGGCCATTGGGGAGAATGCTGGGATCGTTGTAACCAGTGTGAGACCTCCTGGGAGGGGTCAACCAAACAAGCTCTCCCCAAATAGCTCTGCAGACCAAAGGGGTTATTTCCTATGGGGCTATAGGACTCATTATGGGATGCAGGTGAGGAAGCATTTTTGAACTGTGCATAACTTCTTATAGGATGTTTTTAAGCAGATTGCAGGAATGTGAGTGACTTCTTATGGTATATGTTTAGAGGTTGGAGCAAAGCCAGGGATTAAGGTGATTCAGAGAGGAAAAAGTGTTGGAAAATAGAGAAAAAGGAATAAAAAGGTCCTGGTGAGTACTAATGGCTTGTTGGTCTGCACACTTGTTTGAGCCTTATTCTCATTAGATCCTGTTTCTACTTATCTTGTGTGGATGCACTCTCTATTCTGAGTATGTGTGAACATGAGTGAATTTCAAGCTACAAGAACCAGCAAATAGGCTAAGATGTCTAAGCAAATGAAGTAGGGGCGTTAACGTCCAGGCTTGTAAGTACCAGCACCTGGGCAGATGAGAGGGAACTGAGGCCAGCTGGTGAATATGTTGTTTGTCTAAGGCCAGCTATTGTGAAATGTGAGTGTGTCTGTGTGTGAGTATACACACAAATATATATATATTCCACTAACAGACCTCAGTTTGAACCACCTGATCAGATGGACAAAAGAAAAAAAAAAAAAAAAAACAAGCAGTCTTTCTGTTCATGACTGTGTGAGTGCTGTGTAAATTGCAAGGGCTGGTAAAGGCAATTTCTTGGTCTGTGTTACTCTGTGTGGCATGCTGTATATTCATATTATATATATGTCTGTATGGTTCTCTCAGAAATTCATAGTCAGTTTTGCATCTGGCTGAACCTGCAGACATAAAGCCACCATAGCCTCACATCTATGGGGCTACTGGGTTCAGCAATCTTTAGCAGTGATGTGCCATAGCTTAGTCTGCAACATCAGCTGAAGTAATTGTCCCCACCATGTCAGAATCAACCACTACCCCTGAGGGAGAGTGCTGCCATCCTAGTCTCTAGCAGTGCCTGCTGCTCTGGGAGTGCTCTAGCAGTGCCTAGTGCCTCTCTTCACGGCCTAAGCAGTGGCCTCCCCTGTGGGAGATGTGCTCTGGTTGAGGTGCTGAGTCACAAGCTGAAGGAACTGTGGTAGGAGGTGAGCAAGCTGTGCATCATTAGGGAGGGTGAACAGGAGATTTATGGGGTCTTTGTAGACTATACAGAGCCAACAGCCCCATCCCTTGCCCCAAGAACAGAGAGACAATTGGAGACTACTTTAACAGGGATCAGTGGATGGAGGCACCCACAATGGAGAGTGACTTCTGGCAACATAGCAAAGCTCCTTCTCTGACTGCAGTTCTGCAATTACTGAACAGGTTTAGTGCCCCGGGAACGGGTCAGGAAGATGACCTCCATTTATGCAGGCATCAGAAACACCTCATCCTGAACCAAAGAAGAAAAGGAGGGTGACAGTCACTGTAGATGCCCTCTGATGAAGGATGAAGGCACCCACATATTGACATAAGCTGATGTTTTGGAAGTCTTGCTGCTTGCCACTTGGTTGCCTCTTGCCTCTCACAGGGAGAGACTGACAAGGCTTGTCCAGCCCTTTGACTATTCCCCTTGCTGCTCATCCATGTAGGCATCAATGATACTGCCAGTGGGAACACTGCACATGTCAAGAGTTGTTAGAGAGCTCTGGGAGCAGGAAGGAAGCAAAGTGAGTAGTAGGGATAGTTACTCCAACTGGAGGCACAGATGGTGTTCTCAGTAAGCGGAAAAGGTTGAGGCAGAAGTGAACACACCAGCATATCACTGGTCCACTGACTGGTGTCCGAGATGGAGCTTTGGCTACTATGACTACAGGACCCTCTCTAAGGAGAAAAGATTGCCTACAGGAGACAGAATTCATCTGACAAATGGGATGAAAGGCTAAAGTACGAACCTTAGTGGTTGGGTTCAGACTTTTCAGGAAAGATAGATGAAGAAAGCGAGGAAGAGAGGTTGCACTCAATGCCTTTGCATTGGCTGGAGTGCAGGCAGCTTTGGAAATGGGAATAAGCTACTTCAGCTATGGGTAAGGATAAAGCGAGAAACCAGAATCAGTGATAATGAGGTGGGAATCTGTTATAGAAAGCCTGATAAAGAAGAGGAATTTGTATGAAACATTATGAAACAGCAATCCTGCTTCAGCAGGGGAGTTGGACTAGATGATCTATACTGTCCCTTCCAACTCTAAAAAAAATTCAGTGAAATTCAGTGAAATTATTTACAAAACTGGAAAAAAACCCTCACAGTTGTGGATCCCTTCACTATGTACTTAAAGAGTAACAGGGCTGGGTACAAACAATACAGGAGATTTCTGAAGTGTTTTGCAGGAAATTTCTTGAAGCACATGATAGATGAGTCAGATATCAGCCATTACTCCAGTTTTTAGTCACAAATCATGAAGAACTGCTGAAGATGTGAAGGTCAAGAGCAATCTTGACTGCAATGACCATGAGGCTGTGGAGTCTAAAATCCTGAGAGAAGGAAAATAGATAGCATGTAGAAAAAACAGAGGCCTGTGATACCTATATAATTACAATAAACAGGATACAATGAATTTGCTTTAATCCCGATATAATCTACTAAAATAATGTAATTAAAACCGGTATGTAAATGTCTTGTAACAGTGTAGCATAGCCACATATAAGAGTTTTGTGCAAGTATGTAAGCAATATGAACACCAAAGGGGCAAAGATTTGTGTAGCTGCATGCAGAAAACATAGGAAAACAGTGACCCAAGTAACAGAATTTTCTAAATAAAGAACAAAAAGTAAGAAAAATACAAGGGGCTGCAAATAAGCAGAACATTTTGTTGAATACAGAAGATGACTGGCAAAAGCAGCAAGAAGATAAACAACACTGGGAGCGCAGGACTAGATGGACAGCATATCCCTAACCCTTTGGAACTTTTGGACATCATTACTATTAACACTCAGCTAGCTGGGATGGAACATATGTAGACATTTACATCAAATTTGTAAAAGGATACAGTGAAAAGAAAACAGATTATCATAGAATCATAGAATCATCTAGGTTGGAAGAGACCCTTGGGATCATCGAGCCCAACCATCTACTCTACAAAGTTCTCCCCTATACCATACCCCCCAACACCACATCTAAACGTCTCTTAAACACATCCAGGGATGGTGACTCAACCACCTCCTTGGGCAGCCTATTCCAATGCCCGACCACTCTTTCTGTGAAAAATTCTTTCCTAATGTTCAGTCTAAACCTACCCTGCTGGAGCTTGAAGCCATTCCCTCTCGTTCTGTCATTAAGAGCGAAGAGACCAGCACCAACGTCTCTACAGTGTCCTTTCAAGTAGTTGTAGAGAGTGATGAGGTCTCCCCTCAGCCTCCTCTTCCTCCTACTAAACAGTCCCAGCTCCTTCAACCGCTCTTCATATGATTTGTTTTCCAGGCCCTTCACCAGCTTCGTTGCCCTCCTCTGCACTCGCTCCAGCACCTCGATATCTCTCTTGTATTGAGGTGCCCAAAAATGGACACAATACTCCAGGTGTGGCCTCACCAGTGCTGAGTACAGTACAGGGGCACAATCACCTCCCTACTTCTGCTGGTCACGCTATTTCTAATACAAGCCAGGATGCTGTTGGCTTTCTTGGCCACCTGGGCACACTGCCGGCTCATATTCAGCCGCTTGTCAATTAGAACCCCCAGGTCTCTTTCTTCCAGGCAGCTTTCCAGTCACACTTCCCCAAGCCTGTAGCGCTGCTTGGGGTTATTGTGGCCCAAGTGCAGAACCTGGCACTTGCCCTTGTTGAAACTCATGCCATTGATGTTGGCCCAATGATCCAATCTATCTAAGTCTCTCTGTAGAGCTTCCCTATCCTCCGAGGAATCAACACTCCTGCTTAACTTGGTGTCATCTGCGAACTTGCTGATGATACACCCTATGTCCTTGTCAAGATCATCAATAAAGACATTAAACAGAAATGGTTCTACCACTGAGCCCTGAAGCACACCACCCGTGACCGGCCGCCAGCTGGATTTAAATCCATTGAGCACCACTCTTTGGGACCTTCCAGTCAGCCATTGCTTGACCCAGCGGATCGTGTGCTCATCCAGGCCGTGAAGCCAGTTTTTCCACAAGAATTGTATGGGGGACAGTATTGAATGCTTTTCGAAAGTCCAGGTATACAATATCAACAGCCTTTCCCTCGTCCAATAATCTGGTTATCTTGTCATAGAAGGAGATCAGGTTCATCTGATTAATCCCACCTTTGATGTGCTTATTTCTCCTTATTATCTATAGAGAAGCTTATATGTCAGGTCATATAAATTGCACCTTAAGAAATAATTGACTCTCAAAAGATACAGACAGCTTGAAGAGAAAAAGGGACAAAGGACACTAGAGGACTAATTACACATATTAAAATCAAATCAACCAACGAAAAACCTAACAAAAACAACAACAACAAAAAAAAATGTTGGATAGGATCTGCTTGCTGTGGTCATTTTGCAAGAGAAGTTCTGTGCTTACATGTGGAAAGTGTAAATGGTATGTTGTGCTACATCTGATAGCGTACAGTTAACCTGCTGGTTAAACTGAAGAGTCAGATCTAAAAGAAATGATGAGACCAAGTTCCTGAAAAGAACATTTGCCTTCAGGCGAAACTGTAAACAAACATTTCAAATCTCTTCAAAAGCTCATTGAGATTCATCACACATTGGGCAAAATAAAAACAAACTCAGTGATTCACCCTGGAACAGGCCTTGCAGGTAATCAGAGAAGGGCAATTAGACAAACAAACAGAGGTACTAAAGTTAATTTCCTGATTAGAAAATGTATAGTTTTGACACAGTTACTCATTTTTCTGGCAACTGATAACCTGATTATCAGTTTTGGAGAATTTAATAAAAAATTGGTGACAAAAAAATGTTTTCTGTATTGTTCATCACTTATTTAAATAACACTTTAATTTCACATGTGTATATATGGATGCTAAACTGCCACTCTTAAATGGTAACAATTGGTGGTGACGTGCTAAGCAGATTGTTTCCTAATCTTTGTAGAGATATTTTAAAGAAGGCATTTTAGCATTACTATGAATTCAAAAGTCTTTGTTAAATGCAGTAGGGAAGTCCATTGAATTTCACTGCCTTGAATGTGTTGAGTGTTAGTCTTTCCAAAGCATGTGGTTGTGCCATTCATTCAGCACAGCTGAGGGTGGGTCTGTGATAAAACACTGACTACAGAGACTAAATCCTCTTTTTCTCAAGCAAATCTGTTCCTGTATCTTGCTCAAAAGCATTTTGATTCTAATGATGACTTGTATGAAGGCGCAGAATTACATCCATTTCAGCTATTTTTAGTGTTGTAGCTATAAAGGTGCTTATTTTAAAAGTATTTATACTAAGAGCTGCATACATTTGATGCTGACATATAAGGTTCTAGAGTGCCCCAGAAGACATGGCTCTCCCTCATTAAATACTGCCCATCAGTCAAAATTTTGTTTATTGCTTTCTCTCTTTACTGATAAGGGGAACTAACACTCAAGGGTTAATAGTAGAGCCATTGCTTGGCTTAAGCTGTATATCTATAGCCTTAAGCCATTGCTAAGGTGTTTAGGCAAAGAAAGGATGTGTTGAAACAATAAAGTGGTCACATCTGCCTCTCTGGGAGATAAGGGAACAACTGGTATTCAAAGAAGGAACCCAGTTGTCTTGACAGAGGGATCATTTGGTTTCCCAGTCCCGTGGCCTGGAGCAACACGTTAACATTAAAGGCGAGAGGTACAGTACACAGCGAGGAAGACATAACGCCCTTCATCCCCAAGACCCCGGCCCGTGACCACCAGGAGGCACTGCGTGTACGCAGATGGGAGGAGTTAAAGGCAGACACTATGGAAATGATTTCTCGTAACTCATTGTAATAAAGACCGCCTTTTCGTGGAAATATTATGGATATGTATAGGCGCTCCTTGAATATGTAAGATTTTTTTATATAAATCCTAAGCTAACTGCCCTGGTGGGTGCTCACGATTGTGGCCGGGACCTGCCCGGCGCCGAATAAACATATCTACTTTACAACCTCACAGGTTGTGCAGTCTGTTTTTCGCACGTCATTACTAGCTTGATGAATGATTTATTCAAGCTATTATTAATAATAGAAGCACTGTTTAAATGCTTCTATTTGATGTTGTGGACCATCTCTCTTCATTTTCCTATCTTCTTACAAATGCTTTCATTTAATCTCATGTCCCTTCAATTTAACTTTCTTTTGTAGTTTTTGTTGTTGTGGTGGTTTGGTGTTTGGTTTTTTCTTGTTTGGTTGGTTTGGTTTGTTTTTTTTTTTCCTTTTCCAGAGGTGGCTTCATTAGTAAATCAACATACTTGATCAGGAACTAAATTAATTTAGTCTATGAGGCAAATGTTTATGCAAGGTTTATTGTGTGTTCTGCTAATGTCCCCTGTGGTGTCCTTACACTGCAAAAGAGCTTACATCGTAGGACAAAACTATTCTTCCAGAACTTCTGCACTTAAATGCTGCTGTGAGTTTGGTCTGAAAAAGCAATAAAGGTAAGAAACAGCCTACAAGATCAAGTAAAGCTATAAAGAATATACACTGGGTTATTATGTGGGACCATAGATAGGCTTTTAACTGCCAAAATGTCACGTGGTGCAAGTTAAGATAGCCCTACGCCCTACCAGTTTATGGTTGCACTCTATTTTATCCTGATAGCAAAATTAACTTACTAATTAATTTCTAAAAAATTACCTCCTGTGACTACGTGTCGCCCTGTTCCTTCATTTCAGTTTCTCTGATGAGTGTTTCTTCATTACTTTCTTACATGTCCTACTAATATAGGCACTGTTGTTTGGTTTCTTTCTGTTATTTTCTCTCTTCACGTGGTTCATTACAAAGTCATACCAGCAAACTTTCTATCTGAGGCTAAGGATCCACCTTCCCAATCCAAGTACTCAGTACTACTTCCATTTTTTCTAGTGGTTTGATTAATCAGAGAATAAGTTTACAAGCTACTGAGAAACATTCTTGAATATATTATCTTTTCTATCTGGATATTAGCATTATAAGCCTTCCCTTTAGCAAGTTTCATTTCTAGCACTCTGTGGCTACCCATAAAAGGGGTAGCCCATAACTCAGTAGCTTCATTCCTCTTACTCACTCACTCACTGACCATTTCTGGAATTGTCCTCGGTCACGTCCCCATTTCTCTTAGGACTGAAGAAATCAAAAGTAGTTTCATAGGAATAATTGCTCCTTTTTAGTTCTATTACAACAGAAAAAAAGACATTATTGCCCAAAACTATAGGCTGACCTTTGGGCACCTTTGCAGATACTGTAAAATCATAAATAAATAAATAAAAGTAAAATAAATAACACCTAGCTTTGTTTGTTTGTTTGTTTGAATAAAGGTTAGAATTAAAAAAAAAAAAAAAAAAAAAAAAAAAAGGAGCCTATCTTAGTATAATAGAGATTTTCAAAAAAGATTAGCACAGGGACTAACAATAAACCAGGGGAAAAAAGTTATCAATCACTGGCTTTTATTCTATTAGAAGACAATTTAATAATAATAATGCTAAACAGTAGTTGGGAAACTACTCATGCACATCATAAATTGTCACATGATATCCCACACATATCTGTGACTGAAATGTATCTGACATATCCCTACATCTTTGGAAACAAAGAAAGGAACCACAAGGGAAAGTAGAAAGAAACAAAGGAAGAATCAAGAGCAAATAAACAATGTCTGGAATGAGACAGAGATATCAGTTTTTTGTGATTTCCACTGTCTAAATACTTTTCTTTCATTTTATGAATGTTGTATATGCAGATGTTTTATTTCCTTTTTTATTTTCATCTCACTTTTTTTCTGAAAAAAAAAAAAAAAAACAAACCCAAACCCTAGCTATTTCATGTTCAATTCAAATGCACTATGCTATTCAGAAGACAAGCAGTGTGCTCTCCCTGGGAGACTTGATTTCCTTTGCTTTGTTTTTTTTGTTTTCCTTCCAGAAAAAAAAAAAAAAAGAAAAGTGGTTCAGCATGAAAGATTCTGGTTGTGCTTTGTGTCCAAAAACAGTACACCATTCAGAGTGGATCATTAATACAATTCTCTTATGCATTCCTCTTATAGACTAGACTGGAATACTACTATAAGGAATCCATTTCCATGGTCATGAGTGGTTTGCATTCTTGTATAATAGGATGTACAGTGATGCTATAGTCTTCAATTCAATAATTCTCAGAATTTTTATGGTTTGCCAAATCACATATTCTCTGTAGAGGAGGTAGACTCAGAGATTGTACGATTGTACAACATAACAACAGTATGATTTAGGTTGGAAGGGACCTTTGGAGATCATCTAGTCCAAACCCCTGCTCAGAGCAAGGTCAATTAGAGCAGGTTTCTCAAGACCGCGTCCAGTCAAGTTCTGAAAGTCTCCAAAGATGGAGACTCCACAACCTCTCTGGGCAACCTGTACAAGTGGTTGGTCACCCTTACCAGGAAAAAAAAAAAAGGACTTTTCTTATGTTGAGTGGAATTTCCTGGATTTCAATTTATGCACGCTGTCATCCTGTCATCAGGCACCACTAAAAGTCCACATCCACAGGTCTCCCCTGCACAATTGGCTTGGCAATAAAATATACAACAAAGTAGATATCATAGCAGAAGGTGTGTCAAGGTAATTTTGTGGGTAGTGAAGACTTTAGTTAGCTATAACATTAGCATTGTGGTCAGAAAAATGAAGAGAAGATAGTGGAGAAGGCATGATCAATGAAGACCAGGTACAAATGTTTGTAAAGGATCAAGGGCAAAGGAAAGGAACACATGTAAATGTTTAGCCACTCATCAAAAAACAGAGGACGTCCCTGATGTTGCTCAAATTGTTCCAGTCACCTAGAGCCTTGCCCTGGGCTATCTCACCACTGTGCTCCTCACTTCAACAGGACAGAGCAACAGACAGAGCAAACAGCCAAGTTCTTCATTTTCCTAAAATGAAATCATGTAAGTCTAGAAGAGGAGTTTATTCTTTCTGAGCCATATTTCATTCCTTATTTTTTAATTAATAGTTCATGCTTCAGCAGATGCTGCATCTTTTTTTTTTTTTTTTTTTTTTTTTCTTAACTGCCTGTAATCTCTGTATGATTGTGACCCAGATCACCGTGTTCAGGTCACGAATGACTAACTTCTCTGCTTCATCTTCCTGTTCTGTTCTGGCCTTAGCTCTTCAATATAGTTCATGCTGCATGATAATTTGTTAGCATGTGAGAAGCCAGAAATAAACTATGGCTGTGACAAATGCTGTGTAGTGGAGTATTACCTTATTACTAGGAAGCTGATGTCACAAACAAGAATGAAAAACTTCCTTCTTTGAGCAAACTGACAAAACTTATAGCTTCTTTATGGCTTTATTATGAACTCTGAGGATGTGAAACTTGATTTATTATTCTGGACTTTAGAAAAAATGCCTTCAGCTTCAATATCATAGGTTAGCCAAAAAATTAAAGGCACTATTTAAAATCATTCAGCTCTAACTGAGCCTGTAAAACATTTATGCTGGATGTATAGCACAATTACTCTACAGCTATGCTACCTGGATGTTTTCACTGCTGGGCTGTCTGACCTAAGCGTGTAAATGTAATAATTCTGAGACAGAACTTGCTTTAAACAACTGAAAAAAAAAAAAAAAAAAAAAAATCTTGGTCCTTTTGTAGCTATTGGAGAGAGAGGTGACTCTAGTAGAAAACAGTGCATTCAAAGTCATAAGATTGGCCAGGAAATTCAACTTCACTGATTTTGAAGGTAATCTAGTAAAATAGTTTAAACTAGATGCTTCACTTTAAATTTATCAAAGCTGGGGAAAAGTCAATTCTAGTCTCAGTGTCTGGATCTCATGCCATATTTCACACAACATACTGTTATCAGCCTACAATCTCTATAGATGTGGTTTATGAAGAATAAGAAGTGTCTGTGTGGCTTCAGAGTTAAGTGTGTGGTTTGTCATGTAATATCTCAGGAAATATCTTCTTAACATTTCTTGGTGGTGGTGGTGTTTTAATTCTATCAGAAAATAGATGAACTAGTTAATCTTCTCAAGGACAGTTTTGAAGAATGACAACTTGTATACTAGAGTTTCTCAGAGTTGCCTGATATATATATGTAATTTCCAGAAAGAATTCTCAACATTTACCTGAATCACAACTGATTCTTAAATATACAATGGACTATGTGTGAAGTAATATCTCCTGAAAATATATCTGTCTGCAAATACTGATATCTCATCTGTTTTTTATTTGTCTTCTTGCTATTTGTTCTCCTGGGCTCACAGAAGTATTGTATTTATTGGAATTTGCAACCTACTAAATTCCTAGTTGGTGAAATAATTTGTATCAGAAGTGCAAGAGTAGTCCTATAAATAATACTAGTTTATTTGTATGGTTTTTAATTTGAAGAGTTATGTAGTAGTCTAGTGCTAAAAACAGTGGAGATTACGTGACTGACCCAGCAAATAGAATAAAGAATTGTGTATTAATCTTCCTATGATCCTTGTCCTTAAATTGGAGAGATATGGATTTAATGGATAGATTATTCCATGGGTAAGGAGTTGGTTGGATGGCTGTACACAAAGAGTTACAGTAAAGGACTCAATGTCCAAATGTAAACCAGGATTGAGTTGTACCCCTCAGCAGTCTGTATTGGGGCTGATACTGTTCAGTATCTTTATTAATGAAATAGACAGTGGGTTGAGTGCACCCGCAGCAAGCTTGTGGATGACACCAAGCTGAGTGGTGCAGTTGATACACTTGAGGGAACAGATACCATGCAGAGGAACCTTGATAGGTTTGAGAAGTGAACCCCAGTGAACCTCATGAAGTTCAACAAGGCCAAGTGAAAGGTCCTGCACCTGTGTGTGGGCAACCCCCAGTATCAATACAGTCTTGGGGAATGAAGGAATTGAAAGCTGTTGCCTAAGAATGTAACAATTTTTATAATTTGTATATATTAGCTTTCACCTCTGGAATTATATCGAAGAAAACATAATCCTGTATCAACAGCGTAGAAGGACAGTGAGATATAAATATTTCAATAAAACAGAATAAGGATTAAAACAGTCTGCTTGAATGTCTGTCCAGCCAAATCACTATCTGTTCAAAACTAGGATTTTCTTTAAATGAAGGAAAAATGCAAGCAAACAAATGGAAAAAAAAAAAAAAAAGGTGACATGGAGGACACTTGGTAGGAACTTAAAATCTTCATAGAAACTTCTGAGAGCAGAGAATATGCTAGCTCACACTGTGAGGATGTCACAAGGTATCACATTTACAAAATCAAAGTGAAAGCAGTCTTTTGGACATTCTTTTATATTACACATATAATAAACTTATTATAATACACAACCCTCTATAAGTAATTTTTTATGAGTTTCGGAACCAGTGAAAAGAAGCAAACAAAAATAAAATTAATAGCAATAACTTTCATAAGTATCTAAAAGAAATGTTCAGAAGACAAAATAGAGTACAATTAAAATTTTTATAATAGGAACAGCCATTTGTTCACGTTACTCCTAAGATTTAACATATATGACAACTATCTTCAGGCATAAAGAGAGAATCACATTTAAAGAGTTTATGTCAAATATGAAGTAAACTTCCTCTTGGTAGTCCAAACTGGCAGGTACAATCTTGCAGCACTACATGGTGTAGGGGATAGCAGAAATTTATTGTTTACTTCTCAGTAATAAACACATCAAGATGAAGAACGCCTCAAGAAAACTCTTATAACTCTTATAATTTGTACTTATAGGAAAGGATGATGTGTAGCATTTCTATTCAGACAAATACAAGCATTACCAGACTGAACAGCAGTAATTTTTTATGTTTATCTGTGCCAAGTAGCATTTATGTACTAGTTTAAAAAACAGTGGTCACTATTACGTATTAGAAAATATTCAGCAGTACTCATATATGGTCTTGGTTGAAGCCTAAGAACCAGCTCAGAGCAAATCTTGATGGAGGTCATATATACTGTCTTTAGGTAGGAGTAAAACAAGGCAATCTTTTTTTTTTTTTTTTAATAAGGGGTGTCCCGAATCATATGATTTGTTAGAATCCCTGTTATCATCTATATGATGATGGAAAACTTACCCTTTTCAAAGATTCACATTGTTCATATCTACAACACTTCTGACAAAGTGTATCAGAGGCAAATTATGCAGGTGCTCCCATGAAAAATGATTCACATTTGTTTTAAGCTTCAATCATTTAATACTTCCAAGTTCTTGCACTGTGTGACATAACATACACTGTTCTGGTTCGCCTTCTGTATAAAGTTCCTGATTTTATAAGTGTGTACTTTGTATGTCTCAAACATCTCTTATTTAAACTGAAGAGTCCATTTCAGAGGAAGAATGTTCATCAAAATGTTGTTTGTTGCTACACTTTTCTTATACTTTTTTGTTCTTTTCTCTTTTAATTATTGAAGCAGTCAAAAACCATACATAGTCAAGACAGAGGTGATGCATGTATTTATTCACTATCCACTCCATAATAATTTCTAGTATTCTGTTTGCCCTTTGGTTACCACTTCATAGTTAACTGATATTGTAAAAGAACTATGTAGTCAACATCTTTTCTAAGTTGCCATCATTTTTAAATGGCAGTAATACGTATACATCAGAAACAAGGGGATAAAGAGAGTTTTGTTTCCTGAGAATTAACCTGTAGCTTTCATAGGAATTTTTTATAACATTGTTAGCCTGATGCAGAGCTTAATGACAGTAGGAATATGCTGTAGAAGTTTTTTCCAAACCTTTTTTTTCTTTTTCAAATAACTGCTAAACTGAAAAATAAATTAAGGCTTCAAATTTTAATTTGCAGTGCAACTCAGATTTTTCTTTCAGCTAAATAATAAGTGAAATAACTTCCTATCTACAAAAAGTCATATCTGTGGTCCACAGCTGTGATAATATTAGTTTCCCCAGGAACTGGTTAGATAGTTTGAAAATATTTAAATATGTTGCCGTGTATAATGTAATGTAAAAAGAAAAATAAATACATTTCTGAAATAGAAAACAGAAGTGAGATCCAATCCAATTTAAACACCTGCATGAAAACTGTAGCTGCCTTTTGAAATTAGATTGCTTTTAAAAGTTTCCTTGATCTTCACTATTTAATCAATAGCAGCATTAAATTAAAAAATATCAGGGGGAGGATCCTATTCACCTGACAGTCTTGCCTAAATTAATCAGAAGTTTTTTCTTTTGGAGGCTTATGAAGTTATCTACCCCTTTCTGTTGACTACGTAGGCAATTTAGAGTAGAACTTATTTCTTAGTTGTGTTTGCTAACAATGTAAGTCACGGATCAGCTCTAATATTTTTAGGCCCCTTTAGCACAGTGGAAGTAGATACAGTGTCCCAGAAAGTAAGCTTAATATGAGAATGACCTTTATCGTACCTAAATATAAACGTCCATGTTAAGATGCTTGTAGTCATCCTTATTGTACTTATTTTAGATACTATCATTATTTTCTCTTATAAAAAAAGAACAAAATATATATATTTTTTTCCCACAGTGCCTTTATGAAATACAGAGATCCAAATAAACAACTACAGATTAGTTTTTAGGCACTTATCATGGGGTGAAAGAGATCCTAGTACTAAGGATATGTGAAAATTCATTCCTCTTCACAAAGCTCAACCATTTAAAGATGGCTAGTGTGAACTAATTGCTTAGCTTTAGCTTTCATTTTATTTTCCTATGTGCTAGGAAAAGAAATGGACCTCTTTGCATCAATTGGTGCCACAATGTAATTTGGCTTCCAATGTAAGATGTGATAAGCACTCACAGAGAAATCAAAACTGCAAGAAGAGAATCCTACAGTTGCTTACAGTATCTGGTACAGTAGGCAGACAAAATTTAGGCACAAACAAGGCATACCAGAATGTTTTTTTAGGAGTTTTCATTAAGTATAAAAAAATTGATAACCATAGTGTTTGCATTGTGTACCTGTTTCTTAGGACAATTAACAAGCTTTAGATCCATAATTCTGATTCACTAAAGATTACCTTGCTCAAACAGCACATAGCTATCACGTATGAAAGTGCCAGTTTTTTCAGTCACACGTTGCCACAGATTTGACAAGTGTGTTTCTCTGAGCACTTATACAAAAGAACGATTATTGCCACAGTTCTTTTATTGCACAGCTCTACTCTTTTCCTCTCTGATTTGTACTTCACGACCTAGAATATGTGCTACTGATCTTTTCAGAAAACAGTGGAAAATTAGTTGCAAGGCTTATTACATTCACAAATACATTTTCACTATGTCCTGGGTTATAGTACCTGCACACAACAAATATCTAAATGAATTGTATTCTCTCTTTACTTTTTCTCTTTAATATTACAAATAAATATGGAGTAAGATTGCGTTCCTTGCAAAAAAAACTTATTACCTTTCACTAAGTATCGATATCTTGGGGTTTGCTTGTTTCATAGATATAAACATATTATGTCACTGGTATAAAGACTGATTTCTGCTCCCCTGTTCTTCAACACTATATCACCCTTTACTGTATTTTAAAGTAGGTACAGTAAATGCATGACTAGCAGAAGTTTACAGGAAAATTTACACATAAAAAGAAAGACAGACTTCCTGCCGTGAATATTGGGAAAAATTTTAAAGACATGTTATTTTTAATGTTTAGAGACACTGTTATTAAGTGATCCAAAATTTACTACCATAGCAATCAGCTTTGCCTTCCAGCTTAGATTTTTAGATGAGAACTGGGTGTTTGTAGTTTCCCTAGGAGCAGTCCAGCTTAAAGATCTTCATGGAAATACAGAGTATAAGTGATAGGGGGATGCATTCATAAATCCTATGGAGATTTTAGGAAAGCACAAAGGATCTGATTATGATTATTGGTGAACCAATTGGGGGATAAGATAATAAAAACAGAAAATAAATTTTAAAATGTTGAAGAACAAATGCCTGAAGTCTATGAAGTCCTGAATGTAAAAGAAAATATTATTTTAGCTAAGTTTTTCATGGATCATCATGAATAAAATAGCAGCTAAGAGGGCCAAAATTTAAAGAAGGAAAAAAAAAGGCTGAATAAAATTATAAACACGGATTTGACCAGTCTACTGGTAATGCTGCTATACAGAGAAAAGCTGGTTTGGAGAAAAGCATGCACTACAAAATTAAGAAAAATCTTAAGGAACCTAAAGGCCCTCTGAAAGCTGAGTGGATCTTCCTGCTGATGTCCCAAACCCTGGCACTGAACATCCTTCAGTGCAAGCTGCACCATGAAACGACACACTTCATGCAAGCTTAAGCTTTGTTTCTTTTTATCAAATCTCTGAGAAAGTGAAATTCAGCCTTCACTATATTTGAACCTTCACCATCAACAGCTACAATGGATCTACACATTGTCCTTAACGTGGCTTTAAGTAGGCACAGTAAAAGAAAATAAATATTATTTTTATTCACTTATATCCAGATGAAATGAGACATGATGGATTATAAGATATGATGGACCAAAATATTAAGCATGTGCATCATTGTTATAATATAAACTTTCTTCAAATGTTTTTGAAGTCAGTGGGAGTCTTATCATTGACATTAACAGTTTTGTAAACTGTCCCTAGATTATTATTTTCATATTGCTACTTAATGGGATATTCAAATGACATATGAAAGCTGTCAATGGTTTATCCACATATTATTAGAATGATCTCATACAGGAAATTAAATTGAATTAATTAAAGCTGTAGTATTATTGTCAAGGATTTGAGTTCTCTGCAACAGCCTCAATCTGATGGAACTTGTCATAAATAGGCAACTAATTCTGGGGCTGTTGCTGGCAATTGTCAGCAAACTAAAAATAAAACCTACAAATATTGCCATCAGTTTGATCCATTACATCTTGCCTATGTTAGTAAAAATGGCATGATACCCCAAGACTTTTTCTCCATATTTTCAGCAGTCGGCGTAATAAAGACAAAGAGAGTATGTCAGTTCACTGGTTAGGTTGCTTACTCACTCTGAAAAGGTGTTACAACAAAACAAACCCATAAAACATATATTCTCATCGATATTGTTATTTGTTGATTCAAAATAATAAATAGCTAAACACTTACATGTTTGCACAACAAGGTAAATTTATGCAAATCTGCTTCATTGGTTAAAGAGTGACTTCCCAGACTCTTGTCCCAATTCGTAGAAGAAACAGGAAGGAACACCCACCTTGCAATCATGAAGCTGGAGTTGCTGTATTTTTATTTAAGGGGACTTTTGCAAACGGTTTGTTCCCAAGGATATCTGTTCATTGCCAGCCTTCCGTCTGTGCTTCCTATAATTGCTGTGGGTATGGTAGGGTACTCACAGGGCTGCACAGCTCCTCTGCAGGCTATCCTCCACCTTCAGTGTTAGGTTCATGGTTGGACTTGATGATCTTAAAGGTCCCTTCCAACCTAGACAGTTGTATGATTCTATGATTCTATATTTACTTTTCTGAATGCTCATTTTAACCAGGGTTTGAATATCTGTATCTGATGATGTTGCACAGAACACAGTGAAATAACAGAAGCACAGATGTGTCATGGAGGCTCCTTAGGGACTGAGAAGACTATTAAAACAATGCTCCAGATTCCCATGGTTAACAGATTAATATAGTTCAAACTTTTATTTCTAGCTCCACAATTACCTTCACCTCAGCATCTAGAATATGTCGTGTGCTTTCTGGACTCAGAATACCATATAGCCTGAGGCCCATCTCCCATACAGGTATGACACATATTCATCATGATTAAGGTGAAGTGCCACCGATTTACCTGAATCTTCCAATTCTTATGTTTATGGCTGTTATCCCTGCACTCTGATTTATCAGCAGTCATATAGTAGGTGTGCAAAACCAGCTAAATTCCTTAACTTTCCTAGAAAATAATTTTGTCACTGTGTAGAATGCAAGGTCACTCCTTCCTTACATATGTCTTCAGAGACTTCTAATCAAAGTTTTTCTTGCCATCTCTCTCTATGAGAACAGAGTAATTCTGAGGAAAATCTGTATTTCTTCCCTGTGTAACCACATTCGTTAGAAGGTTAGAAAGAAAATAAAAGCTTCAAGTGAATGCACGAGCAGGCAAAGTTTAGTGAAAAGCTTCTCTCTAATACTTTTTATTTGTTTTCTTCAGGATCAAGATGAACGGCAAATGTCAGAAAACTAGCCTTGGAGAAAATAATTAAGAATGGATTTTTTTTTTTCACATTCCGTCTAGTTTATATATTCTGCTTTAATGAACAGACTCACATACCCTATAATGCATCTCAACACTTAACATAGCATTTTCATGAAGTCTCCCCTAACAGCATCAGAGAGGCTACAATGTTGCCAGAACTCAACTTTGCAAATATCTCACAGGGTTCTGAATTAACACATCCTGACCTCATAAATGTTATAACAGAATGCTTCATAATTAGACACTCACTTTATACACGTTTTAATCTAACAGGTTAATGCATGACAAGGCTTATTTCTTTATTACACCATTAGCAAAAAAAAACCCAAAACCAACCAAAACCCCCCAAACCCTCCCAAAACTCCCAACATCTTGTGTACTATCCTATGCTCTTTTTTCCTCTTTTGCAAATAACAACACTTTTAATTACCTAGGCTTCTTGGGAGCTTAATTACTTTCTGCTTACATAAGTACCAGATCTTAATTTGGAAAAGAATTTTCATCCTATGCTTGTTATGTTTATATTTATAGTAGACCACTGTACCATAGTGCACAAAATGATGTCTCCCCTCCCAGATGTCAATCTGAAGCTTGCTAATTTCCCTCTTTTGTTATCTAGATCACTGGAGAGTCCCCAGGACTCCATATGTTACTTTATAACTGCCAAAATAATGTCAAAGATCGTAAAAAATGACCTAAACAAACTCTACAAAGTGCTTCGCTGAGCATCCAAAAGTCAGCTAATGACAAAAATAAGTCTGTGCGCATTGCCTTTGGAGGTTGGAGCTGTTACTTGAATATCTGGCTGTATAACTACAGCTGGATTCTCATATTCCACCTCAAAATTTAAAAATTTTCTTTTAATACCAGAGATGAGATAACATTCACTCTAAATAACTAGCCTACATGAACAGTAAAATAAATGAAGCCTGCTCTACCAGAACATTTTCTGCTGTCAAATGAGCTATAAAGCTACCATGCTTTCTTTTAGGATTTTTAGTGTCAAATATGCAGAGCTCATTATGTAATCTCTGCTCATTTGGGTGGTCTTTACTCTAGCGGGCCAACAAATTGCATGAAAAAAGAAAATAATTTATCTTAACATCTCTGTATCTCTGCCAAATTATGTAAAATTGATTAATAGGAATTTCCATTTCTCTATGAAATCCACTTAAAATCTGTGGCAAATACAAGATATCCTAAAAAAAAAAATAAAAATAATATGACATACATGGCATTAGCATATACTGCATTATACCCATACATCCAGGTCCTGCTGGTAATGAAGAAGTCAACATACAATATCTTTTTATCACTGCATATTGAAAGCAATAATAGACAGTCTTAGCAGCCAAGGTACGTAATCCATATCATTTTTTGACTGAGGCTGTAGAGAGATATTGAAGGAATATGAAATGATTCTATCTCAATATTACCATTGCTTATTCAGATGTGGTACAAAATAGCAGTTGGCACCAGTTCTCATAATTGAAATACCCACAGGCAGGAGGATAAACGAATCTTCTAACTAATCTTCTTTCTTCTTTTTTTTTTTTTTTTCTTTCTTTAACTCTGGTGAATGTCAACAGATATTTCTGTTTCACTCCAAAATCTTTAAAACTTTAAATTATTTTCTTTTGAAGATTTTTTGTATTTTATGTCTTCTCATTATACAAATGAACAAACAAACGAAAACCCAAAAACAACCTGAGTACACAGAATAGTTATGAGTACATGGCAGACTACAGAATTAATTGAAAAAATTGTCCTGAAGTCTTCCTAGAAACAATGTCAACTTCCTATCTATAACAATTGCATGTTCAGTTACAAATAGCCATGTTATTCCACTCCTGTTTTTGCATGTTTCTTTGAATTTTGGGGTTTTTTTTTCTGTCACTGCTTTGGTGGTTACAATTTTTAAGGACTCCTGTATGTGCTCAGACAATAAAATAATAATCTGAATATTTATTAATAATATTAATAAATCATTTCAGCTCCTTTATGTATAAATATATGATGGAGGGTTATTATTTATTTTGGTGGGAAAGGAAGAAGAGGGGAAGTGGCAAAATATGAGGGAGCTTATGTCTTCTATCTTGTTTAAAAAATAAAATAGATGTTTCATTCATTCAAATGAAATATCAAATGAACAAAATGATGAAATTATAAATATTGAACATTAAAGCATTAGCTGCAGTGAGATGTGAACTGTCAGTTACAGTCATCTGGGAGATTTTTTAAAACATACAAAGAAAATCTGCTATCATGTTTAAGTTTTCATGAGCTAGTAACAGAGAGCTTATATTTTCTGAGACATATATAAACATATGTTGTTTATGTCAGTCCTTATTTGTCAGTGTCTAATGGAAAACAAAACAGTTTCTAGAAGTTTGCTTGGTACCTCACAAACCTTATAAGATTTAGTGAATTCTGGAGGAGCAAAAAAATACAAACTCTTTTCTCTGGAATGACTCGGAGAACAAGCTGAACCTCAGCACATGGGGAGTATCACTTCAGAGAGCATGGCAGGAAGCACGAACCCAAGGACAGGAAAAAAGATGGGCCTGAAGGAGTAAACAGGAAATTACAGGTAAGATTCAGTCTTAATGAAGAGCAACTAATTTTAAAAATGTAAGTTATGTAAGTCTATCTCATATAATGCTAACGGTATATATGTGTGTGTGTGTATACTATGTATATTCATCCTGAGATTTAGGTGGTGACATTTTGAAAAATCACAAAAAAAAAAAAGAACCGAGAAACTCAGAGTATTTTCAAATTGCTAGGCCTAATTTCCCAGCATGATCTCTTTACTTGTTCTACATGCAGACAGACATGCACCTTTTTTTTTTTCTCTTTTGTCTTTATCTGGATAAAGAAATTAAAGTAAGCTTTTTTTTTTTTTTTTCCTATCCCCTTACACTATACTATTATCAAGGAAGAACTGTGTTTTAAATACTTTGTCCTGCAACAAAATTTCTAGCAGAAAAAAAAAAAAAGGAAGAAATCATTCTTCATTTCATATTATCTGAATAGTGAAGAACATCGATTTTGTTCTGGTGTTTAACTCAGACATCAACAATTCTATGTTTCTTTGTTTAAGGTGATCACACCATTTGAAAATTTTTCATTCTTCTGCCTTATCATCTTTTACAGTTATTTGACTGTTATGAAGTCTGATGGAACAATCATTCTTCTGTTAGGAAATGGAGAAACAGTCAAATCAGATCAAAGTAATACCTGTTCACACCT
Organism: Numenius arquata; assembly: GCF_964106895.1. Lineage (NCBI taxonomy): Eukaryota > Metazoa > Chordata > Aves > Charadriiformes > Scolopacidae > Numenius > Numenius arquata. The sequence goes on along the minus strand of NC_133576.1, from coordinate 88,814,904 downwards.
GTACATGTCTCCTGATAGCAGATATTACTGAATTTTTAAGAGGGAGAAAGATAGAAACTTGCCAAAACAATTTTTGGAATAAATTTGTTGCCCCAAAAGGTTTTTGTTTCCTTACCTTTAATGTTTCAGGCTGGTTTATGCTTTGTGCATCGTTGATTGAATGTAATACATTAATTCATTTCTTCTGTTTGTGCAAATTTACTGTTGTACTTTTAAAAAATTATTATTTTTTAGACGGATTGTCATTTCTGGATTATAAAGGAGTGATCAGCCTTCCCTTGATTTTACCCTCCTGAACAGTGCTTTATTCTCACCTATGGTAATTTTCCCAGCTTCTCAAACAATGAAAAAAATAAAGAAAAGTAAAGGAACAATTACTTCTCACACTTCAAGATAAAGGCCACACATACTTCTAAAGCACAGTATCTGTCAGGGAAAAAATATCACAGCTGACATGCTATTAGTCTAAATAGATACAATTTCTTGTTTCCTGATGAAGTCAAAAACTATTTTCTCATATGAGAACTGTTAATCATTAATAATGTACATAATTGTGACAAGATGGTACAAAATGGTTATGGCACTGTGCATTGATTTTTGATAGCTCTGCAGTTCTCTGTCTTTTTTGAAGGAGTGGAGGAAGAGAAACTACATTAAAAAAAAAAAAAAAAGAAAAAAAAAAAAAAGAGGTTAGGACACAATTCCTCAGAAATGATAGAAAACAGCCAAGAGGCTTTTACATCACCAATATTTCCTTCCAGTCCCTGCAGGAGCAAAACATGAAAAAGTAAAAATATGTTTCCAGTTTATGCTGACAATAAACTGCATTAGGAGCCTGGTGTTATTTTAACAAAGTGTAGGAAGATTGGCTTGCACAGAGAAGCAGCATGATCTAACCCTTGCCAAGCTGAGCTTTAGGCTACCTTAGTGTATGTAACCAAACTCCTTTTCTGTGTTGCCTACCTTCATTGCAGATGTTCATTGCAGAAGTTTGGAATCATTCTTTTCTTACTACTCTCCAAATCAATTTCACAGAACAGAAGGTGATAGAATTTGCAATGTAGTGTTTTTACTTCTTCAACTAACATTAAAAAATATATAGTACGTATGCCAAATAAATAAAAATAATTCTTAGGGCATCACTTTTAATACATCATTTAAACTTAGTTTTTGTTTCATATATGGAAATAAAGTCATACTGTAATAAAAGAAGGGGGAAAAAAAAGATCAACAAAACCACACACACATACACAGAGAAAAGACACAGACATGGCCGGACACACAAACTGCCATAGACAAGGCGCTGCCTTCAGCCCGACTCACATACAGGACTCACAACAGACACTCACAACAGACTCACAACAAAGCCCAGCCGGCGACGTCCCCTTCTCTTCTTTGGCTGGTCAGGGTAGAAGGACACTAGTGCAGCACACATTGACACCCTCCAGGTTCACAAACACCTGTGCATTCATTCATGAATGCCCTGAGCACCAGCACAGCTCCTCTGCCCGACAGGCATCCCTGACTGGATGCCGGTCCCTCTTACGAACTCCAATGCCCCCCCCCCCAACTTGCCGTCTTGTCCAGCTTGAAGTTTGCCAGTGAATACACACACACACACACCCCTGGTGTTGGGGAGATTCAGACACTCACACCTCCCCATCAGCTGGCACTAGGCGCATGGGATGCAACCCATGGTCCCGCTCCAGCTGCTGGTGCTGAGCCCCTCACTTGCCTAACGCATCCCTGTCCCCTCAGTAGCTGGTTTTGGGACACACATTGTTCTTGTACCAGTGGTTGGAAATTAAAGACCCCCACTGTCTCCAGTAGCTGGCACTAGAGGCTGGGGGCACCCACATCTGCAGTCTGATGCCAGTAGCTGTCACCAAATTTCTCTCACACATATACAGGTCTCACCAGCAGCTGACACTGAGTCCTTGCAGCACACACATGTGCAGGGAGATAGTTAAGAAAAAAATTAATAGGAAGTTATAAGAAAACGGAGCAGACTGCACAGTGATCAGACAAGCATACTGAATGACTGCACTTTACACACAACCGCCCCCTTTTATACCCCTTTTTCTCCACCCCTGCTCTTTGTTTCTCCCAGCTCCCTTCTTCCCCTGCACATTCCTTCATCAGTTTGCACACTCCAGTCAAATCAACATCATAGACCCCAGGCTGGCACCCTTCTGGGCTGCAAAATCCATGCTGGCCCTCTCTGAAGTGATTTCTGCAGTTTGTTGATAGACTATCAATTCATGTATCTGACAGGATTTCATTGTCTCAGTTGTTTGTCAGTCTGTATCTTTGTATGCTTTGTTTATTGCCTCCCACTTTTTCACATCATTCCATTTTTACATGGTCCTCAATCAAATGATCTTACTAACAGCATGCTCACGCTCCACACACCCTCTTAAATTGATGTATCTGACCAAGTTTGTTTCTTGATATTGTCTCTGTTATCAGGTTTTTGTCTCTGTATGTTTTGCTTTCACCTTTTCCATATTATCCCATTGTGACAAGTCCTTGATCTGATAACCTTAAGGGAGTAGATGCTCTTTCCTTACATGTATTCTAACAAAAAACACTTTTAAAATTATATTTTATATTACTTTACACTTATGCCCTTTCTCACGTTCTATGTAATATGGCTCACTGGGAGTGATGGATTTGTCTGGTAAAGATATCATTTCACTGACTGCCTCAAAAATATATATGCTATATAACTACAAGCAAAACTTTCTGTTAGTCAGCTTCAGCCTGATGCCGCTGGTACAGCTTTCAGCAGACTTCACGCACTGGGAAAACTGTCTACAATTTTTTCTTTTGCATATCATCATTCCCATTATATTTCATGTGCAGATGAAAATGTAATTTCCTTAATATTTCCAAGGCTTCCTCATAATTTTTCTTTTTTCAGATCACAAGAATAATTAATACATACTACTGAACCTGCTATGCAAGCCTACAAGGTAAATGATCAAGCACATCTCAGACCCCAAGGCAATGTTCACTGGAGTTTGATTTGGGCTAAAAGTCTGAGCAGCTCAGGAATTAGAATTGACTGCTCTTCTGTCCAGGTATCAGAGTCCTCAACTAACATTTATGCAATCCCAATGTATTTATGAAGAGGAGATCCATGACCCTAAGCTTTATCTGTTTTATTTTAAACACGAATACACGTCAATACCATGAATTATTCAGGATACGCTGAATTTAAAATGTGTGACTTAGGTCACACTCCAAGATCATTATGTTTAAAATTCAGACAGAAGCAGTGCTTGAGGGGATTGTAAGAGCAAGGGATAACCTCTGGATTAATGAATGTATTACTAGGGATTTTATCATCATCTTTTTTTGTACATTCTGATCACAGAAATATGATAAGTACTGAAGTTAAACAGGCTCAAGTCCAAGCCTTCTCATACCTTAAGAAAAATTCAGACGTTACATCTTCTGTGGTCCATCTGAATACTGTTCAGAAAGATGATCAGTCCTTCTGTCTTCCTTTGAATTTAACATAATTAACAGTGACATGTAGATCAATATGGTTTAAGCTCCCTCATTCCCCCCCCGATTTTAGTTAGAAGGACACTTAGAGATTTATAACTAGGAAGCAAAATGGCTCAAGAACTGTATTTGTTAAAATTTTAAACAGCCACCATCGAACTCAATAGTCTTAATACCATTTAAAAGCTCTAGTAAATCTGGCAACTAGTTAAATTTATTTATAGTAACTTAGTACTTGAAAATTTTTCCTTTTTTTTTTTTAAAAAAAATCTCTTCTATATAAAAGTGTTAATCAACCTGTGTTTTCGAAATATAATAGGAGGGCATACTGGGATGATAAGCTTATTAAAATATTATTGAATAGTATCTTTGCTTTACACCAACATTAAAAATCTTAAGTGTCATTCAAACATAAGCTTTCTTTCGATCACAGACTTGGAAAGCAAATGAAATTATATTGTGCATTCACTGCTGATATATATTTAGATAGCTGTCTAATAAATCAAGATCTCCTCTGGAACAATGTTCTCTAAATTCTGGCAGACTTTTTTTTTTCATGATTGCTGCATCTTTGTTATTGTGAAAATATTTTTTAGATCCCAATGGATTTTCTAGTCACAGCCTGGACAAAATCTGACGGACAGTTGCACTGCTTAAGAAACTTAAACTCTGAGACTAGTCTCCCCAGCAAAGGAGAGAGAAGACTATGTCTAAACTAACACAACAAGAACTGCTTCAGTCTCCTACTGTGAACCACTAAGGGTGCTCAACAGTAATTTCTGTCCTTCATATAAAAAGAGGACATGAAAACATGATTCACTTCTATCCCCATAGGCTTTCAGGAGAAAAGGAAAACAAACCTAAATCCCTGCTGTGAAGAATCAGGATCCCAGAACTTGAGTTATGCCTCAGTAAACATACTTGATAAGGTCAAGATTATATTAAGACACTTCAGAAGGAAACTTTGTAGAACAAGATCCTTTGAATCAACTTGGGGTGGGGACATATCGCCTACGGGGTAAGCTTAGGAAGTGTGGGTTAGGTGCATGGACAGTGAGGTGGATTGAAAACTGGCTGAAAGAGAGCTCAGAGGGTCATGATTAAGGGCACAGAATCTAGTTGGAGGTCTGTAACAAGTGCTGTTCCCCAGGGGTCAGTACTGTGTCCAGTCCTCTTCAATAGATTTATCAATGACCTGGATGAAGGGATGGAATGTACTCTCAGCAAGTTTGCTGATGATACAAAACTGGGAGGGATGGTTGACACACCAGAAGGCTGTGCCGCCTTACAGCGAGACCTGGACAGGCTGGAGAGTTGGGCAGAGAGGAACCTGATGAAATTCAACAACGGCAAGTGTAAGGTGCTGCACCTGGGGAGGAATAACCCCATGCACCAGTACAGGCTGGGGGCTGACCTGCTGGAGAGCAGCTCTGAGGAGAAAGACCTAAGAGTCCTGGTGGACAACAGGATGGCCATGAGCCAACAATGTGCCCTTGTGGCCAAGAAGGCCAATGGCAGCCTGGGGTGCATCAGGAAGAGTGTGACCAGCAGGTCGAGAGAGGGTATCCTCCCCCTATACTGTGCCCTGGTGAGGCTCCATCTGGGGTAGTGTCCAGTTCTGGGCTCCCCAGTTCAAGAAGGACAGGCAACTGCTGGAGAGGGTACAGCAGAGGACTACAAAGATGATTGGGGGCCTGGAGAATTTCTCTTATGAGGAAAAGCTGAGGGACTTGGGTCTTTTTAGTCTGGAGAAGAGAAGACTGAGGGGGGATCTGATCAATGCCTATAAATACTTAAAGGGTGGGTGTCAAGAGGATGGGGCCAGGCTTTTTTCAGTGGTGCCCAGTGACAGGACAAGAGGAAATGGGCACAAACTTGTACACAGGAAGTTCCACCTAAACATGAGGAGGAACTTTTTTACTTTGAGAGTGGCAGAGCCCTGGAACAGGCTGCCCAGAGAGGCGGTGGAGTCTCCTTCTCTGGAGACACTGAAAACCTGCCTGGACATGTTCTTATGCAACCTGCTCTAGGTGGCCCTGCTTTGGGAGTGGTGTTGGACTAGATGATCTCCAGAGGTCCCTTCCAACCCCATATCATTCTGTGATTCTATGATTCTGTGGTATCCAGATTACGTATTATTAATAAGATCATGTCTTTTAAGCATGGATTTTAAAGCACTCAGTATGGGAAGAAGTTCTGTGAGGACCAGCAGACCAGAACCTTACTTCCTATTAATCCAGACAATATTGTCAGAAAAGGTATTTCCCCTTCAGAGGTAAATTGCTGTATTTAATTTTCCAAGAGAAAGATTATTCTTTCATGCCAGGAAAAGATGTACTCTGTACATCTTAATATTTTGTCATGAGGTAGAATTCTTGTTTGAAGGTCATCCAATAATTTTCCCTTGAATTGTATTTCGATACCCAAGAAAACTTTATCACTTTCAGTGATCTTATTAGACAATTATAATCTCACGATGAGCATTCTCTTATATTCCTGAATAAGAGATTTCTCTCATTTTTCTCCATCTTAATAGATATATATTGTAATACTTTCAAGGTATTTCCCCTTTTCTTTAACTGAAATCTGTTGTTAAATGTTTTATTACACTCTTCTCTTTTTGATCTGATTATTTTTCTAAAGGATATAGATAGGGATGGTAGCACTGTCTTTAAAATTATATTGTATTACTATGTAAAAAATGTTATGTTAAAAAATTGTCTTTTTGTTACAGTTTCACTTAAGCTAAAAAGTAGGCAAAGTGATTCTTCAATAAACTACACAAATGATTCAAATGTGAATATAAATTAATGAGATATTGTGCAGATTTTTGTGGCTGCTGTACTTAATTAAAACGACTCTAGTCAATATGATCTTATCATTTGTATGATGTTGATGAATAATAGGCTCAGTGGTACATAAAATATTCCTCAAATTAACAAGAGATGTTAGATTGCCTCTTACATTTTTGGAAACTCATCCAAAGCTTATCAGGTCACTCCTTACTTACAAACAAAACACTGTTTTTTAAGGGCAGTTCAATTTATTTGTATGAGAATTTGTTAATGGGGCCTGATTTTTATAGATCACGCGTACAACTAAATGTGGCAAACACCACTTGAAACTGTAAGAGTTCAAACACAGCATTTAAAATAGAGTTTATAATTTTTTACTTTAGTCAGACACTCATATCACAATAGAAATCAGAAATGAGAAAATTTAGTTTTATTTGAGCTTCTGGAATTTCACATAACACTTTGTGGTTGCTGTTGTTTGTTGTAATACTCTCAGTACTCACAAACTCTTTGAATTTTGTGAACTTTACCTCCTCATACTCTAGTGACAAAATCCTTCCCATCTTGTAAATATTAACTGTGTGTTTATTTTCATTAAAATTCAGATTTTTACAGAAGTCTAATACTCAGAATCTATGAAAAAACCAACAATAAATAAACATTTCTATATTTTTTTTAGCTCTTATTTAGAACCTGTGACTAGGGAGCAGGAGAAGCTCCTGCTCTCTCAAGGCAAGAACAACTGAAAATGCTTAGAAAAGAGAAAAAAAAGAAAAGTATTTGGCAATATAATATTCCTTGTCCTCTCTCTTAATTTATAAGTTTATTCACAGTCAACAAAAGGTAGTTTCCTAGAAAGCATAAATGAAGAAAAGCAGCTATTCTTTAATTATAGTTCTGACCAGGGATGATGTCAGAAAAAAGCTTAACCAGCCTTTTAAGAAAGAAAGGTGGGCTTCAGGAAACTGAGAGGTTTTTTTTTAATTAGGCTTGTAAATCTAAGAAATTAATAAAAATATTAGGTAATGATAGGAGAGGGATTTGATGTCTCAGGATAACTCTCCCAAGACTTTGACCTTTGATTCAGGCAATGCATGCTTTTCTTAAAAACTAAGCTTTATGCCAGACATTAAATACTAATTCTTATCTCTATCCAAAGGTAAGGAGAGAATCATGAGAAACAGGGAAATGGTAGATAGGAAAACAACCCTAAGCCCCACAAAAACACCAAAACAAAACAACAACAAAGCTATAGGATTTCATTATCATACCGTTAACCTGTTCTGCTTTCTAATATATAAGTAATTGGTAAGGATTATATAAATATGTGGTTGGATAAATGTCATATAACATTGATACAACATGTAATACACTTTACGACTACTGGTTAATGACAGAAACCCCAAAGTACTGGCTTACTAACAGAAGCTAAAATAATAACACACTCAGTTTTACAGATGGTAGGAGCAGAGACGCTCTTTCAGCCAGTATAATTCATTTTGGTCATTAAAACATTAGTAGCAACATTTTTAGGTGGTTACATTAATGTATATGCAAAACTAGCAAGGTTCATATTCAACATGCCCCATGATACCTTGTACTTTGTGACAGCAGATTGAATTTCCCAGCGGTTTTATATCCTCCTGTGCTAACCATCCATGCAGAAAGTACAGCTGTTGGTGGTCAGCTTAGAAATTCAAATGTTATACTTGAAAAATCAGGACAGCATGACTTCTTCATCAGGGCATCTTACAATGGCTATATAATGGAAGCAACAGCGATCCAGTACAAAAAGGCATAATTCATGTATTTTATGCTGTTGGCAGTGAAGTGCTCTCTTGAATAAGCATCAGAAAAACACAATCTTAAGTTTTTCTGTGAATGGGACAACCTCTAAACTGAATTTATTTTAGTTGTAAGCAAGTTCTTTTGAAATTAATCAGTTGAGTCACATGTTACCTTAGTTTTTGATTTTTAAAATTACTAGAAGCTACTATTAGGACACTGACCAAAACAGGTCATCATGGAAAAAGAACAGGATTGTAACAAAAACATTCCAATAACTTTATCAGAAATTGCAGAACCACAGTTGGAGAGTTACTGTGGACTCAGTGGTGGCAAATTCTTCTACAATCATCAAAGACCTTTAACAGATCAAAAGCCCTCAGCTTAAAAATATTCACAATAAACATTTGATTACTTCTTGGAAAAAAATAAGCCCAAAGCACACTTCACTTGTTACAGTCTGTAACACTGAGGGAATTCAGTAGTTTAAGTATTCCTTGACTCTTGCTCTGCCAAACTGTTTAAAAAAAAAAAAAAAAAAAAAAGAGAAAAAAAATAATCTATGCCTGTGAGTAGATATCAAGTTTTGTTGAACATCTTTCAGTGTCACCCATGCCCAAAAGAACAACTAATTACAATGACACCTATAGGATGGTAGTAAAAAAAAAAAAAAAAGTTTTATAAATTTCTCTTCTCCAGATTATGCCAACAACCAAAGATGAAGTACAGAAAAATCACTGTAAACAGCCCAGAGCAAAGCTCCCCATTCTTGCTCTTGTGAGAATCCCATCAAACTGCAGAATATTAATACCTTTTATATGTTCTTGTTCATTATAGTTCTGTGTTTTTTATTACTTTTTTTTGGTTTTAAGTCTGTCATGCAAGATGACACTGCTTCATCAGGAAAACTGGAGTTTCAGTCATCCCTGTTAAGCAGTCCATAAGTCTTAATTATTACATTAGAATATTCGTATGTAGCTTAGACAACCACCTGCCTTAGACAACTGCTTAGCAATTATTTGCCATTGAGAAATGAAGAAAAAGCAAAAAACACTGAAGAAGCATACTACATGCTGTACATTTCAAGAAATTGTTACAATAGAGATATCACAGCACATCAGATGAAGGGCATGGCTCTTGATTACAAATCCCAAATTTTTTCTTAAATTCTGCATAGTGAGTCATAACAATGACAACTTTGTATTATTTATCTAGTACAATATACATGAAACATTGCAATGCACTTCACAAAACACGTAAAAAGTCATCTTTAAAGTTATTTTGATGCCTTTAAATGACAGAAAATATTTTACTGGAATATTCTTCTGGATTAATTCTGTAAGAACTTTATATCAGGATGAGAATGACACTCCTCACTCATAAACTGATTACAAAATGCTTCATTCAAAGAAAATTAAAACATAAAAAATGAAAACAAAAAAGTATTACATACCCACTTTTTATGGGTCTTTACTCAAAAAGTAAAACCTGGGAGACTTAGTAATAAGTCAAAATGGCTGTAGAACAAAATTAATTTGGCTTCATCATATGTCAGATCTACTAACAATTAATATTAGTGTTTTACTCCAAAGTTCCTTTATTAAAAGAAAGTGTGGAATCAAATACATTGATTTACATCTTTGACCTGTAGTGGGGTTTGTTTTGTTTTCTTTTTTTTTTTTTTTCTGAAACATCTGAGACTTGGATTTGAATGTGAGAAGTGAAACATATTCTCCACTATCATACTAAAAGTACAAAGGCAACTTTCAGCATGAAAACTCCAAAGCATATCTTTCAAGAATGGGGTAATAAACCAAGTTCTAAGTGTTGTAGAGACTTCTGTCCATACCTGCTCTTTTTAGTGCTTTTCTCACACAACTAATTGCACAATTAGTACTACATTCATACCCCCTGACTGAGCAGTAAAAAGTAAAAAGTTTTCATAAATCAGTCATCAATTGTTAGTCTCCTTCAAGTAAATAGTAAATCTTACCCCTACGTATAAATACCTGATGGAAGGAAATGAAGAAGATGGAGGTAGCCTCTTCTCAGTGGTGCCCAGTGATAGGATGAGAGGCAATGACCACAACTGAAATAAAGGAAATTCCACTTCAGTACAAGAAAACAATTTTTATTATTTTTTTTTTTTTTTAACTGTGACTTAGCCAAACACTGGCACAGGTTGCCTATAGAGGTTGTGGAGTCTCCATTCCTGAAGATATTCAAAAGCTGACTGGACACGGCCCTGGGCAACCTGCTGTATCATAGAATCGTAGAGTGGTTTGGGTTGGAAGGGACCTTAAAGATCATTGAGTTCCAACCCCCCCTGCCACGGACAGGGACACCTTCCATTAGACCAGGATGCTCAGAGCCCCATCCAGTCTGGCCTTGAACACTTCCAGTGATGGGGCATCCACAACTTCCCTGGGCAACCTGTTCCAGTGTCTCACCACCCTCACAGTAAAGAATTTCTTCCTAATATCTAATCTAAATTTCCCCTCTTTCAGTTTAAAAGCTTTACCCCTCATCCTATTGCTACACTCCCTCATAAAATTTCCCTCCCCATCTCTCCTGTAGGCCCCCTTTAGGTACTGAAGTTCTGCTATAAGGTCTCCCTGGAGCCTTCTCTTCTCCAGGCTGAACAACCCCAACTCTCTCAGCCTGTCTTCACAGAAGAGATGCTCCAGCTCTCTGATCATCCCTGTGTAGTTGGCCCTGTTTTGACTTATTCTATTTGTTTTAATAAACTTGTTTGTTTTAATAAGCCTGTTTTGGCTTATTCTATTGTCTTTCTTGTCATTAGAATTTTTTTACTTGATCAAATTCAATCCTTATTTTACTGCATAGTATCATCTAGGTTAGTATGTTTATTATTTAGGAGAAAAATATTACACTATAGACTTTATCTGAAGACTAGCCACAACATGGCTTTTTTGACACCACAAATTTTGCAGGTGCAAATAAATACAGGCAGTTTTATGCCAACTATTATTTCTAAGCATAATTCATGTAATTTAGTCATTTATACAACTGGATGCACCTGTAAGCCAGGCACTTAGATATCTAGATCAGATTAACTGCATGAATAAATAATTTTACACATAATTATGATTAACTGTGGAACCAGAGGTAAAAAAAACAAAACAAAACAAAACAAAACAAACAACTTTATATTATGTTATCTAGCTTCCAGATACATATATGGAAACAGAAGAACAGATACAAATAAAGATGTCATTGTCCTAACTGAGTCTATCCTAATATCTGAAAATCAAGCACATGAACTATGTATGATACATAAAAAGAAATTCAGGATATTTACTTATGGAAAATAAATTACTTTGTATAGAAGACATACTGTGGAATGGCTGAATTGTGTTATTTTTATAAAACTAAAATAGATAAAGTATATAATTATTTTATTACATTATATTAAATATTATAGTGTAATAATAACCTAGTTTAGAATTACTATTTGATTCCTTAGGTTAAAGGTCTTGGACCTCACTCTGTGCTTGAACTTTGCTAGGTCACCCAAATTTCACAAATCTAACTTTCTGAACCTTCTGGAGGCAGCTATTTAGAACATTAGTGGCTAGGAAAGGATTTACTATTCCCAGCTTTATCCAGTTTAAAGTGAAGTACTTCATTTAAGAAAGATGACAGTGGACAGGGATGTGTATTTTCAGAGGACCACTCACCTTACCTTAAAATTTGTAAGGTAGAAATGTACTCTTGGGTTTTCTGTGTTTTCAGTTGACTTTAGCAGGAACTTAAGGCAATTTATAGAATATTCACAGAAGTCTAATGTTTTTCTTAAGAATTTTGGCATCACTCAAAATAATCCCTTTATTCAATGAAGAGATATGGGTTTATCCTGAAGATGTTTCATGACAGGAACCTAATTTTGTGCCCTCTGAGTATTACTTTGGAGCATCTTATTTCTCTCTAGAAACTCTATGTAAACTAAGGTGAACTTTATATGAACTATTCTCTCCAAGTTAATCTTAGAGTATAATTTCACGACTTCCTTCCTTAGATCATGAATGTCTTCCTGGAGGACAATTTCAGGTGCTTTGGTTAGATGTCTGAAGTGTGGTGAGCTGAATCCAGGATCTTTTTCACATATAAAGTTGCAGATTTGTAATATCTGTCAGTTTGACATCCTAATTACGAAAGTAAAGTGATAATGCATCATGTGATTTAGTTCTTCAGACCCCTGGCTCACTCTTTAACTATGAAAAAAGCGGGAGACTTAGCCTGACTATTTATGTACACTACAGCAATTTAACCATTTACATGATTCTATGCATCTATATGAGCTGTTTCCAACAATACTTTGCTTACATAAAAAAAAGATGTAGAAAACCTGTCACACATTGTAAGTTAATAAGCAGAGTGAATTGAATTACCATGGAAATGTGCTGAAATATTTATATAATATTCGTTAATTAATATTCAGTGATGCTTCACAAGTAATTATGTACTTGTAATTAAGGTCTATCTGAGTTCTGTATGTCCAAATTAAAAATATTAGTTCCACTTTTAAAAGAACTTAATCTTTATATAGCCACTGTTTACAACAGTTTAAGAAAACAAATAGATTTAGGAAACAAATAACACATCCTTTATTTGTTGAAGCTGCTATGCAATTTTACACTAGCTAATACCTGATTCGTAATTTTTGACCTACTTATAATTCTTGTAGTTAAAGGAATATCACATAGCAAGGGGCAGAAGTCACGCAACATATTTCAAAGTAAACCATAACCTAATACCCATGATTTGTTTGATTTCAAGGGCAATGAACAGATTCAGCCTTGATCTGCAAGTAGAATTCAGTGAGTGATGCTGAAGCTTAGTCACAGTGCAGTATAAAATCCTCAAGTAATAACTGGATTACCAGAGCTGCTTTTCTCTTTTTCCACCAAGTGGAAAAAGATAAAAACCTACTAAGTCCAAGTGTTACTAATGCGTGCAACATACATTAAATTCTATTTGATTGTAGTAAAGCTGAAATAACAGTTATATTACATCTCATGTATTTATGATATAAAATAACCCTACTATTTGTTAAATGCCATAACATGACTTTACATGGCTTTCAACCAGGTCTTAAAGTGTTCTCTCCTTACTTTGGAAGTCTCAACGAAGAGTCAGTACATCTTAGGGTAAGGATTGCACTCAGATGCCAAAATGGTCTTCCTAGTTTTGTAGCCTGCAATGGAGGTAAAGGAGGTAAAGGAAAAGGACTGTTCTGCCAAAACTACAATGATGCATCTTGATGGCAGAGTCTTTTCTAATGCTGACAATGTGCCAATTCTTTCCCATTTGAGAAACAACTAAGACTTGATTGAAAGTGGCATATGTTACCTTTATAGTAACTGATGTCTTGAACTGTGGAAATGTCTAAGTGTTTCTGATAACTATAGATTATTACACATATAAAAGGACTATTCTACGGTCTGCAAGAAATATTTCAAGAAAACAAAAGTATACAAATTTTGTTGAAGCAAATTTTTGACACTTTACTGTCTCTTAAAGCTGATAATGCTAAAGGAAAATATAAGAAATAACTTTGTATAAAAAATGGAAAGTGAAACAATATTTCATTCTAGATAATTCACTGGATTATTCTGCTGCATAATAAAATCAAGGAAGTGTACTATAAATAAATTATAAATAAGCATAAACAAGTATAATACAAGTTTCTATTCTCTTGTTAATCTGATGAGATTTCAGAACAAAATGCAATATTTAATTTATAATCTTGCATTCATGGAACTGTGAGGCTGAAGGTTCAGACTATAGCACTTTGTATTTCTAAAGATCTTTTAAAAGAAGTCACCTATTGAAAATTACTTCTGTTAATTACCTGATTGTTATTTTTACATTATTGTAAGATGATTAACCTGGGTATGGCAGAGACAGGCTCTTAAGGTTTGAGCAATGCTTGTATTTCTTTAACCCTGTGCTGTAAATTTTTAATTATGGCGTGTAAGAAGTATTGATCTGATTTTGATTTTGCTGAGTTTTCTAATCTAATCTAATCCGATCTAATCAGTTTACCAAGAAGTAAATTATAAAAAAGAATTGAAGAATTGATTAAGGCATTGTATTGTGTTCAGGTGACAACATTTTGGTAGCAGAGGGCTGTAGCAAAGACACTAGAAGCTGTCGGATAGAGCCAATTCCAGCCATCTCCAAAACAGACCCACTGTCCCGGTTTGAAGTAAAACTGAACCAATTTTCTGTTCTGTAACTTTACATCCTAGCTAGGCCTCCTCTAACTCTCTGAAATTAACGGCATATTGTGGAGAAAACTGCTCGTTCTCAGAATGATAAGATCAATGTTTGTGCTCCATGCCAAGGAATGGTATGCAGGGAGGCCCTTGCTTATACTTATTGCTATAACAACCAAGGTCAGCCAATTTCGTTATTTGCCCCCTTAGAGGGTCAGAACCGGAAAAAACGTAGAGGGGTCACATCAGTGGGGAGGAGTGGACAGGACAGGTGACCCAAACCTGACCAACTGGGGTATTCCATCCCATCTGCCCCATGCTCAGTATAAAAACTGAGGGATCAAAGGGTCAGCCCCTTCCTGCAATGGCCGACATCCAGAGAGGACTCTGTCCACCTGCCTTTGATCCCGATCTGTGTGTTCCTGAGTCCAGAGCTGGAACCCAGTTCCCATTCGTCGCTGAGTCCAGTCTGGGACTTCCCCAGTGCCTGCCGGTGACGTGATGGTCATCCTGGGAGCTTGATGCGGTTTTGTATATATTGTATCTATTTCATTATTTTTGTCTTTATTTTTATTTTAATATTAATTCTTCATTAAAGTAGTTTATTTCATTCTAAACTTCTGAATCTCCTTATCTCTTTCTCCTCCTCTCTCCTCTTTTGTGGGGGGTAGAAGGGAGGGGAAGGGCCATCTATTTGTCTGGTTTTGGTAAATTAGGCCGAAACCACAACACCCACTGCTGGCCAAAGTTGAGCTCATCAGCAATGCTGGTTGGTGCCTCTGAGATAAGATATTGCAGAAAGGGTAAAAACCAAACCAAACCTAACCAAACCAAACCAAACCAAACCACTCTGCAGGAGTTGTGAGAGAGGAGTGAGAGGAGAGAGAAAATGTGAGAAACATTCTGCAGACACCAAGGTCAATGAAGAAGGAGGGGGAGGAGGTACCCCAGGTGCTGGAGCAGAGATTACCCTGTAGCCCATGGAGAAGACCATGGTGAAGCAGGTTGTCCCCCTGCAGCCCATGGAGGACCCCTGTGGAGCAGATATCCACAATGCAGCCAGTGGAGGATGGCACACTGGAGTAGGTGGATGTGCCCTGAAGGACGCTGGAGACCATGGAGAGCCTACACTGGAGCAGGTCCTGTCAGGACCTCTGATCCTGAGAAGAGAAGTCCACACTGAAGCAGGGTTTCTGGCAACAACTGTGAACCTTTGGGGGACCCACACTGGATCATACCATTCCTGAAGGACTGTACCTGTGGAGAGAACCCATGCTGGAGCAGTTTGTGAATAAATGGCAAATTTCACTTTCCAAAATATTTTTTAAGATCTCAACAAGTGAAGCAGGAGATTAACGTTGAGAAGAATCCCATCCAAAAGGCTGGAGGCTCCCTTGATCTGGGGAGCAGGGAGAGTGGGTACCCCAGGGCTGGCCATGCCTTCCCTAACAGTTGCTGTCCCACAGGGCTGTAATCATGGAAGTACTCTTTCATGGAAAATTAATGATTTTTTTTATAAATAAAAACTTTATGAATAGAGAACACTGGTACCACCTCATGAACTTATGTTGCCCTAACATATTTTGGAGAACACAGGCATTATAAAATATCTTTTTTATATTGTCTAAAACTGCATGAGAATTTGTTGGGGTTTTTTTGTAACAAACCCTTTTAATACAGCAAAGGCAAAATTTTTTGTACCCTGCCTTTGTTGCAAGAGATTGTGCTCAGGTTTTAATGTGGCATAAAGTGTAGAAAATTGCCATCACCCTGCTATTTTTTGAATTATTCAGGAGAATGTTTTGCAGCATGTTCTAGCAATAATAGTTTACAGTCTTTCTAAGACTAGGAATATGCTAAGGCAAATAATATGCAATCTTTCTAAGACTAGGCCTATGTCTAACTGACCCATCAGTTAACACATACTGAGTGGGAAGCAAAGGAGCAGACAGCATTATCTGTGACAGAACAAGGTACCCATGGAAGAAAGAACAAAGTGGACAGGCTACATCCACTTACTTATATCCAGAAGACATCCTAGTGACAACCACACCTTCTAGTATATCTCTATTCCTACTCAGTGGTGATGTAAGTAGTTTCCTGGGCACCAATTTGTTGGAGCAAAATTGCTGAATATTAAGAAGGGAAGGAAAGAAATACTGAAGTTGTGGGTCCTTAAAATTGTTGAAAAGTACTTTACAAAAAAAGAAATTAAATATCTTTAAAAGTTACACGAGGAAATTGTGTACTAAAGTTTATTTCATTTCAAAGACATTGAAAAAGCAAAAAATGCCAAATTTATGTTTGCTTGTATAGTGATAGCTTGTTCCCTATGTGCACAAGTGTTTGTATTGCTGTACAGAAAATGTAAATAAAAGAACAAATCCAAAACAAACACTTTAAAAGTTTCTCCTATCTGTTCTGCTCATGACAAGTATTGTACTTCCACCTAAGCTTTCCTACCTCTAACCTCAAGCAAGCAATTTGTGTTCTACCCTCTCTAAGTATATAGGAGTAGTCTTAACACGAAGGCAAATGTTGAGAGCTCTGTTACTGTATACCATATTTATTCTATGATAAATCCCAGACAATAACCTTCGTATGATAATCTGTTAATTCCTAATTCTTTCAAGGAAAATTTTTTCTTACAAATAATTTTTGGATTTTTAAGAGTCTAGCAAAAAGTTGTCATGCATAGTTAGATTCTCTGTCTTTCTAAATTTTTTGTTAGCTGACACAATCCTTTTCTCCAAATTCATACTTAGAAAATCAGTCACTGGAGTATGTTATATAAAATATCCTATGTATATGTAATGTACACACTGCATAATAATCATATTCTAAGGAGTTAGTATTCCTTAACATTCTGCAAAAATGTAATTAAATGAAGCAAAACAATTTTTTGTAATACATCTACTTTCTGGATTTTTATTTCTACCCTAGGTTGCCTAAGAACTGAAGATGATCAAACAAGAAAATAACCTGCCATAGAAATATCTTTGTAATTAAAAACCTATTAATTAAGGCATATTTATTTCAAAAAAATATGTTTTTCAATCAGGTATATAAAAAATAATGAAGTGTTTGCGTAAGGATAAATGTGAAAACTTTATGTATTGTCAAGTGCAACAGTGAAGAAATAAAAATGGAAGTGTCATGTAAACAGACACGAGAGATATATGACAGATATATAAGACCTCAGAGTTTCAAAGACTTTTTTAATATTGTCTCGACTTAAATACGGCTTCTTGCTGGTATTTTTCAAATGGATTTTGTTTCTATTCCCTTGTTCTCCTTCACAGAAAATTATCCTTATGAAAGTAACATTGATTTCTACTGTCTTATTGACCTGTGGCTTACTGGCCCAACAGGATATCTTATCTGTGAATTGTTTAGCAAGCAGTTGGGGAAAACAACAACCCAACCAACCAAACACCACCACCACCATCCCCTGCACCCTCACCCCACCCCTCCATTGGAGCATCAAACATTTTCCATCAAGTAATTAGAAGTCAAGATAGTCAAGACAATTCCTTCCTCAGAAGTGCCAAAATCCTCCTGTACAAGGTATGAGATGTATAGTTTTGAGCTTTTCTTGAAGGACATCCAATTTCCAGGTGCAATCTAAGACCCATAATTTTTTGCATTATTGCACTAAATTTGCAAGTACAGCTAGCTCACTCTGGATCAAATGCTTTTTCAAAACAATGGATGCCAGCATCTGATGTCAGTGTTGCGAAGTGCCTGATTACACTAACACCACCATGTGCTGCCAGATCATTTGTCTGAGCTGGCTGTAATAGAACAGCTAGAAGAAATTTAGTATTCAGAACAGTGCTGAATCCAACTCAGGCATTTTAAATAATGTTAATGTTGCAGTTAGCTTTGTTTCATTTTGGTTTGGTTTTCAATAGCGAGGTGATACATATGAATATAGGAACATTGGATTATACTAAAAATTAGAAAATATGATAGCTAGTTATAATCTCAATGTGAACCACTTATGTTCTAATAAATCTGTCTTAAAAGGGTCAGTTTATTAATGACTGAAGTCAGACAACTTACAGGGAAGAAAGGTGAAGTTCACAAAGGATGAAATTAAAAGTATTCATGTTCCCTATTCCATGCATTAATCCACAGAAAAAAATGCTATATCTTTTCTAACCTTTTAAAAAAAAACAAAACAAAACAAAACATTTTCCTATTCCTAGAAATAATTGTGAATTTTCTATTTAAGTGATCTTATATTGAAAATGGTATTGTTTGAAATCCTAGCCTTTTAGAAAATTGACCGTGTACTTTTAAAGAGATGGAATTTTTTGGCATAGACAAGATTTTTAACGTGCAGTCAGGGCAGACAATGAACTGAGACTTTTCAAATTAGGAAGCCACTGTTCAGATTTGTTCTGCATGACCTAAACAAAGGATTTGAAAGTATTCACTATTCCATCTGTCCTTCCATGTAGAGTATTGGACTCTAAGGTCTTATTCTGTCCTCCTGGAACTGTTCTCAGTGACATATCTTTGTGATAAACTACAAAATGTTGAGATGAAATTTGAGTCATCAGGTCAAAATTCTTTGAGGAATTCCTTAATCCCTGGGGTAACCCATGATGTTTTCTTTTTTTTGTTTGTCTGGCAGATTTTTTTCACCTCTCTTGGTTAAATGAACATTTTATTACTTATCCAACTACCAAGAAAACTTTCGGAGAGGAACATTCCAGTGCTTTCAGCTTTATCCTGAACATGGAAACATATTCAAATTGATTCCTAGCCAAAATTTTCAAGAAAAGGAGCTTCAACAATTAACACCTGCATGTCAGATGAGTAACATGCAAAAGCTAACCCTCTGGGTCCTCTGGGTGCTAGCTGTAATACAGCTACTACAAGTAGTGGGTCGAATAGAAGAAATAACAGAGATTTTTGTAATGGCATCATGAAAACATGAAAGCATGACTCAGTCCTCGGTAGGCAACTAAATAACATTCATCCCATGTAACTTCAGACACTTGCAGACAGAATCAGTCTTCTTTAATAGTCAGTGGGGAAACCAGGCACTTTCATTAGACCTATTTTATGTTTACCTTGAGATGAGAGGATTCATGAACTAAACATGACTATACTTTTCCACTGGTTTTAAAAGGAGTCCAGACAACTAGCTCAAAAAATTCCCCATGTATACCTATATCTGCTCGGCTAAATACAATTTCCAGAAACTGAAAGATCACGTGTTTCAGTGAAGACATTATAGTAACTTCAGAGACATTACAGTAACTTGTCCTATTCTCATGAAAAGTACATTGGTTTTCATTGCAGGGATTACAGAATCACAGAATGACAGAATCTTCTTGGTTGGAAGGGGCCTTTGAGATCATCGAGTCCAACCACAAAAAACAAATAAACAAACCAACCACACAAAACAACTGCACAAAACAAACACCCACAACCACACACCACACCCACCCACAAACAGATACAAACCAACAATCTCGGGCACTAGAGCATGCCCTGAAGTGCCATGTCTACACGCCTCTTAAATACCTCCAGGGATGGCGACTCCACCACCTCCCTGGGCAGGCTGTTCCAGTGCCTGACCACTCTCTCAGTAAAGTAATTCTTCCTAAGATCTAATCTAAACCTCCCCTGCATATTTCTTAAAAGCTAAAATTTTTCAGTGTCAAATGCTATGAGGCTGTCATAATTTTTCATCTTAATTCATTCTCCTGTGCTTCTAAAGAAGCTGCAATGGGAACACAAAGAAAGAGATTTTTTTTAAATATATTTAGTGATAGTTCTATTTGAGTTTTTATGGATTTCTTCCCCTCTTACCAACCTGAAAAAAGTGTCAAACTGTTGAATAACTGTCAAATATAAAATAAAACAAAATAAAATAATAAGAAATTAAAATAAATATATTTTAGAGTGAAAGCAATTTGATTCATTCTGATCTCTACCTTTTTTACAAGGTGACTCAGATCTTTACCTGCAATAAAACTTCTAAATCATGGATTGTTTTGCACATTTCTTAGCCAGCGGTGTTAAAAATCTTTTCTTTTATTTGGATGCTTATTTTTTTGCTTTTGATAGAAATTTTTTTCTTGAGCCAAGGTGATAGCACATATAATGAGTTATAGACACAAAGTTTAAAATTCTGTTCAGGTTTCAGCAATGACGAAATGTTCGTAATGGTTTGCAAGTTCAGTGTCAGAAATGAGAAAAGCAAATGCCAAAGTAATGTAAGTGAATCAAAATTTAAGGCGGGAGTCGGGTGCATTCTCTGTGGCTCTATTAGTTTTACTTAAAACCTTTACTAACATAGACACGAGTCACTTATGTTTCTTTGCAGGTCAGTCCCCTGAAGATTTTAAAAGAGTTTAAAAGTTTATAGTACTTCAGCAAATCCCTGCATCTATCTGTGTTTTCTTTTCTTTTAATATTCTTACAAGAACACTTATCAGACATCTTTTATTCTTATTCTGAAGCTTTCTTTGATTACCCTAGCATTTAAATTGGAAGCCTTTTAAGGAAGGATGTTTAAAAGTATCATAAATGCTACTCTGCTTCTGATAAAAATAGATTTCAAGAGAATTTTGGAATGATACACTATGTACAAAACACATATATAGGAGTAAAGCCAGGGTGTGATTGGCTCAGAAAATTGAAAAAAAATCACTACTTGACTTTCCAGTTAAATTGGCATTTACATGTCTTGCCAATTGACAGATCCCTTTGTACACTATGCACAGTTACTTTGATTTCTGTGTTATGGCAGCTGGTGTTCATGCCTGAGATAAAAGCAAGTCAGTTTACCTTTTCTTCTCCTGTTGTCAGTATCAACATTTGACGTTCTGTGCCAGATGCAAAAATTCTTTCAGTTTTATGACTGCTTGCTGTATAACAGTAAGTCTGTGAAGCAAATTTTTATTGCTTCAGAACAATATTTTGATGGATTTATGTCTCCAAATGTTATTTTGAAGCAATCACTATCCTTACTTTGAAACATTTCAACTGGCAAAATTGTTTATGATCTCTTAAATCTTACACATCTCTTTTTCTATTGCTACACCATTAATAAAATGCAAATAAATGTTTGTGAATCTGCACCACTATAAATATTTTTCATTCTGTCAGTGTGTGTTTCATATATGTATATGCAGTGAATTCCACTTAACTGAACATGAGAACACTTTCACACTGTTGCAATACTGCTATCTTTATATTTGTTGAAATTTAGACTATTAACTTACCTTTTATGCTGAGTTGAGCAGTATGGTTTGCACTGTTCTGCATTAAAGCTTGTTGTGGGAATACATTTCCTTGAAATCTCAGTTGGGTCTATATGCCATTTTACTCGGGCTTTTTGTGAATTTTGTGATCCTTTGTTGTTTCTTCCTGTAAAAGACAATATCTAGCACCCCATTGTCCATTCTACTAAAAATTATCTCAATTTCAAATTTTAATACAAACTTTTATTACTTTTAAACATTTTGACTATATAGAAAGCTCTTAAAAAACATGTCCATACTAAGAATGATTCTAAAGATAGTGTAATTTTTTGTAGGTATTTCTTTATTCGGTCAGTCAAAAAGCACACTGTCATAGTTTGTGCTCTTTTTTTTTATATATGTAGTTTCATAATGGAGTTGTAGTAGTCACTTCACAGACCATGAAAAAGGAGGCCTGTAGTCAAAGTACAAGTATTAGGAAATATGAGAGTTCAGATCTGTCACCATTTCTATCAGACTTCTGTGATTTGGGTCTGATCCATTACTCCATAGGAATTTCTGAAGTAGTTTACGTGACACAAGTTCTTTCTTCCTCCTGCTGTTTTTCAGACTTAGAAATGTTTAATTTCCTGGCAAATGGAGTTATAAATGGCACTAGTGATTTCTTCCATTTTTCAGCAAACCTTTCTGTACAACCTAATTTCTGGCCTCTCCTGAGAAAATAGAGAGCAGCTGCCTAAGCAGCAAGTGCCAAAGAGTCCCTAGAACATCCGGGAGGTTGCTGTTGCTGACAGTGAAAACTGATGGAAAACTAGTAAACCGCACTTGTTGCCACCACTCTTTTTCTTTCTGTTTTCTCTCTTCTATTCATTCTCCAATTCATCTCCTAATGATAGCAGCGATAGCAGCAACCTCTCATGTGGTGTGGTAGCACAGGAGTATGTGTTCAGCACCTGCTACAGCATCAAGTGGGAGATTCGTAACCTCTCTGTAGACCCAAAACTGGTGAGTTGTAACTCTCAAAGGACTTGTTCTGCAAAGCTTCCAAGTATCTGTGCAATTTAGGTTATAGGTTAGTATCACAAAGCAAATAGAAGAAGTAGATTTATGAAAAAATAGACCCCAAATAATCTGGAAACATATCCATTACTGACAACAAATTAAATTTGTCAGAGACAAAGCAGCACTGAGCCCTTGGTAGAGTTTGACGAATGAGAGACATGAGAGATTATCCAGTTGTCCAAAAAGGGGAGAGAGGAAAGACTTTCATCCCAGATATTGGTCAGCATGTGTTCTAATATGGCAGAAGGAAATAATCTTTGAAGAAGCAAGTATACAGAGTACACTTTGGAAGATAATAGTTTTGATGGGTTACCATGTCCTTGCTTTATTTTGTTTTGGTTTTCTGGAGTGAAATTTCAAAGAAAAACTAAAATTTGAGGACATGCACAGTTCCCCTCAGAAGCTCTTTGTCATTAATATCTTGTGCTACTATTCTTTGGATGGATGAATGCATTTAGAACTTAAGAAAGTGTGTGTTCTTGCTAAAGTAAATTAAGATTTCATCTTTAATGTTGCTACCAAACTAACTTCTAAAGATAGATATGTCTCCTTGTAACAGTACAGTGTTGGTTTTTTTCTTTGTATATACTTGAACTGCATTCATTTCAGAATTCATTCCACTTCAATATTTGATTTACTACAGTGGATCCTGTTCTTGAGTTACTAAAAATACTTTGATATCATAAATTAAGTACATATAAGATTTTCATTCTTCATTTAATCTTAATTTTCTAGACAACAATATAGGAATGAAATATAAAAGTAGACGAGCTTTAGGAAAAAAAGTTTTACTTTTTGTAAATCTGAAGATGCTATTACAAAATACAAATTTATTCACATAGAATAGTATGTTCCCTTTTACGCTTTTGTCTACATTCACAACACAATTCTTTCAAAAGACAATAGAAAATAATAAATACAATAAAGGAGAGAACAGATGATGTTAAAGGTAGTTTAGAAAACTGTTAGTTGAATAGGAATCTAGTATTTTTTGAATTTGGAAGCAGAGAACCAAATGCAACCAGAGATATTCAAGAAGCAGAAAACTTCAAATTTATTCTCCAACAAGTGTGTAATTAACATCCACAAATTTTTCAAATGTTTAACATAAAAAGTCTGTATCCATCCTAATTTCAAAGACACTTCCTTTAATCCCTCACTAAAGAATCTCAAACTGGGTTTATGATAGCAATATTACTTTATAGGTCAAAGTAACTTAATCAAACCTGGAGTAACTTTTACCTTTGAAACAATTTTCTTTGAAAACATATTTAATTATAAATTGTTTTCTACATTTTCCTGTGAAACCATGTTCCTGAAAAGTTTCTCACCTGTCATTTCAGGAACCTCTAAGATAAAAAGAATCATTAAAGTGTGTAAAGTTTTGGAAGAAGAGATAAATATAAAGGAATGGGACAGACAGATGAAGGAAGTATTTTTGTATATATTTGTAAATGTTGTGAACTGTTGTATCTGCTAACAGTGAAACTTCTTCAATCCAGCAATACAATTTCTGAAAAAAAAAAAAAAAAAAAGAGAGAGTGAGAATTGACAATGGAGATAAAAAGTTAATCTGCTAAATTTAGTGTCCATGGATCGATGTGTGAAAACCCTCTCATATTTAGCTTGTATAAATATACATATATAAAATTGTAACCTTAAGTGCTGGGAAATATATGTCAGCTAATGAAAGCAAGAGAACTATTGTAGTCACGCCCAAGCAAAGAGCCCCTTTCTATTTAAATTCATAAATTTTCGTATTTGAGTCACATTCACATTTAAACAATTTTATCAATAAAGAAAAAAGGGTAAATAATATTACCAGAAAAATTTACTAAGCTTACATTGAGGTTGGTAGTCATTAAAAAAAATAAGAAATATGGATAGATTTTATTGAAATATGGTTAGATTTTATTTTTCTTTTTTTTTTTTTTTTTTTTTTTCTCAAGTAAATATTTATTGTGGTTTCAACAATGTCACATTTAAGGTGCTCATGTTTCAAACCTTGTAGATGTTTGGAAATCTTCTGAATGGGATAACGTTAGAAGGAATTTCACCTTTACTGTTCTTTTATATATATAATCATAGATTCTAGAATGGTTAAAGTTGGAAGGGACCCAAAACATCATCAAGTTCCAACCCCCATGACATGGCCGGGGACACCTTCCACTAGACTACGTTGCTCAAAGCATTATCCAACCTGGCCTTGAACACTTCCAAGGACGGGGCATCCACACCTTCTCTGGGCAACCTGTTCCAGTGTCTCACCACCCTCACAGGAAAGAATTTCTTCCTAATATCTAATCTAAATTTCCCCTCTTTCAGTTTAAAACCATTACCCCTCATCCTGTCACTGCACTCCCTGCCCCTGATAAAGAGTCCCACCCCCATCTTTCCCATAGGCCCCCTTTAGGTATTGGAAGGCTGCTATAAAGTCTCCCCAGAGCCTTCTCTTCTCCAGGCTGAACAATCCCAATTCCCTCAGCCTGTCTTCATAGGAGAGGTGCTCCAGGCACCTGATCTTCTTTGTGGCCTTCCTCTGGACTGTATCCAAAAGGTCCAAAAGGTCCACATTCTTCTTATGTTGGGAGCTCCATAGGTGGATGCAGTAGTCCAGGTGGGGTCTCTACCAGAGTAGAGTAGAGCAGCAGAATCACCTCCCTTGACCTGCTGGCCACACTTCTTTTGTTGCAGTCCAGGATGCGGTTGGCTTTCTGGGCTGCAAGCGCACATTGCCAACTCATGTTGAGCTTTTCATAAACCAACACCCTCAACTCCTCCTCACGGCTGCTCTCAATCCATTCTCCACCCACCCTGTATTCATGCTTGGGATTGCCATGACCCAGGTGCCATGATCCAGGCATTTTTGCCTCACTTCCTCTTTGTTGGGATGCATTGCTCCTGAGCTTGGAGGAGGTGATCCTTTAATATTAAGCAGCTTTCTTGGGCCCCTCTTCCCTCCAGGTCTTTATCCCATAGTACTCTACCAAGCAGAGTCCTCAAGAGGACAAAATCTGCTCTCCTGAAGTCAAGGACAACAAGTTTACTCTGCACCCTCCTCACCACCCTAAGGATCTTGAACTGCACCATCTCATGGTCATTGCAGCCAAGGCTGCCCTTAAGCTTCACATTCCCCACCAGCCCCTCCTTGTTGGTGAGAACAAGTTCCAGAATGGCACCTCTCTTTGTTGGTTCCTCAGTCACCTGGAGAAGGAAGTTATCATCAAAGCATTCCAGGAACCTCCTGGACCGTTTATGCCCTGCTGTGTTGTCCCTCCAACAGATAATGGGGTGCTTGAAGTCCTCCTTGAGGACAAGGGCTTGTGAATGTGAGGCTGATCATATCTCTCTATAGAGGTCCTCATCCACTTGGTGTTGCTGGTCATGTGGCCTGTAGTAGATCCCCACTGTAACATCACACTGACGTTTGTGCTTGGAAAGGTTATGGAGCAGATTATCTTGGGTGCCAGTACACAGCATATACAGGACAACCAGGCAATCAGGCACAGTCAACATGGGTTTATGAAAGGCAGGTCCTGCTTGACTAACCTGATCTCCTTCTATGACAAGATGACCTGCTCAGTGGATGAGGGAAAGGCTGCAGATGTGGTCTACCTTGACCTTAGTAAAGATTCTGACGCCGTTTCACACTGCGTTCTCCTGCAGAAACTGGATGCTTGTGGCTTGAGTGGGCATATGGTTCGCTGGCTTAAAAACTGCCTCGGTGGCTGGGCCCAAAGTGTTGTGGTGAATGGAGTTAAATCCAGTTGGTGGCCAGTCACGAGTGGTGTTCCCCAGGGATAAGGACTGGGGCTGGTTCTCTCTTGTCTCAAGTAAGAGGTGATAGAACAAGAGGAAATGGCCTCAAGTTGAGCCAGGAGAGATTTCGATTGGATGTTAGGAAAAATTTCTTCACTGAAAAGGTAATCAAGCATTAAAACAAGCTGCCCAGGGAATTGGTTGAGTCGCCATCCCTGGAGGTATTTAAAAGGTTTGTAGATGTATAGCTGAGGGACATGGTTTAGTAATAAATTGGCAGTGCTAGGTTAACGGTTGGACTGATGATGTTAAAGGACTCTTCCAACCAAAATGATTCTATGATTCTATGATTTTGTGTTTCTATTCTATGATCACCTGTCCCTGTCCTCCCTTTAATTCGGACCCAAAAACTCTCAGTTGCTTCTCATCCATCCCCAGGTGGAGTTCCATGCATTCCAGCTGGCCATTGACACAGAGGGCAACACCCACTCCTCATCTCCCCTGCCTGTCCTTCCTGAAAAGCCTGTATCCTTCCATTCCAACACTCTAGTCATAGGATCCACCCACCATGCCTCCTTGATGCCAAGTAGATCATAGCCCTACAGGTGTGCACACATCTCTAACTCCTCTTGTTTATTCCCCACGTTACGTGTGTTTGCATAGAGGAATCTTCAGTTGGGCCCCCAATGAAGGTAACTTACTGGCTGAGGTGGCTGGTATTCCTTTGTGCTGCAGTCCAGGTGCTCTCCTGTTGACCTATGACCCTTCTCCAGGCTCTGGGCATCTATTACTGGCATCATACTGGTAAGAGTGAGATTCACTAGAGTTAACTGTGTTGCAGGGTGACAAAATTTTCAGAGAAAAAAAGATACTGCATGTTGAAAAAAACAGATAGTCACATGTCTTTAAAACATTTTTTGTTGTACTTCATCTTTTCTTTGTTTAGATCTCCTTCACATCTTTGTGACAGGTAAAGAAGGCCTCTCACTCTAAGGGTTTTAGAAATATCACTGCTAGTGGGAGAGCTGTGAGCTGTAACCAAAAATGTTCTGCATGAGACTGAGTACAAGAGGGGCTTGTGTTAAAAATACTTTGAATGAGAATTGTACTGCAGTTAAAGTAAACCTGTCTATAAATATCTCATTGTGATGCAACCCCCCACCACCACTGTATTGGCTCATGATTATTAGATGCTTAGCTCTTTATACTTTCTAGTCAGCCTAGCAATCAACAGTAATACACAGATTATGATCTCATTCTTGAACTGTCTGATCATTTACTTATGCATACATTTGTTAAAGATGCAACTGGTGTACTTTATATTAGTGATACAAATATTCCTTCCTGTACAAAAATACATTTATTAAACAAGTAAACTATACTTTTATAGCAGAAAGGGTTTAAAATTTTCTCTGGTTAGATTAACAAACATACTTAGCTGATTTCTGTGGGAAGTAGGGCTATTTCCATAGAAGGTATCAGAGAAGGAGGTACGAATGTTGATAATATGAGGTGCTACATCTACTTTATAAATGTGAAGCTTCATAATATAATTTGGATTCCCAAGTGCTGTTCAGAGAGCATACTGTGCAAGGTTAAGCAAGTGTATATGTATTGGACTGTATAGCAGACCAGAAAACTGCCATGGTAATACTGTATTAAGCTTGAGATAACAATCACATCTTACAAATCAGTGCAATGCTTTATGACAGAGGCTGTTGTGGTTCAAGCCCAGTCGGCAACTAGAACCATGCATCCATTCACTCACTCCCCTCCATCCCCCCAGGAAGACAGGGAGAAGAGGGAGAAAAAAGAAAAAAACCCCACAACCTCATGGACTGAGATAAAGGCAGTTTAATAGAACAGTAATGGAAGAGATAATAATAATAATAACAATAATGTCAACAATAATGGTAAAAGAATATACAAAATAAGTTATGCAATACAATTGTTTTCACCACCTGATGATCAATTGCCTAGCCCATCCCGAGCAGCGATCACGGATTTCTGCCCTCTAGCCAACACCCATTTATATACTGAGCATTACAACTGTGGTATGGAATATTCCTTTGGCTGACTTGTCCTGTCTATGCTCCCTCTCAGCTTCTATGGGAAGCTGAAAAAGTCCTTGACTTAATATAAACATTACTTAGCAACAACTAAAACTATATGTGTTATCAACATAATTCTCATATTCAATCTAAAACACAGCAGCCACTAGGAAGAAACTTAACTCTATCCCAGTTGAAACCAGGACAGAGGTATAATAAATTGATTGGAATAAGGATCGGCCTTAGATACCTGACTTCAGGTATTTGTAATGTTGATATCTAGACTTGATTGTGACCAAGTTCCCCATGTAGACAATGGAGAATGAGTCAATACAACCAATGAGGCACAGAGAGTTATTCATCTGCCCAAACATAGATATTGTTGCATCTAAATTACTACCATGCCCCATATGTAGGGTTCCAACCACACCCAATGGATGTGGACACCATATACGTGGATCCAAGAATTTTTATTGTTTGTAAGTCTAGTTACAACAGTCTTATCAATAAGCTACGAGTCTGGCTGTCACAGTCCACTTAATTGTTTTTTCTTCATTGATCAGTCAATTCCATATTATATCCAAGTTCTACTATAGTTTGTATATTTTATACATGTTAGATACTTGTTCTACATATGGTACACAGTTGCTTTTTATTTCCTTTGTTATGTTTATATCTATTTTTATATGGCTCCTAAGGTTGCATTCTTTAAGTGAGCAATAACAGAATACTTGATTTGTGCCTGGAATATCAGATATCATCATGTGCTACCATGCTTCTGATACGCTCTTGCATCTCATCTGTACT
Source organism: Numenius arquata (assembly GCF_964106895.1). Classification (NCBI taxonomy): domain Eukaryota; kingdom Metazoa; phylum Chordata; class Aves; order Charadriiformes; family Scolopacidae; genus Numenius; species Numenius arquata. The sequence continues at coordinate 88,785,664 of NC_133576.1, read as the reverse complement.
GTGGGGATCTCTGTTACAATCCCTTCACCTCCTTCAACATGCTTTAAGATATTAAACCACAAGAAAACAGTATTTTTTATTTAGGTAAGGTTAAAAGGATTTTACATACTAGAGGTGAATGATTAATGTCAACGTATATCTCACAAATGTAAATTATTTAGCTGCAGATTAGAGGGTAGTGTGTTCAGATAAAAAAAAAAAAAAAAGGAAAAGAGAAAAAAAAGGGGGATAAAATTGCTTAAAATCAGAAAATCAGTGAGGAAAGACACTGAAACTCCTAGCAGTTTACAGACGAATTCCATATGTGCTGGTGAAAGGTTTAACTATCCCAACTTTCTCATAGCAGCACTCATGCAGAGACTACCACTCTTGGGATTTCTGTCAGTCTCTACTGTCTTCTCCCCCAGTCCTGTTTAGAAAATTATCCACTTTTCATGCACATTTTACCTAGTTCACCTGAACTAACAAAATTATTTCTATCTGAAGTAGAAATATAAGGCAATGGCCACGCCACAATCAAACTGGCAAGAAGATCCTTTACAATATATGTGTTTGAGTATCTGTCAGTAACTTCAACACTGACATGACAGTGGGGATATAAATGATCATCCCTGAGTGTTGACTTTTGTAGTAGATCTCTGATATGAGATTAACATTATGGATTTTTTCTCAAAGCAAGTTATGTGTTTTCCTCACATAAAATGCTGTTATTCATTTTTACTAATAAACTAACCAGTTGACCTTGGAATTCTAATGTTCTGATTATGTTTCATATTGAATGTTAGAGACATAGAATATATATTTTCCAAAGAATCAATATCTTTCATTACACTAATGTGTACAATCTCCTGAAAAAAATTCTTCAATTTAAAAAATAAAATAAAATTACCATGCTCTGAATTTTAATTTCTTATTAGTTTTTTTTTTTTGAGAGAAAGTGAATGACGTTGAAATACAACAAACTACTGCAGCTGAAAATAAAACAGATTAAAGAAAAGTTCATTACATTATGAGAAATTCAGATGATGTTAAAATAGTGAGTTCTCTTTTTCTGCTTGTATCTCTTTTCTCTAGCAATTCACAGTACCTTAGCAGAGAGAAGAGAATCAAATATGATATGAATTGATTTGTTTTAAGTACTTCTCAATGAGAAAGTGAAAAAATTACTGCCACAGACATAGAATTAACTATAGAAATAACATCACGTGATTCCTGCTGACATTGAGGATAATGGATAAAGAGGAAAGAAACCAATATATCTCGGCTTGACCATGATTCTTGTGGTTATTTTGTTTATTAGAATGTTAATATTTTTTTTTTTACATTAATTCTAATTATGTAAGAAACTGTGCTTTGTGGTGATATTTTTCTGATCCATGGACCTGTGTTGTGAAGTCTGATTTAGGATCCTGCCAACTAAGCCAATTTGTCATGGATGAGTGATTTAGATCGCTTAAGGAATCACTGTCAACAGTACTAGCAAAAGTGGTTTTAATATGATATTGTAAAAGTGTAACTTAAAGTTGGATGGCAAGGTTCCCTCTATTAATCACTGCATGGAAAAACATACAATGGAAAACTGAGTTACACTTGAGCTGGAATGATTCACAGAGAGATCAGAGACAAAAAGGGTAAGGAAGACCTTCCCGTTGAGTCTTGAGGTTCAGAATGGACGCCCTTGCTTTCTAAACTCCTTCTCAGAGAGGAGTCTAGGCACAGCTGGATCCAGACTTAACCCCAGACATGGTCAATGGTTTATGTCTAAAGGTTTATACATGCAAAGAATATGTAATGTTTCATTAGCATCAATTCCGCATGCAGCTGAAGTTACCAAGACAAAATCAAGGTTATCATACTACACGGTTATGCATCATATCTGTTGCTTACCAAAGATCTGCTGTTGGTAAAAGATCTCTCTTCCTTGAGGAACAATTTTGAGAGGTATCCCAACTCAAGGGGAGATCACTGCCATGAAGCCATGCTGCCCACCAGGAAGAGCTCAAACAAGGCTCACTTAGGCTGTCATATTTATGGGATGAAGCGGTTGGCTAGTTTTTAAGTTACATGCGACGGAAAAGGTACGCATGAGACTCCTTGTACCCACAACTTTCTTTGTTCCTTGATAAATGAGTCTTGGAAAAGCCACCCACTATTCATGTATTAATCACATGATTGGTGTTCCAAGCTCATATGCACAGATGCTCACTGTGTCACTGTGCTCACAGACTGAAACTACAGGAGTTCAAGGCCCACCTATGACTCAGGCTTCTCTGGAGCCTGCACCAAACCATTGCTGCTCTGGACAAGTGCACCCATCACAACCTCACAGGCAAAGGTGCTGAGAGAACTGGCTGATGTCTTCGCAAGGTTACCCTCTATCATACTTGAAAGGTGAGGAGATTGGGAGAGGAACCTAACAATGGGAAAAAAGCAAATATTTCTTCTTGCTACCATCAGTTACTCCAGTCTTCCACCTACAGTAATCCTCTGAATGAATAAACTCTCCCATCCAAAGTGAGACTCTTCAGATGTGCACTGATGAACCAAGAGATCTTCAGAATTAGCTAACTAGTTCAAGTCTCCTTTTAAAGGTTCAGTATAGATTTGCCCACATTACTGGTGCATCAAGAACACATTTTATTCCTCATCTCAGCTTGTTTTGCACAGAAATGGAGGAGATGGGAAAGAGGAAACAGAACTTATTAACCTAGTTTTTCCTTCTCATGCACGCTCAATTACAGCTATCGTTTTTTAACCCACTCATACTCTGTTGCAGCTGGCTGAAAACAAATATTGCATACTTTATATGTCTACTAGAAAAAAAAAAAAAGTAAAGCAGATGTAAATGTTGAAAAGACGTTTTGGGGCTTCTTTCATTCCACAACCAAAATTTTTATTTCATGATCACTTGGCTTCCTCTCCTCTCCTGAATGTCCTCTTTTCAATCATCTGTCTGAGAACAGCTGGTATGCACACACTATGATCTTCTGAACAAAACTTGAATATGGTAAATATATAAGTACTTGCACGTGCTTAACTCTTATTTCCTTGAAGAGTAGAAAGTTTCTGTTGTCTTTTATATCTCCTGAAATTCCACATGCTTTCTGAGTTTGCACAGTATACGATGATATTCCATAAAAAGATGTAGTTTTATTTAAAAGAGAATGGTGAATGTAACACATCGGAACTAAGTCCTAATGAAAATATAAAAAATGATTCACTGCACAATGGGAAAAAAAAAAGGAAAACAACAACAAGAAAAAATTCCACGCATTTTATTGAATTTTATTGTATCGTATATTTGACAGATATAAAATTTTTCCTTCTTTTGGAAAATATATTTCAATAGAAATTTCCACAAAATCCCTATGAGTCAAAATTTCCTTACAAATAACTGCAAGCAGCACTGAGGATTGTGATAGTATTTATAATAACATGGAAATTCATTTTCAAGTCAGTGAAGCTTACTGATATGACAGCCTGTATAAATAAAACTGGAGTGCAAAAATCAGACAGATTCTTCAGGCATATGTCATAAATATTTTTTTCACTCAAACCAAGACCATACAGTGTTTGAGTTTAGATCTACTTATCAGACACACTATTCCTGAAAAAATGACAGGTTGCTACATAATTTGACTATCTTACTATTATCATTCTTGTTTCCCTGAGAATCATACACGTTCAAGACATTTTTAAGAAGTCATTTTTAATAGTTTGAGCAATTAGCTTTTTTGTATCCTGTTATCTAGAAAGTAAATTTGTCTTAATATTTTGCTGCTACAACTTGTGCAATTGATACATATGCATGGATCACATTAATTTTTTAAATATAAGGTAAATGCTCTAAACATATGAATAAAATTAAAGCAACAAACAGGAATTACACAGTCACACTGAGGAGACAGATTTCCTGAGTACTCTTTGCTTTTGTTCATGCTCTTTGTGATCTGTAAAACAATGAGAAAAATGAGTTATCTGAGAAACAGGCAGTCTGAGAGGGTACTTGGAATTGAATTTGGAAGTTTTTGCATCCTGATAAGTATCATGACTTTTATTTTTGAGCAAGCCAATGCACCCTCTCTTTTCAATCTTTGATAGGGGATTAAAAGAAAAAAAAAAAAAGAAAAAAAAATGAAGGCAAAAAGTTGGGTTTTTTTACATTTGCCATATACTTTCAAAAGTTCTTTTAATAGCTAGCAATTACCTAAAGGGAGATTAAATATTTCTGTCTCGCAAATCAATGCAAGACAAGTCATGAAGCTTGTAGGAGACTTTGAGTTGGATAACGTAGATTAAATTTCAACTTTATTTATCAATATTTGATTCTGAACAATATTACAGACACTCAGAGATTTAATGGAGTAAGATTACTTTCTTGAAGTTTTTTTTAAGGTCAGTTGCTTCAGGTGAAAGGTGTGTTATGTTTATTTGAGCTTTCTTGATTAGAAAGACTTGGAATTAATCTGACTCCCATTTCTCTGAGCACCAGAAGAATACAAATTATTCTGGAGCAGGTTACAGGTCACTATTTCTTCACAATGTTCCAAAAATCACAGAGGTGTTCACTTAAAAAGTTGTGTGAAATCTTGGTTTGTGTGTAATATTGTTGTGGGGAAAACATTCCTCTCTTGGGGAATTATTACTTAATTTAACTTACTGCCAATTCACACAAGCTTCTGATCACTGATTTGGGTACCGAGAAAAAAGAGAACATAATTAAACAATTGCATAAAACACTTTTCATTCCACTTTTTCAGACTCACATTAAGTCAAACACCTATCCTCTCCCCTCTCAGTCCCAGCTTCTCTTTTTTTCACCCTGAATTACAATCACTAGGTCCCAATTAATTCAGTGAGGTGTTGACAGGCATAGAAGGCTGAGGGTGAGTGTGTATTGACTTCTGCCAGTTGCTTCTTTCTGTTGATCTTTGCACCTGCAAGTTTTCCTCTTCTGCTCTCTGTTGTGGTCCCTCAGGGGTTTCTTTGCCCTGATGTGGGTTGCCCATGACCATGGTTCCTCAGGGGAGCTCCAGTCTAGCATAGTCATCCACAGACTTAGTCCCTTCAGTGATATATGTGACCCTTCTGGCTTCAGATGTCTCCTCCTTGAGTGTCTCTTTAGCAGCACCTCTAGAAGTGTGCAGTGTGTCTCCAGCCCCTACCAGTTTCCAATTATTTCTCAAATATGTCTGAATGCAGGTGCTGTATGTTTCTCTGATGGTTTGAATTTCTGGTGCATAAAGGGCTACTCAAAACCATTTCAGAGCTCTCTGGAATGGGATGTGACTGTCATTTGGCAGTACATTATCCTCCCACATAGGTCACCCCTGTAGGCCCCTGCTACTTAAACCCTGCAATTTATGTTAACCACAAAGATATAGTTGATTGAAAATGATATCTCTGATGATTGCAAATTAATTTAATAACCTGTCTGATTAATACTACATATTAAGCCATAAAACTGCAAGCAGGAAGTTCTAAGGTTCAACACTGCAATGTCTAAATATCCTGTTATTTGGTGGTTATTTAGCTTGATGTTAGATTTCTATATTACTTATCTACATGCTCAGAAAAATATACTTCTATGAATGAGATGCTCAAGGGAAAAATGGGAAGAGTCTAAACTGGCCAGAGGTAAATTCTTGGACCAAGTGGTGTATAACGTAAGCTACAACCACATAGAATCATAGAATCATAGAATGGTTAGAGTTGGAAGGGACCTTAAAGATCATTGAGTTCCAGCCCCCCTGCCATGGGAAGGGATACCTCCACTAGAACAGGTTGCTCAAAGCCCCGTCCAGCCTGGCCTTAAACACTTCCAGGGATGGGGCATCCACAACTTCCCTGGGCAACCTGTTCCAGTGCTTTACCACCCTCACAGTAAAGAATTTCCTCCTAATATCTAGTCTAAATCTCCCCTCTTCCAATTTAAAACTGTTACCCCTTGTCCTGTCACTACACTTCCTGACAAAGAGTCCTTCTCTGGCTCTCCTGTAGGCTCCCTTCAGATATTGGAAGGCTGCTATGAGGTGTCCCCAGAGCCTTCTGTTCTCCAGGCTGAACAACCCCAGCTCTCTCAGCCTGTCTTCATAGGAGAGGTGCTCCATCCCTCTGATCATCTTTGTGGCCCTCTGCTGGACCCGTTCCAACAGGTCCATGTCCTTCCAGTGTTGAGGACTCCAAAGCTGGACACAGTATTCCAGGTGGTGTTTCACGAGCAGAGAGTAGAGGGGTAGAATCACCTCCTGTGACCTGCTGGCCACACTCCTCTTGATGCAGCCCAGGATGCGGTTGGCTTTCTGGGCTGCCAGCACACGTTGCCGGCTCATGTCGAGCTTCTCATCCACCAACACCCCCAAGTCCTTCTCCTGAGGAGATGGATGTACTATCTATCCATCCTGTTTTGTTTCCAACTGTGTCCATAAATAGATGCTCAAGAGAAAATAAAACCAAGGCCATCTTGTGTGTTACTTTCCTCTTTCAGCCTCTGATTGTTTTCTATTTTGTTCTGTTTCCTAAAATTTAGTTTGTCTAGTTGGTAACCTCACAGCAGATCTCTCTTCCAACTATTTGTCTAACTTCTTGAGCTTATTTAAATTCCCAGCAAAAACAAAGTCCTTTGCAAATGTTGTGGTTTGAGAGAACCCATAACAATCTATTGCTGTTAGACAATTATTCTATCACCTGATGACCCCTCCCCACCCAGAAAGGGGAATCAGGGAACACAAAGAAACACAAGGGTTGAAATACAAATAGATTTAATAAACTAAGACTAAATAATTAACAATAATACTAAAGAACCAGTATTAATCCCGATACTGATATAAGATATACAGGAATTCTACTCAGCCAACTATATCAGTAGGAAGCTGTGCACTCCCAGCAGCGGATAGCAAGTATCGGACACTGGAAGCGCAATGGCTTCAGGAGGAAGGGAAGGCCTCAGGGCTCCGGCACCGGGGCAAGGAGTTGTCTGGACCCGCCGCCATCAGGGAGAGAGCCCGCTACGCAGCAAACTTTTCTAATTTATATTGGATGTGACATTCATGGTATGAAAACACTAACCTTGAATCCCACAGAGCCTGTCTGGCTATAAAGTAAATATTTTCACAAATTCAGACACTAGAGTCTTCTAAAAGTGCAATTTTCCCCAACGTTAGAAGAAAAGTTAGTCCTGTGTCTCTCAACCCAGGACAGCAAAGCACAGAGAATTCTGCTATTCACTGCATGAAATCTCACCACCTCCTTTGTTTTGAACCTGGACCTTTATTTGGTGGCCCATAGTTCTTGTATTGGAAGAGACAGTGAACAGATGGCTCACACACTTTCATCATACCACTTACAAGCTTGTAGACCTCTGTCATAGCTTTGCTATGGTTTCTCTTTCCCAGACTGAGAAGCTCTAGATTATTCAATATTCTTCATGTAAGTCATAGTTTTGTCAACCCCTTTTGCTGTTCTCTGAAACTTTTCTGATTCTAATGTGTTCTTTTTAGATAAGAGGATCAGAATTGCTCCCAACCTTAAAAGTGGGTGAACCACAACTTCATGCTGTGTTTTCTGTTTTTTAAACCACATAACTATGTTCTGTTCTACATTCTTTTTTCTAGTAATTTTGAATTTTTTAGTTGCTTTCCCAATTGCTACTGAACAGTGAATTGTTTATTTTGTTCAACTATCTAGCATAAATTCTAGATGTCTCTGCAGAGTTCAAACAGTCTGCTAGGAGGCCATCTTTCTGTACGTGCAGATAGGGATTGTTTTTCTGCATGGCCTTCCCCTCTCATCCCCCATGCACAGCACTTAACATTTATCTACAGGTGACTTAATCTGCCTTTATACTGCTTAGTCATTTAGGGATATATTAATTTGCCGACACTGGTATATTATTTGAAATTCCTTCAGGTGCTCAATACACCTGCATAGTGCAGCAGATAAGGCACAGGACCTAATGAAGACTTATGACCACCTTTGGGAGGTCAGATTCCTTAGCTGAACACAGCGAAGAGGAAGAGAATATCATGTGTTCATGTTTTCTGTAGATGTTTGATTGTTCAAGATTTTATTCTGAGATTCATATTGAGGTTATAGGGTAGGTGCCTTGTATTTAGGTGCCTAATTTATGTGCCTAACTCCCCTACTGTATACAGTAGTCTTTGTTGTCTAGTACAAAAGTGTGTCTCTGAAATCCTAGGCAGTGACGAGGCAAATATCTGGCACTATAGAACATGAAACCAATGAAAAGGGAAATGTGTTTTAACTTTTTAAAGGAATAAAATCAACTTTGGGGGTAATTGTTCTATTCATACTTCTAAAGATGAAAATTAAAAGGTCAGAAGGCTGGCATGCTTTAATATAACTAAATTAAGATTTAATTTATGCTTTTGCAATGGACCTGGCTTTTTGCTGCCTCCTACTTACTTTGTTGCTTTTATTGTTGAAGACTTTTAAAAAGATCTATTTTTTAATCACCATAATTTTAAAGGCAAATGGAATGTACAAATGAAGAAAAAAGAAAAAAAGTATTAAAATTTAATTATGGTGGCAACTCCTTAAATCTGATTTCTATTCCCATAAATTCTTTGACAACAAATGTGAGAGTGATTTTCATCGTTATACATATCTTTGTTTGTTTACAAATTTAACAAGAGATTTTTAAAAAATCGCTTGATGCAATTTAAACCAAAACCAACCTAAGATAATTAGAGTCTTTGATACTAGATTTACAAATAGTCACTAGGTAAATTTAAGAACCCTAAAACTTTGAAAGAACAAAACACTGTATTAAAAAAACCCAACCAAACAAAACCACCCAAAACCTTCTTAAGTTTGAACAAACTGCATATTTTTGATGGCTTTAAAACTATTGGGCTTTTTTTCCTAATGAAAGTGAAAATACCTTGTCATATTTAGACATTAATAAAACATTGATCTGATCATTTTGTTTAGGTAGACATTAATTAAAATGAGCTATATAACCAGGACTCAAATCTTTTACTTATGTACATTGATCACTAAGTAAAACCTGTCAGGCCGACTCAACTGAGCCAACATCATCGCCTAAACCCTAGGTGCTTCATAGCCATGGAGGTTCCTTTAATAGTTTTCATGTGGTACAGTCCGTATCATGAAAATTAATTCAAGAAATAATGCAACTCACATGTTGGATGTATATCTACCTTGAAAAGTTGTCTCAGTCTTTAGCCACATGAAGGATTTAAGCTTATTTAGACTAAAGGTTAAAAATATAAAAATTTAAATATGGTCAAAAGCTATCTATAGAACTTGCAGGAAAACCTTAAAAATACATAGTCGGAGGGATTACTCTTCTTCACTTCTACCAAACTAATAACGATGATATGTGGACTGAGTTGCAATTTTCTAAGCACTCTGATGCCATGGTCTGTGATTTAAAGTACAATCATTTACTTAGAAAAAGGCTTTGATGCACTGACTAACCCCAAACATCCTTGAAAAAGTCCCATTTTTGTTAGTAACTCTCTAGAGGAGGAATTTAACTCATTTATTTGAAGGAAAATTACTTCCTATAGATTGCAGACTATTTTCAACTGTAATTGCCTTAAGAAGATAGGATAATGTCTTCAGAGATGATAATCTAATTTTGTAAATGTTTCTGTAATAGTATTTTAGGAAGTTAGTTGTTCAGAATCGGTTTTTGTTTTGGTTTGGTTTTGGTTGTTTTTCTTTTCAGTTATACTCAGATATCTCTTTGCCTGTTTAGAAAATTAAAAATATGTATAGGAAACTCAACTCTGAAATAGTGAACTATATAAAAAATGAAATTAATCTTTCTCTGGATTCTTGTAATGTCAAAATATATCTGAACAAAATGTACTCTGCTTTTGCCAGAAATGAACTCATTTATTAAGTTGAGTTCAAATATACACTGTATAGTTGAAGTTTAATATTAACTTCTTAGATTCTGTGTTATGTCTTTCAGTATTATGATGTTTAATTGGCTTTTTCCTTCCTCATCTTAACAGCAAAAATAAAATTCTATAAACTTATAATAACTGGCGTCTAAATTTAAACTGCAGACTTAAATACAAAACACTTCTTGAGGGTCATAGAGTCCAATGGGGTGGAAATACTGACTAATCTCAGAACTGGATCTGGCAACTGAAATACGTATATTAAAAACAAGAAGGTCAGAGCATCTCTTGGTTTAAAGAATGTAATATATATTTAATACACTAATTTCTCCCAATATGCTAACTAAAAGTAGAATTAACTCACTCAGTTTAGTGCCTTTTTGGTTTCACGCATGAAAGATTAGCTGACAGACACATTCAAAAATGGCAAATCTACATAAATAAAGGGCTTGTGAAAGCCCTTTAGGTAACATTGCATTGTGCCAACAAAAACCAGAGTAGTTTTTGAGTTAGAAGAACTGGGAAATAACACACCTTCAGGCTGATTTGACATCATAGCTGGATGGTGAAAGAGGAGCTGAAAAAGTAGCATTCTGCAAATGACATTTCTCTAGTATGTGTTATTTAAAGTCATTTTCTAGTTAGTATTATAAGTTATTAAAATACTGTCTGTAATACTCACAAAAAAAAAGATTGGGGGTTAGGGAGAAGAAGGGGAGATAAACTAACCTGCACATGCAAAGGAAAACAACTGAACTGAAACAGAAACAGAAACAGAAACAGGAACAGAAACAGAAACAAACTGAACTTAGATAATGACTTCCATACTACCTCTGTGTATCTATAGCAAATCAGAATTTGAATATTAATTCAAAAGTAAATTCCACTTAAATTTAAACAAATCGTCATGTTCTTTAGTAAACCTACACTATGTGTCGTCTAAAAGATATGCAGAAGTTTCTGCACACATTCAAAATGAACATGTGAAAAATATCTGAGTATTGAGAGGCATTTTGTTTTGTTCTATTTTCTCATAGAGAAAGCTGTAGGAGATAAGTGATGCTGAAAATCATTGAAATAAAACTCAAATATAACCAATAAAAAAATGTGAAAAACATTGCTGAATGCTGAATAACAATAGGCAAGATAGTACAAAGAAGACAGGAATAGAGATATACATATAAAAATATATATATGCCAGAGTACCACAAATGGTATTTCTTGACATGAAAAAGAGGGGGAAGATACTGTACTTTTACTGCTAAGTAAAAAAAAAAAACAACCACAAGCACAGTTACTGGATCATTCACCATGAACACTGTTTAGTACTTTTTTGTTCCCTGTCTCTGTTTAAGAAAATTCCAAACCGATACAAAGGATGCTATCCATAAACACAATAGATCCAAGGCAATCAGTGCTAATTAATGGGTTTTGTACCTCTTTTGTTATCAGTTTAGACCTAGATACTGAAAGAAACCGAAGGATAAGGCAAGTCTACTGAGGAGGCAACAGATTTAAATAAAAAACCAACCAACCAAATAAATAAATAGATGAGAAATGATTTCTGAAGGATGTGGCCCAAAATGTCTGGCACACAGACAAAAAATAGAAGGGTAGAGAACATAACCTTTTTTCTTTCTCTCTGCTTGCTCTTCCCCTCTTATTTCCATGCTACTGAGGAATGAAATCAATAAGATCCTAACTCTTTGTATGAGAACAAAAGTAATATGAGAGGAAAAATTAATATGACACAATGAAAAATAATTCCCTTTGCCTGGAAAATAATCAATTCTGCTCTTTGGCAAGTGCAGATGGAAAGACTGTCAGATACAGATATTTTCTTGTAATAAAGATTAAATAAGGTATCAGATAAAAGGCTGTAATTCCTCTATGCTGTGACAAATCAGGGCTGTATTTTACAAGTGATGTTTAGGTGTTTATTTACTTTAGGATGTTTAGGATGTTTATGTTTATTTACTTTAAATTACAATAATAGTCAATGAGAAATGCCTTTAAGTTGAGATACATATATATGTTGATTATTTGTAGTGATTATTGGTTTCTAACCAGTTAAGAAAGGTTTAAAGTTGAATAGGAAACAGAAAAATTAAAATTAATTATTAAATTATAAAATATAACAGAATAGACTTCTGCTCCAATGGAATAAGTAAACTACAAGGAAGACATTATTACATTATTTTAACAATGATGACGTGGGAGTAAAATTCGCAGGGGATAGAATGAAAAAAGGAAAGTCAAAGCTGAACTAATCTTGAACATTCAACTGAGTTTGGAAATAACATCAGGGAAGAATGACAACTTCTAAAAGAACTGTAGATTGACAAAACATGACAGAATTGCACCAAATAAAAATCTATATTTGAAGTGAGTTATATCTATCTATATATATCTCTATATATAGATATATAGATATATAGATATATAGATATATAGATATATAGATATATGAAGTGAGTTTATACTCACTTTTACAGTCAGAAGAGAAAAACTTATGCTTCTAAAGTGAAATTTACTCTTAGAAAAATACCTCCATAGATTACAGCATCATGATACTGAAATTCCTAATTCTCTCCACCAATTAAAAAGGGATCTTGAAAGTATATAACTGTCATTTATAGTGTAGGTTATTCATAAAGTTAGGCTATTCTTTCAGATTTTTCTCATAATGAAAAATGTCATGATTCTTGATCACAGTATTGAATCACATATTTTGATTTGTTAGCTTGTTTTAGAAAACTATATATACCAGCACTTGTATCTTTTTACCCACAATCACAAAAAGGGAGCAAAAGTTGGTAGTCCAACAAGACAGAATATTATTCTATAATTTTAAGTGACAATTTGTTTTTCCTAAACCTTCTCCTTGATATTTAGCTTTGTCAGACTTCACAATACATGTTCTGAAATTTGCACCAGCAAAGTCTGGTAGGTGGGTGTGTGGCTGGATGTTCCAACTTGTGATAAAGTTGGTCAAAAACCACCTGTTGTGCACTGTCTTTAATTCTGTTATTGTTGGCATTCAGAAGCATTGCAAAACTTAAATAAGATGAATGAGAGTCTTTCATACAGATGCTGAGTTTCAATAGCTCATTTGACAGAAGAATGATATAGCTGATTTTAAATCACCCTTGTGATTATTCTACTGAAAGATTTGAAAAGTATAAATTGGGGTTCATGAACCACAAATAAAATGCATATTAATTTTTGGGTAAAAAGATAGTTGAAAACACTGCTAAGTGCCAACTTGATTTACAATTACTTATGTCATTTCTCTTTTCTGTGAAATAAAAGTTCTAATTTCATTTCAGTATCAGAAAGTAATTCCCACGTACTTTTTGTTTCTTGAGGTTTAAAACTTTTTTTTTAAGTTTGGTTTAGTTCCTTTTATTTTTTTTTTTTCTGCTATGATGCCATAGAATATAACTGAATGAAAGTTTTCACTCATTTAGATTGTCATTGAATTCATGAATTATATATTCTGTGATTTATTTCCCTATTCTTACACTAGTTTGATAGCAAAAATTTGGCAATTTTAATTTTATGCTAGTCTCTACAACATTATTCACCAGTTAAGTTTTCAATTATAAACTATGCAGTAGAATGAGGTAGATTAAGCTCAACAACAACATCATACATGTGACATGCAATCTTTCTGACTCATTCTCACATAGGTGTGTTTTTTCTAATAAATCATTCACTCATTAAGATTATTAATTTTGCGGTATGAGATAAGTTTAGAAATGCGTATATGTTTAAACATCAGTGCTGCATATAGACTGTGTAACTCCATCAGCAAGCTAAATGCTTAGGATAAATTTATGAAAGTGCTCAAGACAACACTCTATTCTATGTACTAGGGCTTGTTAAATTCAATTTCTTCATAGAATCATAGAACTGTAGAATATCTCAAGTTGGAAGGGATCCATAAGGATCATCGAGTCTAACTCCCTGCTTCTTGCAGAACTACCTAAAACTAAACCATACAACTAAGAGTGTTGTCCAGATGCTCATTGAACTTTGACAGGCTTGGTGCCGTGACCGCTTCACTGGGGAACCTGTCCCAGTGACTGACCACCCTCTCAGTGGAGAACCTTACCTAATGTCCAGTCTGAACGTGCCCTGACACATCTTCATACTATTCCCTAGTGTCACTGGTCACCAGAGAGAGACCAGCACCTCCCCCTCTGCTGCCCCCTTGAGGAAGTTGTAGACTGCCATGAAGTCACCCCTTAGCCCTCTCTTCTCCAAGCTGAACAAGCCAAGTGACCTCAGCCACTCCGCCTAAGTCTTGCCCTTGAGGCCTGTCACCATCTTGGTCACCCTCCTCTGCATAGATTCCAGTAGTTTGATGTCCTTCTTATATTGAGGCACCCAAAACTGCACACAGTACTCGAGATGAGGCTGCACCAGTGCAGTGTAGAGTGGGACAATCACCTCCCTTGACTGGCTATCCGTGCTGTGCTTGATGCACCCCAGAACACAGTTGGCTCTTTCAACTGCCAGGGCACACTGTTGATTCATATTCAACCTGCCATCAACTCAAACCCCCAGATTTCTTTCCCCAGCGCTGCACTCCAGTCTCTTGTCTCCCAGTTTGTATGTATAACCAGGATTACTCCATCCCAGGTGGAGAATCCAGCGATTAATTATGTTAAATTTCATATGGTTGGTGATTGCCCAGATCTCTAGTCTATCCATGTCTCTCTGTAAGGCCTCTCTGTTCTTGAGGGAGTCCACAACTCCTCCCAATTAACTATCATTGGCAAACTTAATGTACATTCAAGCCCTAAAATTGGGCCCTGGGCAACCTCACTGGTAACTGGCCATCAGCCTGATGTAACCCCATTTACTATAACTGTTTGAGCCTGACCCATCTGCCAATTGCTCATCCAACATATTATGGGCTTATCTAGCTGTGTACTGGACATTTTGTCCAGAAAGATACTGTGGGAGACAGTATCAAAAGCTTTGGTGCATTAAATAGCCGCCACATCTACTGGCTTCCCTTGGTTATCTAGATGGGTGACCTTGTCATTAAAGAAAATTAAGTCAGTTAAGCAGATCTTTCCTCTCTTGAATCTGTGCTGGCTATGACTAATGACTGCGTTGCCTCTCAAGTGTTTTTCAGTATCTCCCAGAATAACCTCTGTAATTTTACCAGGCAAAGAAGTGAGACTGACAGGGCTGTAATTACCAGGGTCTTCCTTCTTACCTTTCGTTCAAATTGGGACAAGATTGCCAGCTTCCAGTCAACTAGGATCTCTCCAGACTGCCAAGATAATTTAAAAATAATGGAGGGAGGTCCCACCATGGCATTGGCCAGCCCTTTCAGTACCCTGGCACGAATCCCATCGGGCCCCATAGACTGGGCATCCAGCTGGAGCAGCAAGTCTCAAACAAGTTCAGAGTCAGCTGGGAGTTTATCACCCCCCAGTCAGTCTTCCAGAACAAGGCTCCAGGTACTCCAGGGCCCATCATCAGTGTTGAAGACAGAGGCAAAGGCCATTAAATCTATATCTGTTTTGTCTACATCCCAATTTGGGAGGTAGCAAACCTTGTCAAGCAATGGACCAATGTTATCTCTGATTCTCCTTTTGCTCCTAACATATTTTAAAAAGTCCTTTTTCTTGTCCTTTACAGAGATGACCAGCTTGAACTCTAATCAAGCTTTGATCACACAAATTTTCTCACTACAGTGACAGTGTCTCTGTAGTCCTCCTGTGTCACCTGTCCATACGCTTTCCTTTTCCACCTAAGTTCTAGAAGAAGATCCCTGCTCAGCCAAGCTGGCCTTCTGCCCTGCTTGCTTGACTTCCAACACTTTGGAATTGCCTGCTCCTGAGCTCATAAGAGACAGCTCCTAAAAAGTGACCAGCGTTCATGGACCCCAATACCTTCAAAAGCAGATTCCCAGGGGACTTTACCAACTAGCTCTTTCAGTAGTCCGAAGTCTGCTCTCCCCATATCCAAGGTCAAAGTTTTGCTGACAGGTTTTCTCCTACCACCAATGACTTGAAACTCAGCTACTTTGTGGCCACTGTGACCAAGACAGCCACCAATCATCACTTTGTCTGTGAGTCCCTCTCTGCTTACAAACAATAAATCTAGGAGGCCACCCTTCCTGGTCAGCGATTTTAGGAGCTGCACCAAGAAGTTTTCTTCAATGTGCTGCAGGAGTTTCCTGGACATGTTTGTGTCTGCTGTGTGATATTCCCAGTTGATGTCTGGGAAGATAAAATCACCCATGAGGACAAGGGCAGCTGATCAAGAGATGCCCTTTAATTCCTTATAGAATAATTCATTGACGTCATTGTCCTGGATGGGTGGTCAATGGTAGCCTCCCACAACCACAATTTGCTTTCCTCTTCATCCTTACCCAGAGTCTCTCAACCGTGTTGCTACCAAATTCCTCACTAGTAACAGACTTTTACTGAAAAATCTGGCCTCAGGTGAGGATAATGAGCATCCAGATACCCGGTTCCAGCTCTTTAGAAAATGAAGTAGTTCTGAATTTGAAAGCGTAGAGGAACTATTGAAAATGTGATCAAAGAAAAACAATATATTGCATTTTCAGTTTAAATGCTTAGTTTATTCCATTTTTTACTGAGGATTTGTTGTTAAAAACCTAGATGGTCAGCTCTAACCATATGATGTTGGGAACTGCAATCCTATATAGTGAGAATGACAAAAGTTATTGTTTATTTTCACTACTCACCTCATTTAATGCTAAGCTTGCTTTCAGTAACAAGATAAACTTCAGGAGTTTGTTCTCTCTGGGAATCCCAGTTGCAAAGTTCTTTAGAGAGTCTCAAATGCTATCTTTAGTATTTCAAGCATGGGAAAAGACCAATCAGTCTCTAAATGAGTCTGCTTGTGAAACAAAAAAAACACCAAACAACAAAACCCAAAACGAAAAACAAACCAATCAAACAAAAAACCCCACAAACACACAAACAAACAAACAAAAAAGAAGAAAGAGGTTGGACTGTCCTAACTATCCTCCAAACCAGCATCAAATGATACTCAGATAGTGAACCTTCAAGTGGCTCTTCTGAAGCATCTGGAGTATCTATCAAATGAGAAGAGGCTGAGAGCTGGGATTCTTCAGCCTGGAGAAGAAAAGGCTCAGGTGAGATCTTATCAATGTATATAAATACTCAATGGCAGGGAATAAAAACAAAGAAGTTAGACTGTTCTCTGTAGTGCCTGGAGACAGGGCTACAGTTAATGGACACAAAATGAAACACATGGAATTCCATCTGAACACAAGAAAACACTTTCTTACTGTGAGGGTGATCAAACACTGGAACAGGTCACCCACAGAGGTTGTGGAGTCCTTGGAGATACTCAGTGCCCAACTGGACACAGTCCTAGGCAACCTGCTCTAGCTGATCATGCTTTAGCAACCAAGGGTCTGGAAGAGGGTGGGTGTGAACAAGATGACCTGCAGAAGTCCTTTCCAAACACAACCATTCCATGATTCTGTGAAGTGCAGGGATAAGCACAGATACAGCATGTTTTCCAATTGTATTTCCTCTCTCAGAAAACAGCTTGTGCATTGCAGGATACCCAGGGGATTACCCTGATGCCAGAAAGAGGCTGTAAGAGTGACATTTATGTGGTCAAATGGTGGCCAGGAAAACAAGAACATTATGTTCGTGTCCAATCCAGAGACTGTCCTTGCAGAAAAACAATCAATGTGATTTTTCAAAGTTTGCTTTGCAGTAATAGAATGGGGCCGGGGGAAAACAAGAAGAATCCTTAGTCTCTTTGCTGTGTGACAGAGAAAATTCTCTTTTCCCTTGTTCTAGCAGCCTTTCATCCAGTCTCCTGAGCCAGTCTGATTTGCTTTTTCTGTTTTTGTTGTCTTTTTTCTTTTTCTATTAGTTTCCCCTTTTATTTAGTACCTGTCTTTCATCTATAAACACTATTTTCTCACAATGCTTCCATCTTTCTTTCTTTCATTCAATTTTTTGTTCTACTAAATGTCTTTGTAAGCCCTGTAGTGTCTTGGCCTCTCCGTGTGGCTATACCTTTTGGTATTTAATGTTGTTAAGAGCTGGGATAAAGTGTAAGTCACCTACAACCTTTACTGACAGGTACTGTGCAGGTGAGACTATCCACAGCACAGACAATGAGGAAAGAGGGAAACCTTAGCTGTCTTTTCAAAGTCCTTCGATGCCAGGAGGTGGAATTAAAAAGAAATCCAACTGTCTTCCTGCGGTCTCTTGCGAATGACATTGGAGCTGACATGAATGAGAAAAATAGAAGGGACAAATAAGTGACTGTCACTACTGTGTAACTTTAACTTCAGATGACTGACAGAAGGAATGATAAAGCTCCTTTTTTTTTTTTTTTTTTTTTTTTTAATGTTTCTTCCACCTACCTTTTGGTTACTCTTCATACCATCTATCCCATTGTTTCACCTCCTCACCACATAAGTTACCTAATACTCATGCAACCTTGACTTAATTTTCTGTAAGAAAAAGAGTTTGGGATTTCAGAGTTGCTGGTATGATCTTGGACTTAGATTTTCTTGAACTGACCTTCAGCTGGTGGTAATTAGCCATAGAAACATAGAGTGGTATAGAGTTGGAAGGGACCTTAAAGATCATCTTGTTCCAACGCCCCTGCCATGGCCATGCCAGCTAGACTAGGTTGCTCAAAGCCCATCCAACCTGGCCTTGAATACACCCAAGGATGGGGAATCCACAGCTTCCTGAGGCAACCTGGAAAAAACAGGTTGTAATAACAGTGTGGATTACACAGGTTGTCTGTGTAAATTACAGTATTTGTTCATAAGGTTAAGAAACAATATAGTAGTCTAATTTCAGGTTCCACCTCATTAAAATCTACGGCCCTAACTAGCTAATAGGAAAGTCAGTTGAGCTCCATATTATGGTTTTTAACATGTTTGCTTTTGGTAGGTTTGTTTTGTTTTGTGTTGTTTTAACTTGTATATATGTATAGTAAATCTCCATGTGCTGCAATTTCTGTAAAGGTTGTTTCCACTCAAAAATCCCTTAGTAATGATATCAATGCTATTAATCCAGTCATCTTTTTTGAAAGTGCATTTATGTAAACATTAGGACACCATCAAAAGTAAAACAGTGCCAGATGGACCAGTGTAGTACTGGAAATGACAGTATGACCCAGAAAAAAAACCTCACTC
This sequence comes from Numenius arquata, assembly GCF_964106895.1. Taxonomy (NCBI): domain Eukaryota; kingdom Metazoa; phylum Chordata; class Aves; order Charadriiformes; family Scolopacidae; genus Numenius; species Numenius arquata. Next base: position 88,766,575 of record NC_133576.1, on the reverse strand, counting down.
TATTGTAATCAAAGTTCATGAATGAAGCAATTATTTCTTCACTAAAATGTTTAGGTCTCTACAAATGCTAAGATTTTATGACTGATGCTGTGGTTGTAGCATTTCTTAGCTTCACTATCTATAGCATGGATATATTTATAAATTTTAATGCAGAATACCATTAGAAAATCCCCAAAGAGTAATGATATTTTCATTCAGGTAGTTTTTTTCACCACCTTAACAATTTCATACCACTTGAGGATGCTGGGATTCTCAGAACTAGGTGTATTATCTTTATTATCTATAATTGCGCACACTTTAACGCCTCTGCAAATATAATAATTTAGGCAGAAATCTATGTATTGTATCTAATACAAAAGAGAGAGCAGTTGTTACAATTCTATATTAGCTGTAGAAAGGAAAAAAAATATGTTAGAGGAAGTTGTAACATTATGAGACGTACTAATACAGAACTCTGTTATAAAGTAAAATAAATTTACAGGCAAAAGATGTATCAAGTTAGATGGCAAATTTATCTGAATAAAGATCACAGTCATCCCCAAAGGAGAACTTTTGTACACACACTCTTTCCCCCCGAGATCTAAATATTACAAGAATTCCTGTCAAACATTTTCCTATCTTTGTTTTCATTACATCTGATGTGCTCTTTCTCTCTTGTCATTGATGATTTGCTTGCACATTTTCTAATATTTGACGCAAACCTGTCTGTAAGATTCACTCACCACTGAATGTGTCCCCTGGAGGTCTTTTGAGTCTATGTGAAATTTCTATTCAGAGGTTCATACTTTTCTTTTGAAGAGCTACTGAATCTTTTGAGATGTGAAAAGAAGTTTTACTTAGTACATCTTTTTCAGGACATACTTACTGGAAGTGATTCCCTATGAAATCAGAAATGTTACAGAAGAATGAAATGATCATAGCAACCACTGAGAAAACCAAACCAAACAAACTCTTTTTTTTTCAGGAGATCCACTGCTTCAGAGAAAAATTGTTGTCAACTAATGAAACCTTAAATTCCTTATGAATTAATTTTCATCTTTATAAGAGGAAAATGGAATTCTAAATATCTATGAGACAATCATGCTCAAATGTTAAGATTTCTACTAGCTAGTTGTAATGAAAATATATTAGTTGCAAATTACCTAACTCTTATTCTGTGCTTTTATTTGTAGATATTAATGTAATTAAAATAAAGTTTATTTCATCACCCTGATTGCCTGGTCATCCAAACAGACAAGTGATAGAACTGTGAGAAAGTGTAGTGTAATGGGATGAAAACAATTGACATGTTAATAATGCTCAGAAGTACCACGTATTTGTAATGGTAGTACAGGAGTAGTGTGTGATTCTGAGTTCAGCAACTGTCCATCAGGAGCAGCATTCAGTTTTCCGTCCTTTGAAGAAAATTCTATGAAGGTTGCAGAACACAGACAGCAGCATAAAAGGAAACAGCATGGATTTTTTGAAACACTTAGGATGCAAATAAAACATAGTCTTACCAACAGTTAAACCTGTGGATGACAGGATGAATTATTCATAATCGATAATCAACAGATTTACTCTACTTTTATCATTTTAAAATAACTTCTCTATTCTGATAAGCATATCAAAAGCACATATTATTTTAAGTCTATTACTACTACATTAGTATCTTCATTTTCTTTAGCATTCAAGGTATCAAAAGAGAGAAGATACTTCAGTAGTGTAATTTTTAGGGAAATTCTGGCAGTGTCTGAAGTGGCCATTTGAGTTTCTGGACCAAATTCCCAGGTTACTGATGGCAATATGTTACCTTGTTCTCTGTTTTTACAAGTTAAAATATATTTTCCTTTTGGCACTCTTCTAGATATTAATTCTTTAGAGGAATAACATCTATGATACTGAACTTTCATGTATTTTTCTTTATCTTTTCCTCCATCACCAGTAGAGTTTTTGGTTTCCTCTAGTTAGTTATGCTGTTAAAAAGGGAAATCTCAAAAGATTTGTATTTTACCATTTGCTTTTACTGACATCAGATTGAGATCTCATCATTCCTAACCCATAAGGTTTTATAGAAAAGAATTTTACAGAGGTTTAGGGAAGTATTCAGTAACAACAACTGATGTGCACGTGTAAGAGAAGAAGCAGCAGATGAATGAATCACTAAAGCAGACACCATTGATAAATAAGATGAGTTGGATGAAATAACATATATAAAATATCAGAGCGTGTAGGTAGTGACACAAGTAGCCATCAAGGCCTTTGATAACCATTTAGAAAATTGTTTTGATGTGCTTGAACAGAGTGTTCTAGGGAAGGAGTTGGGGAATAATGTAAGAGGAGGACACTGAAAGTGTTTTTTATTGCAGTTTGGACAGACAAAAAATTTCAGTAAAAGTCAAGAAGTTTTGGTAGTTGCAAATAAGTATTGATACACAGCTTAATCCATTTAAGAGCTTTAATTTTCTATCCCAGTATTGATCAGCTATGGTAAAATAATTTGAGTTTTGACCTTAGATAAAAAGACTTTAGTTCTCCAGGATATGCTTAAATTTAGTGGAGAAATACATCTTCACAAAAACAAGGTAGTGCCAAACTCCAGAGCAAAGTCAACAGCTCATATTTCATTCTTGGCATAGCTCCTTCTTTCACTACTTTTTTCTATATCTCCCTCTCCACCAACTTGTATTAAGCAGGGAAGTATGGACAGTTGGCATTTCAATGTCAGACACAAACAGCAGAAATTTCTCCTAGACCACACAGTCTTTTATAGTGGTGTTTTCTAGCATGGTCTGATAAAAACCTATCACATATGGGCAAACATAAAAATTTTTTGCCACTCACCTATTTTCAAATTATGTGCCTGTTTAGTGAAGCAAATATTTTTTTTCAGTTAATTTCAATGAGCACCTTGCCTGCATAGGAAAACAGGCTATAAAGCTTTTCAGACTTTTTTTATTTCTGACCCATACACTTACCCATTTTCATTCCCTGCCTTGTCCTTTTCAGATTTTGTTACTGCTTATGAAAACTTTGTCATTAACCATTCCTATAGACAAAATATCTTTTCTACTCCACAATCCATTTCCAAATATCATCTGTTATCACATACATTTGTCTGTTAAGAGAGTACTGACAAGAAATACAATGCCAAAATCTTTACTGAGACCCTCATTATTTCTATTTTTTTCTATATCTGATGTTTGTTCTTTGTCCCTTTCAGTTCAAACAACTTTCAAGAGTGTGTGTAAAAGTTAATATCATCAAGCAAGATTTAAATCTGAAAAATATTTTTCTTCATTACTACGTCTTCCTGGGAATCAATTGGGTTTTTTTGTTTTGTATTTTAGCTTCTGTTTTCAAAATTTCTGAGGTAAAGAAAAGCAAAAGATAGACCAATAATGAACATGTTTAAATATTCTCTCTATATAAAAAATCTAATTAGACCTTTTGAGTAACTTCCATGCAGTCTTTAAGGTTATGAGCTAAAATTCAATGACAAGTTTCCTGAAGTAGTCACAGGGTGAGTCTACTAGATTGTGCTAATTGAATCACATTAGGCATACTGTTACTGCTATTAATAAGTGTGTTGAGCAATTTCTTTTGACAGGTTGTACCCAAGGCAAAGAAATGTCAGTGGAAGTTAAAAGAGATCGAGAAGGGAAAATGTTTTTCCACTAGAATATCACCAAAACATTCTGCGTCTCTTAATGGCAGAATGAAGCAGCTGTGATACAACACTGAGAATGTGAACACGTGAATATAAATCATAATTTTAATGCATACATTGTATCATTAAAATATACTATTTCATATAAATATATTTAAAAATAACAATAATAATTATTTGTAGTGTAGGGGGTAGTTCATTACAAAGGTTTAGGTCGATAATTCTTTTATTATTCTCCTTGTGGGTCCAAAAAGGTAGGAAAAATCCTTAATAGACAGTAATAGGAAAAAAAAACCAAGACAATTAAAAGGAATAGCAGGAATAAAAGGAATAAAAAGATAGGATTAAATCTGAGATTTAGACAAATTTAGGTGTCAACAATCTTTATATATGCAAATAAGCTATCTCTAAACTCCTCTTGGCAGCAGATGAAGACACAGAGATAGATTCTGTTAACCAAAAGGAGATGTCTCCTGCCACCCCATAATGATTTAAATCATCAGCATGGGTCTATTACACTCGACTTCAGAGAGATCTTCATCTTCTGGATTGACAACTGAATTCCAGGCAAGACACCCCAGGATATTTCAAATAGTATGACAAGCCTGCGTGTGAGCAGTTTAATCTTACCTTTAATTAAAACAGTCAGAGCAAGTCAGCTTATCAACCAAGAGGTATAATTTAGTTGTCTGCAAGACAGGTGTAAAGGGCCATTAGAGACACCCTGAGTGTCGGGGGAGTTTAGGGAGAGGTAGCCACAAGAACATCACTTAATGACATAACATGGAAGATTTATTCAGTAAGTGGAATGCATACAGAGTGTGGAAAGCAACTTCAGTTCTATGGAACAGACACACACACACACACACCCGCCCTGTACAGAACATGTGGTCACCACCTCATGCCATTTCCAGATAAGCCATGGTCTCAGGCCTGGGGGAAGAGGATTCTCACTCCTGCTGATTAAGACCTAAGTCCTGGCTCATGGCCTGGCTTTACAAGTAGCAGTTCCAGATTGGACTTATCCTTTGACACAGCGTTGCACAGCCCTGGAGGCGTTTCCTCCACCCCACAGAACTACTGTTTTCACTGTTGTTTTCTAACTTAGATGGTCAGCATAAGCTTCCAATGGTCTCATTGATCAT